>NC_134579.1:67065000-67382500 GCF_037038515.1 Microtus pennsylvanicus
TTTATTTTATCTGTGTATTTCATCTTTGAATTTTCTCACTTTGGAACACAGGAGGAGAATCATCTCCCAAGTGTAGTTAGAATAGTCTGATGAAGATTTAAAAGAAAGCAGTAGACAGGAATTCGGGATGCCTGTAAGATTTTGACTATGCATTGAGTCCTCAGTTTCCCAAGTATTATGTCACTGCCACATGCTATACAGCTAACCTCCGTGTCAATGCTCCGGAAATATAAATACCTCCAATAAGGGCTATGACATGTAGCTGGTAAGACCCCACAATTCTCCTTCAAAGAAGCAGAAGTTAATATTTGAAAAACAAATAATGTGGCCTACAAAGATTGCTTCCTTGATCACAAGTGCTTGTTCATCACTTTAGACTTCCATACAAAATATTCTACTTCCCTACCAGAGAAAAATATCCTCATTTCATCCAATTTAACCCTCAACCAGAATTTCATGATTACTTTTTCTTTTTCTTCATATGCTATATTCTTCTGGGACCAAGACCTGAGAAGCAAAATAGAAGTTATCTATCTTCATAGTGTGGAGGCTCAAAAATGTGAGCCTATTTCCTCCTTGTCTGAAGGTCAGAGAGTTTTAGCTTGTGCAAAGTTGTTACAACAGGTGTGGTTACACACCCTAACCTAGGATAGCTCTACTTATTAGATGTATTAGTTGTATTGTTTTAATTTGGAAATAATGTTAAAAACTTCTATGTTTGACCAGCCAAGCATCATACTACTAGAATTGCTCCAATGATACTTCTTTGGGTTAGCATTGGCAGCAGAAGCAAAGAGGAATACACATTTCACTGTAGTGAAATTTTCAAAGTTCATGTTGATTCTGATGTGATATGTCCACCAAGACACTACTAACCAAGCAAAATGAAGTTCTATAAATTATCTCTCCCTGAAAATTAGAACATTTGATTACCCAAACAAAGTTACTTGGGGGATGAGAGCTGGGAGTTGAACAAGCATTTGCGGATTTGAAATGAAGCTGGAAGCCCCATGACTGACAAAGCGCTGCTGCTTTCTGTTTTGGTTGCTTTGCACAGGATATCACAGCAGCAGTACCAGGTAGCAGTGACTGTATGTCTGAGTTAAAACTTAATCTGTTTTCAGCAGAGAAACCGAGCAAAAGAAACTCAAGAAATCTGGGTTTCCAGAAACAGAAAGTCCATGAAAGAAAAGAGCCCCGCACTCAAACCCCTGACATCTGAAGCTTGCATGCAAGGTAAAAGTATTAGGAGCTGGGGGTTGAAGAACAAAATCGAAGCCTGTGCATCTGCCACCTGAGATAATCTGACTTCCCAACAGAAATACACATCAGATCACCATAAGAGGCCTCCAGGAAGAGTTTTAGCAACAAGTGACCCTGTCTTCCCATAGACTTGAATACCCGGTCCATGCTCACAGCCATGGGTTTCATTCTCTCCCAGGAATGCTGCGCTTGACATTTCACATTTAGTAATGTGTTGTTTGCCACAACTTATCTTTTCCCTTTCAGAATGTCCATTTCTTAAGCCTTACTTAGAATGATGGATATAAATGTTACCAACCAGACATTTTATTTCCGTGTATTTTGGCAGTTCCTACTAAAAATCTACAACTAGCAAATGTGTGGAGAGGAGAATTTGCTCACTGTGTAATAATGAAAATGCATTGGAATAACCGGGGAAGCAAAATGTAAGTGAGGCTTTACTTATTTTTTCATTATTAAAATTGGTGTAATTTCATGCCATTTTTCTACAGGATTAATTTCTGTACATTTAAGAACATTTTGATTGCATTCAACAAGTGTGTTGGCTTTTCTGCTGTCTCAAGAGAATTTTCAATTTACTAAAATGCAAGCATAATTGTACTTGGAAGAAATATGTACCCTGAGGTTTCATCTTTCCCTTCATACCCAATTTGTAAATAAATAAAATACTTTGTCTTCCGTAGGATGGTTTAATAAAGTTTTATTTGCTAAAGTTTTATTTGCTTTAAAACTAGCATATTAGAACTCTCAAATTTAAAATGCTGTTGATTGTGACACTTTGGAAAGAAAGAAACTCAGAACTTAGATGAGACTGGGCAAACCAAGTATGCTAAGGGCACAATATATTTTGTTATTTTTATACCCAAAACAAAGACTTGAGGTGCCAGTCTCTCTGCTCAGTTCTGAGGATCATCTTGTTACTCTGGCTCTGAAAAGTGATGCAATTGTGAAAAACATGCTACTGCAAATAGAGACATATGCATAATTTTAAAAAGCAACCTCTTTTAGAACAGGATGACAAAATCTACAATCGAGATTATAGATGATTACAATAAAGTAGTCCCACACTAGCTCAGAATGGCATATAATATAGGGTTCTTTATCAGCAGCCAAGGGAATGCATATGTTTCTACATCTGTTTATAAGTCCCCAAGGCCACACCTAAAGTGGGCCAGCATCTCAGACGTCATTGGCTGAAGGAGTTTTCCCCAGCGCCTTACCCTTTTGTGAAATAATGGAGTTCCAAACCCAATACCGAACTATATACAATAAGAACAGATATAAAGTATAAAAATTAGAATTACAACCAGCATAAATGATATCAAGCAAGAAACATATGCTAAAGGTTTCAAAAATTATCCTATCTTAGGGAGTCTAAGTCCTATATTAGAAATGACTTGGCTAAGTTATGAGAGGAAATTAACTACAACTATCTAGTCTGTAACACCATTAAAGACCTGAGAAGGGAAATAATATTACTTGAGTAAAGAGGAAGTACAATCAAGGAACTTCCAAAATGTACAATAAATGACAGAGACAACTGGCTACCTGGGCAATCACCCAAAGTCTCATTTGTCACGTTGGAGAAACCAACTTTGGCTAAGGCCTAAAGTAAGTGATAGACCATTTTTAGAGGCAGGAAAAATTTTAAGAAAATCTTACCCTGTCTTGGCAAGGTTTGACAGTATTTTTTTCTTTTATCTTGCTTGTCCAGTGTGGACACTGTGCATTTTGTCAGTGGTTGAGGGATGGGCACTTTTATGCCAAAAGACCAGTTTTGCCAAGAAGAAGACAAACTCCAAGTGGAGTGTCTTCAGTGCCCAACTTTCTCTTGGAAATAGGTTGGTACTGCCAGGAGCTATCATGTCTCATGTCGCACAGAGTCCTAAGTTACATAAATGTCATATTCTACAGTTCTATGAAGCAGTTGAAGATTGCCTATGTGTAATACAATCTCTGTGTATATAAAGAATGTGATTAGTCTAACTATAAGCATGACAAACATGAATGACTATAGACCTATAATACTTAAGATATATATAGCTTAAAGACTAACGCTTCATATTAGAATATTAAACAATCTTTTAAAAAAAACTATACAGCAAATGAGGAAAATAACCTCAAAATGTACACAATTCAGAAGTATCTTGATCAGAGGTAGAAACGTATATTTCAATATGATAAATATATCTCAAAATAGTATCAGTATATAAAATGTCAAAAGCAGAGGTAGAAACATGCATGCATACAATATGAAAAAAATAACTTTCAATAGGTGTACAAGTATTGCAAACAAATAGGAGCATATTCAATATAACAAACACAATTTGAATTTGTATCAATATACATGCCAAGTTGAAAAATGCAATGTATCAGTATAGGATATGGGGAACGGTCTGTAGGAACGTCTACAAAATGTTGCATTAGCTGCCTAGCACTGTACAAATGTAAAACCGCCATTAGTGGATAAAAGGAGTGATGTTTCTCTGACTGTAGATATCTCACAGCTGTCCATGTACCTATATAAATTTTCATGTTGCTTTAGATTTTATAATTTTACAGATTGTTATATGATGACTTCCTTAATGGTTATACTAAAAAAAAAACAATACCATCATATTCACTCATACCCGAGAAACTGAGGTAAGAACCTCCAACTAGAGAACTTTTTTTTCATAGCTTACAAGTGTTAGATTTTATGTCTTATTCCAGATCTTGCAACTACAAACTTAGGGGGTTTTAATAATAGTAGAAATTATACATGCTACAGATGATGTAGGTCGGCCTTCTGTCTATGTGTTACTTTCATTGGTTAATAAAGAAACTGCCTTGGCCTTTTGATAGGTCAGCCCTTAGGTGGGTGGAGTAGACAGAACAGAATTCTGGGAGGAAGAAAGCAGAGTCAGGTAGATGCCATGGGGCTCCAGTCCGAGATGGGCGTAGGTTAGAATCTTCCCAGTAAGCCACAACCCTGTGGTGATACATAGAGTACTAGATATGGGTTAAAGCAAGATGTGAGAGTTAGCCAGTACGAGGCTAGAGCTAATGGGCCAGGCAGTGTTTAAATGAATACAATTTGTGTGTTGTTATTTCAGGTGTAAAGCTAGCCATGTGGGAACCGGGCGAGATGAAAAGCAGGCCTGTTCACCTCATTACCTCATCACTACATACAGAGAAAATATAAACCAAAATAATTTTTTCATAGTTAAAATTGGTGTTGAACTATGTACAAATTGCCAGGGTGTTGGTTCAAATAATGAACTATTTCTGTCTATAAGAGGGAAGGGATTTTTTTTTCTGTAGTTACAAAAATGGTAAGGAGAGAGTTAACAATGCACTTTGAGTTCCCAAGTTTGTCACCACAAATGAGAGGCTTTCATAGACCATAAAATTCCCTCCCTCCATTGCCAATTGCCCAGCTGCACCACCAGACAGCCTACACATCTTTGCTAATTGGATGGCACATGCTTGCTGTGTTTTTCTTTCTTCCTCACCAGCGACACAAGCTGTGTGAAGTTTTCCAAAGGGAATACCCTCTTTGACAAGATTTACTCCTGACAAGCTGTCAGAGCAGTGTGGAACCAAAGATTCAAGGAATGAATATAAATGAAAATTGCTACTTTAAATACAGTATTGGTAATCAAGATGCTTCTCCAGGTCATAGACACTTGAGCATGTTTCAAAGATTTTTAAAATTATTTTCCTGCTAGGAATGGGGAGAATTATGTGGCTTCTTAAAGTTTATTATTTTTTCCTTGTTCATCAAGCCTCATACATTAAGTATGATGGTTCTAGAATATTCCTCCACACTTTAGAAACTTGTCATTAGCACAGTATACTGTGTTTTCAGCTTAAACACTTTGTTCTTTGTTTAAGTTTTTGATATGTACTCTTTGTAGTATTTTTCATCAGATACTAAGGAAGACAAAGTAGTAAATTGCTCTTCTGTCTTTTAGTGGTCATGATGAGTAGAATTATTAAAACAATCCACATCATCACCAGATAAGGTGGAAATTAATTCTGCCTGTAAATACATAAAACTGTAAGTGTGGCTATTCAGAAAAAGCAATTATTTTTTAGCATACTCTGGAATTTAAAACTAGGATATAGTTAAAGACTAATATGTATCTTCTCTTCCTTAGACAGGAAAAAAAAATCACTCATAGTCCTGGCTAGAAAGACAATTTTCTATTCTGTTCAGATAATTAGCAAAAGGCTTGAGAGCAAAATGCATTTTCTGAAGTCTATATCTTTTTATCCAATGGGTGTTCGCAGTGACTAACTACAGTTAGCTTTGAGGCTCAAGAGAATTCAACACCTGGATGTGTTTAATTGCAAGCAGCCAATGGGTTGCCACAATCACTATTTAGAATCTTGGCCAGGATCATGCTGCATCAGATTGCAACTGCTCCAGAAGGAGCTCTGGGAGAAATGGACCATGGCATAAGAACAGACACAAAAGCCATCTTTATAGCCTCCAGCAGCCTGTGAAACGTTTAAATTGTGTTGTGTATTAGGGTTTGCCTATTGGTATTCATATCTAGAGTTACTGCCACTGTAACACACTCATTGCAGTTTACCCAGTGCCCAGGTGCATACTGCCTGCTGGAAAGCAACACCTGGCTGTTATGTAAATGAAAATAGATATGAAATGAGAAGTACCGAAGGCTTACATCACCACTGCCTTTGTGCTGACATGTTTCTCATTCTGTATCCCCTCTCAGTGGCATTACACTGGTAAATTAGCATGTTTTTATCTATAAACGTCCCCTCTGTTCTTATATCCTGACAGGAATTGCTTCCCAAGTTCTTGACACCACTGTGAGAGGTTCCACATTTCATCAAGTCCCTCAGTGTTGGCGTCTTCAGCTGTAAACTAGATTGGCAACCTCATTTGCCCTAATAAGATTATTGTAGTGAGAATGTGGGTATCAGAGTAATCTTCCTGTTTAGTTGTTGTTTTATATTTACATTTTTAAAATATCATGTATTTATTGTAAACAAAAATCACAATATTTAAGTTAAAAAGCATAGTATGAGCATTTCCTTGTGCTACTTATGTGATCATTTTTATTCAAAAATTGTAGGCACATGTTTTAAATTCAAACAGTAACAATTGTTTTCATACTGAAAAGCAGTATCAAGTTTCTTGATCAATGTACCACCTTTTAACTGTAGAGCAAAATTCATTAACTGTGCTTCCTGGGATCACAGTCAAATTTCCACATTTTCAGACTCACTGGCACATAGATATGGCCACATGGCAGTTCCTGGGCCAAAAGGAAAAATGGTAACGTACCATCTCCAGGCCTTGACATAAAAATTTCCCATGTGGGAAACTCATTGATCTTTCTATAAGAAACAAATAAATGTAAGAAATAACACAGCAAGGTAAAAATCAAAGGATAAGTATTTAGGTCAACTTCAACAGCAAGATCAGACTTTTATTGATCTGAGGTGGTATCCCCATGACCTTGTAGCTGGGCATCTGAGGGTACAGGAAAACACACTGTAAAAAGCAGAGAACAGTTTTTATATAAAGAGTAGGGAGGTGGAAGACATGATTTCATCAGACTCCAAACTGCTTTTTTGAATAACTACTTTCTGAAACTTTGAGATGGGTGCTAAATCAGATTTCCTGTTTTTGCAACCCTAACTTTTTGGGAATGGGGTGGGCATTGGCTTCTTTCCAGAATTCTGAATTCCATGGGTGGCAGAATTCTTGGAGCCGCAGGCCTGTTTTATGGCCATGGATTTAGGGAAACTTCCCTTTCTATCAGACCCTTTCTAAACAAAGGACAGGAGTGTCGTTTTCTGTCTGGATACTTACTGCTGGTGACAGGAGGGGGGTGGCATTGCTCTGAGGTTTGTGAGTCTGGAATAACTCTAAGAGAAGCATTCACTTTCACTTGTGTGGTGAACCAAGTGATGTCAATGATAAAATCCAGGAGAAATTTCTTTAAGAATTTTAAAAGACAGAGTAAGGACTTTAAGTAGGATGATAATAAAAAGGGATGGCATGAGGAAGGGGGATCCAGGATGGCAGGAAACCAAAACCCCATCCATAGGAGTACATTTGCTGTTGACTCCTCCCAGCCCGCTCCCCAAGTATCTGAACTCAACTCAGACGAGTTTGTATCTGTTGGTGTAGTAGCAGTATTGCTCCTGGAGGAAGACATAATATTCTCCACTGGCTACTGCTTTAATTTTAGAATACCATAGCAGCCAAGACTAGAGTTGATCCTGTCTTGAGCTGACCTGAAATTTCATAAAGGCTATGAGAACTGGTGAGACAGGTTAACTGATACAAAGAAACCTCCAGTCCCATTGTTACCCTTCGGAGACTTTAAAGAATGCCCAGAGTGACTATAAGTTGGACAATTTTAATGACCCATAAGGTAGACAAAAGGTATTTGTGTCCAGGAAAATTAGGACAGTGATGGATTTTTAAGGACCTGATAGGTAGCTGCAGAGTGAGGTTTAAATGGAGGTGAGTAGAATACGTATTTGAAAGAATTTTTCTAAGAGTATGTATGTCAGGTCTTTCTCCTTGTCTCAGAAATATTGGAAACTATAAGAGAATTCAGGCAGATTAAAAGTTGGAAGGCCAGTCTGGTGGATAGTGTCAGAAAATAGTATGATTACAAGGTTTGGATAGTCATATAGAACAAAATTGATGAGGTTGCACTGATAAGTTGGAGGGAGCAGGTGCTAAGGGATGCAGAGAAGTGGGTTCTATGGACAGGTAAGGGGGTTCTTTGAAGTAGGCTTACTCCCAGATGGTAAGGGGCCTTGTGCAGCCTTTGGGGAGGAATTAAGTTTTAAAAGACCTCTCTGAAAGATGAGAGATACAGTCAATTTAGGAAAGACCTTCCCCGACTTCAAAGACTACCTACCATAAGACAGACTCTTAACAAGGACAGGAATTTTTGATTAGCAATTTGAGACAATGAAGACACAGCCAGCAGGATAAGAGAGAGAAAGACACTCTAAAAAGTAGAGGCAGCCTCAGGAACGTTGTCCTCCCAAATCCAGTCTCTCTTTGAAAGCTTTTCCCTTTCTTTTCTTTCTCTCTCTTCTTTTCTTTTATGTATTTGAAGAGCTTTTACCCCCTAATTTAGGGTTAACCAGTCTGACAAAGACAAGATGGCTGATTGACCCAGAGCTGTGGCATCCTGATCTGGCCTTGGGCTTTGTCAAATTTGTTAACTGACTAGAGAAAATATCAACATGCCTTTGTTTTAAGGTGTCAGCCTTTTGTCTCCATACATCTCGGAAGCTCACCATCTTTATTACTTAGTCTCGGGTCATCTCCTCTCTATGAGGCATCTGTGTAACTCGTGTCTATCATTTCCATCTCTCGGAGGTCACCCTATCCACTCTTGGGTGTTGGGAGGTGCTAACTAGTCCAGCATTTTCTTGCTGACCTACATGGTGATGTATAAAGGACAGGAGATAGAGTGCCTCAGAAGAGGGTTGATCTAAGGAGCCATAAGGAAGCTTATATGGCAAAGATCAAAAACACGGGTCAGCCATTTGATGACAGTAGGCATCCTTGGATCTGCTATGCAAATGAGGTGGCATCAGTAATACACAAAAAGTGAGAATGTTATGATATTTACTGAGAGTGTTCTCAAGAACATGGTTGGGGCAGTTTTTTCCCCATCATTAAAAGAAGAGAGCAGGCAAACAAAGCATCTAAAGAACCCTCACGGCTTCATCGTAGGTGTTAACAAAACAACCGATGATTTTTTTTTTTTGGCTCACTGTTGTCCATTACAAGATGTAAGGGCATCAGTTTGGCTCAAGAGCTGGAGACATTGTTCATTAGCCAGTGTAAGTTCAGAAGTCAAGCAATGGGTCTCAATTACAATACTGTGAGAAACATTAAGAAATAAAATTAAGGAGGACATTTTCTCAACGTTCTGATCAATGTCATATGTAAGCCTCCAGCTGGCTGGAATGTATTCCAGAGCCCCGTATAAGGATAGGACAGTGTATTCAGCTATTTTGCTACTTCCGACTTCTGCATAAGGAGCGAACACCTGAAAAGTTTGGAAGAGAAACTGGTTAAAGTCATCATCTAATTGGTAATTTTAAAAAGAAATAGAACTTCATGAGGTCTTTTTAAAAATAGGCTTTGCCAGCAATGCCCTTATGTATATGGATAATCTGAATGATGTCCCCAACCTGTGAGCTTAATGACAGGGTACCTGGAAGTCTCTAATCAAGGAGCATGTGTGGTAAGGGTACAGAAGGGCATACCACACCTGTGAAAGATACTTTTCCAGAAACAGTGTGTTATAGTTAGGAAAAACAGATTTTGGATTTGACCTCAGTATTTAAGAAGATAGTCCTATTATACTGAACTGCAAGAAGATGCTGCAGGGCTGAGTTCAACCAAGGTCATGCTTTGGATCTGGAGTTGTTTAATTTTTTTGCTTTGTTTTGTTTTGTTTTTTGCCCCCCCCCCCCAGTAAAGAACCATTGGCGATAGATAGTAATGCCAAGGAATCCTACGGATTGTTAAAGAAACATACTGCCCATTTTAATCCTGGTTCTACATTTCTAGTGGATACTAAAGATCCTGTAAGTAGCCAATTAATTAACCTGTAAAAGACCTCATCCTTGGGGCTCACTTGGTCTTGGAAAGAACACCTCTAGGCTTCTTTTTACCTATCAGGCCCTCTGTGAGGGCAAGTGAAA
Source organism: Microtus pennsylvanicus (assembly GCF_037038515.1). Classification (NCBI taxonomy): domain Eukaryota; kingdom Metazoa; phylum Chordata; class Mammalia; order Rodentia; family Cricetidae; genus Microtus; species Microtus pennsylvanicus. The sequence continues at coordinate 67,074,970 of NC_134579.1, forward strand.
TATGGAGGAAATATTTCATTTGTGTTGACCCTCCTCGCTCTAGACTTGGCAGTGTTTGGAGTCCACTAAGTAGAGTTTCCATAGCATCCCTTAACAAAAAAACAGACAGCTAGTGACAGGATGCTCTGAGAGACCTCCCCCCAACTACCTCCTGGTACTTAGTTGACTTGGAGGGGAAAGCAAGAAATAACCAACCTGCATTTTTATCCCCCGACTATGTTAGTATAGGTCTCCAAATATCTATGGAATACCCAGGAAGTCAAATCATACCAGTCTGGTACTTTTAAACATTCTAGAGTATTTTCAAAAGCTAGGTGCTCTAAATAAAGTATGATTAAATACACATTTTAGTCAATCTTTGTAGCTTGTTCATTTACCGGCTACTCAGACTCCCAAAATAATCACACAGAAATTGCAATACTGTTTGGCCAATAGCTTAAGCATATTTCTGGCTAACTGTTATATCTTAAATTAACCCATTTCCATTATTTTATATTTTACCACGAGGCTTGTAGCCTACCAGCAAGGCTCCAGCACGTCTGTCTCGCAGTGGAATCATGGCTTCTCTTTGCCTTCACCTACTCTCTCTATGTATATCTCATCCAGCCTGGCTATGTTCTGTTAGATATTGGCCAAAAGCAGCTTCTTTATTAACAATAAAAGCAACACATATACAGAAGAACTTCCCACACCATTTCCCCTTTTCTGTTTAAATAAAAAGGAAAATTTTAACTTTAACATAGTAAAATTACATATAACAAAACAGATCTCAGGCAAGAATTACAGATACAATATTTATATTTATTTTATTTTTTATTATAACTAAGGAAAACTATAATTATAACTATCTATTCTTCAACTCCATCAACGACTCCAGAAAGATATAATATTGCTTAAGTAAACAGGAAGTGCATTGTAAGCAACTTCCAAAACTCTAGAAGTGACTGGACAGTCACCCAAAATTCTTCTGTATCATTGGAGCATCCGACTTCAGCCTGCAGGCCCATAGTATCCAGCAGAGTTTTTCGAGAAGCAGGAAATTTGAAGATCTGTTTTGCCTTGTGATGACAAAGCCCATCTAACCTACTCCATAAGGTTTGTAATTGCTGATTGTTGACTCTTGATAATTTAATATATTCATCATCTATAAATATGATATTTTATATTTTTAAGTAACTTAGTCAACACTTTATATTGTGCATAAGGTTTCTAGTTTTTCTTTCTTTTTTTCAGTCTGGGAAAATTTAGCCATCTCAATCTTCATATACAAATCTTTCTTTAATAAAACAATTTAAATGTCAACATTTTCTTTTACTTTCCGGCTTCCTTTCTTAATACCGCAGGACATAATAACATTAACAAAATACCATATGTTGTGATATTTTTCTCCTGGTGGTGCAGAAAGGGAAACCAAGCAATGTATTTCCCTTCTGCATAACGGTCCAATGACAAATCAAAGCTCAAGTTCACCAAAGTTCACCCTGGGGAACTAATACGTTTATTGGGTTTACTTAGAGATCGTGAATAAGGGATTACTAACAGGAGTGTGAGAACTAAAGAGCATCTCCACTGAAATGTTTTCACCCAGTGTGTATGAAGGCTTCTCCACAGTTACACAGGTAGACCTCCCCCTCTCTAGTCTTCCACAATGTCACTGCAGGTCCCTCTCAAGAACTAGGACTTCATGCAATTAGGGCCTAATTGTATAAAACGAGCTGGGGTGGCCTTGTCCATCTTTTCTTTCTGTGAAAGAGTGTTAATACTAATAAGTCCAGCTGTAATCATTTTAGGTAGGTACAGCTGAAGTCATGAAGATGGTTGTTGTTTAACCCAAAAGATAGAACAGAAAGTCTGCATTCCATGAGACAGGCACTAGTTCCCTCTAATCTTGGCCGTAGCACAGGTCAAGGAGGGGAGCACCTGATGCTCAAGAGATAGGATTTTTCTCTTTTTCCCAAATCTATACAATGGCTTAAGTTCCTGTTGCTTCTGGTGATGCCAACTAAAGAAACCTCTTGTCTCATGTGCAGGGACATGGGACTTCCCTGCCCATCTCAAATAGTAGTGATAGCTAAATCTTTTCTAAGCAACCACAACCAGTCTGATGAATGTAGGAGTTGTTTGGTCTGGAATGCAATGCTGTGTTAATAGCATCTTAATTAAAGGAAATAAAATCAAAACCACATGCATAGACTAATGTAATAAATTAACATCATGTGTTTGTCTACTGTTTTGCTATGAGGGTTTGTAAATTGCCAAGTACTCCTTTTAGAAAACTCATGACAGTCTTTATATATGGAGTCATCTACCCCAAACATCCTCAAATATATGTTCGCAGTCTCCCTTGAAATCAACTAAAAAAAATCCTCTCAAAACTACTATAATGGGGTTGATGGTTGAGGGACATTTAGGTAGAAAGTCCTCTCTGAGCTCCCTAGGGTTGAGCATCTCGTTAGCTATTTTTACTACAGATATCTGTGTATTGTGAGAAAAAATTAATAGTAACTTTAGTTGGAAAAATATCTACTGATTAGCAGTCCTTGAAGGCAAATTAGTTACTATTGGATTGCTTTGTTGTTCTTCTTTTCCTCTTCACAGATTTAGGAGCCAACCTGACTTGGGATATAAATTTGAGGGACACTTTGAGACAAACATGCTTAAGTCTGACACATGATGGTGAAATCTCATCTCCAGAGCTAGTTTCTTACTGAACTTAAGAACACGTGATGATTTACATATATGATGGTGTGTGTGTGTGTGTGTGTGTGTGTGTGTGTGTGTGTGTAATAAACTGAAATCAGAAATTTGGGTTTAAAAACCAGATTTCTAGAAGAATCCAAAAAGTGGTGGTTATAGCATAGGTTATTATAAGGTGTATCTTCAGTGAATTAAAACTGTCCCCTTGCTCCATAGTAATTTACAGTGGAGCTCCCTGGATAGGTGCTTTGATTCCTGTGCTCCTTGCAGATGTAAAATGAAATAGGGTGGAGGCTGTGAGAAGACACTGCTGCTCTGTTCCTGCTATGTCTGCCTTTGCTCCACTGGCTCTCATTTGGCTCCATAACACAGGTAAAAATCAACTGTGACACTTCTGGAACAATTTAAAATCCTCATCAACCTTGTGGACCACAACCATCTTTTAGAATGTCCCCCCGGGATGAAAGACGTCACAGATTTCAATTGGACCTTTAAGAGATCTACAGGCAAGCAGTTTAGCCCTTAGACACAGCGTGTATAGTAAGGAGGCTGCAGGGGCCAAGCTCCAGAGGTGAAGAGGAAGAAAGTGGGAAGTGGTGGGTAGATGGTGGGGACAGGAAGGTGTATGGAGACAGGAAGAGTTGGAGGGGTGGGAGGAGCTCCTCTGCTGGAATGAAATCTGAGAGGATCCAGAAAATTCTGTTTGGAAGTTTGAGCTAATGTAATTTGGTATGCAGGAAAGGAGGCACAAAGGGAGAGGAGGGGAAATCATTGACTGTGGTGGACAGAAAAGAAGGCGTAGATATAGAGACCTTTGACCAGTCATCATTTCATTGGAGGGATTTTGCTGAGAGCCCCTTGAAGATGGTGGTCTGAACTCACTAAACAGGGGCCAGCAGTTCCAGTTGCCCAGGGCATATTTGAGCCAGATCAAAAGCTGACTTGAAGTTCATTGTTAAAAATGTTTCAGGAGACGGGCCAAAGCTTGTCTTTAGGGATAGAGGGCCCATTGTCAATTTTATAGGTTTAAATGCATCATAGGCCTACTTGGGATCATTCCTCGAAGTTGGAAGTTCTGCTAGATAGAAATTCCAGTGAGTTTCCCATTCATCCATGATAGAATTGTTGTAAAGAATGGGAAGTCCCTGTGCCTGAAAAGAAGGGGAAATCCCAGTTCACCATTTGGGTCTGAAAGGGGCCTTACCTGCTCGGGTGTTCAGTCAAAAGAGTGATGTGTTTTCCAGGGAGCTTCAGAAATAACAAAGATAGCCCTCCTGAGGACAGGAGGTGGGGCTAGGTGATAGGAAAAAGAACAGATTTGCTGCCCTACCACAAAAGGGTACAGAGAGGCTCTTTGGGAGATAAAGGGAAGATAGAAAATGAAATGAAAAAGAAATCTGACAAAGGAAGGTCCCACTCAGGCTAAACCTGCTGGGAAATCTTTCCTGGATTCCAGCACCAAGTGCAAGAAATACCATGGTGATTGATAAAGGGAAAGAGTGAGAAATGAGGTTGACGTCAACAGCAAGATCAGACTTTTATTGGTCTGAGAGCTTTCCCTGAGAACCTGCAGCTGGGAACTAGAGGGTATGGGAAAATTCACTACACCGAGTCCAGAATAGGTTTTGTGTTGAGAGTAGAAAGGGAGTGGGCAGGGCTTCTCCAGCACCAGAAACTGCTTTTCTAGATAAACAGTTATTATCTAAACTGGAAGGTGGGAGATAAGTTAGTATGCCTCCTTTTGGAATGTTTGGGCTTCAATGTTGTAAGGAGGCTGTTTGTTGGTTCTTAGCTGCTCAGCCCTGAAAAAATAACACAGAAACTCTATTATTTAAACCATTGCTTGGCCCCTTGGTTCTAGCTTCTTATTGGATAACTCTTTTTTTTTAAAAAAAAAGATTTATTTATTATATATATATAGTGTTCTTCCTGCAGGCAAGAAGAGGGCACCAGATCTCATTATAGATGGTTGTGAGCCACCATGTGGTTGTGAATTGAACTCAGGACCTCAGGAGGAGTAGCCATTGCTCTTAACCCCTAAGCCATCTCTCCAGCCCCATATTGGCTAACTCTTACATATTATTTTAACCCATTTCTATTAATCTGTGTATTACCATGTGGCTGTGGCTTACCGGCTAAAGTTCCAGTGTCTGTCTCCGGTAGGGCTACATGACTTCTCTCTCTCTCTCTGCCTCCTTTCTCCCAGCATTTAGTTTAGTTTTCCCCACCTAGCTCTGTTCCCCTATAGCTCTGATATAGGCTCAAAGCAGTTTATTTATTCATTGATGGTAACCACCAGCATACAGAGGGAAACCACCCATCACTATAGGGCATAATGATATGGGATAATTGGATCTAGCTGCTTTCTATACTTCCATGAGAACCCTGAAAAGTATACTACAAACTTGAACACCTGGACCCCTGAATGATTGTGTGGAATATGTGACCCTATATTACAAATGGTGCATAGCATCCCCCAAGGAAATGTGAGCATTATAGAATTTGGACTTTACGCACTAATCAGGAAGCCAATTATAAATAGCTTGGCTTTCTAAATTAATCTTAGAAGAAAGCAAAATAGACAATTCTGTAAAACACCAAGGTTACAGGGCTAAAACAGTGAAAGTTTTAATTCCTTTTATCTGAAACTTTTCTTGTGTCCTTATGACCCTCCGACAGTTCTCTTTATAACTGAGTTCACCGTCTAAGCTCCTTTTGTCTTAATAGTTCTACCTTCTCAGCACAAGACCCTCAATTGGGAGACTACTAAATACAACAAGGCTGGTGGAATTCAGTGGAGCTTTTCAGTTTTGCCAGTCCCATTAATACTTTATGTTCTATTGCTAGTTCTATAGCTCTGGACCACTTCAGTGTGTGGAAAGTATGACTTGTATATGCCCAAAAGGGAAATCAGAATGAAGCATTAGTGAATGGCATTCCTGCCTACTGTGCATGTGTATGTATATATGTCTATCCAGAAAAGTCCTACTTCATGCAAGCATATTGCTACAATTGCAGATAAGTGAAGATTACCTAAAGACAGTACTTGAAATTTTCAATTTTATTTAAAATACTTTGAAAATTAACATGCAGATTATACCTCCTTAACTTTTGTATTTATTCAATGTGCTCATGTTGGGAAGGGTATTTATATTCATATCGTCCCAAATGGAAATAATATTGCTATAAACACTGTTTGAATATTATTATAGTATCTATGAGACAAATTCCTAAAAATGAAATTGCTAAGCCATATTTGCATTTTAATTTTGATAATATTTTAATGATTATGCAATTTCCTCCCAATGAATTTATATGAATTTATATTACAATCAGTTTATAAGATTTCCTGGTTCCCTGTAACCCTGCAAACATAACATTATAACTAAGTGAAAGCATGATATACCCATATGTTTGTATTTATATTAAATAAAATTTGCTCAATAATTTTCACTTACAAGGTTCATAACTGTACAAATTTCTACACATAGCTATTTATTCACATCTTCCTTTCTTTTTAGTAAACTCCTAGATTAGAGTTAGTAGATCTAAAGTGTTAAATATTTAAGGAGTTATACAGCACATCAAATTTAGTCTTAAAAATTATTTACCAATTCACACTTCCACCAAAATTATATAAGGGTCCATCTTATTTTACCTCCACCTAATGTTTTATTTAATTTTATCTCTGGGCATTATAAGTAAAATAAATCAATATAAGAAATTGATAATACTGTCTCCATATTAACCAGTCTTCAGAGATTAGTATAGCAGATTCTATCACCAAATTATTCTTAAGGCAAATATTGTAATATTTTGATATTCATGGAAAACTTCATGGGCTGTGGAATCTATGAACTGATCAAGTTCAAGAAAAAAATTGTTAGCTATAGTAATGAATAGATAATTATAGTTTCAGACTCATTTTAATAATTCAAGAGCATATCAAAAGATAATTCATCATGACCAAGTGATTTCTCTCTCTCTGTCTCTCTCTGTCTCTCTCTCTCTCATTCAGTTTCATTAACTAGCATTTATTTTTATTTTACTTTATTTTTCAAGACAGGATCTTCTGTGTGTAACCGTGGCTGTTTTGGAACTCTCTCTGTAGACCAGGCTGGTCTTGAACTCAGAGATCAGCTTGTCTCTGCCTCCTGAGTCCTGGGATTAAAAGTGCGTGCCACCACCCGCCACAGCAGAAAGTCCCTTTTGACATCTGTAGGAATTCAGAGCTATTTAGGCTCCCACTGCACTCTGAAATACTTAGAAAGATTTTTTTCCCATCTCTTCTATACAATCATTTTGAAAGAAAAGATAATCACGATGAGTATTAAGACATTTCAGTATATTATAGTGAATTATTGTACTAGTATACACTTTCATGTTACTTTATGTAGTGATGGTTAATATTTGCCGAAACCAAATTGAAAAGTTAAAACAAGGGCTCTGTCTTAGATTTTTATAAAAATATCAAGAAAATATGTAATCACTTATTCTGATTCCAGGCAAATATTTCTCCCTAATTTCCAAATTAGTTATTTTAAGAAATAACTTTGTGAATGTTAAGGCTTATAAATTATGTCCTTTTTTATATCTATGATTTTAGAAAATCTATTTCTTAGGATTTTCTAAGAACCTAAAAGCAACCTTAAAGTCCAAATGGTTCAAGATTTTCACTTTACTAATGAAGAGACCCAGGGAAGCAGAATTCACTCAATGTGACAGAAACAAGCAGAGAGATAACCAAGACTTCATTCTAATTAGTTAATGATTTTTAAAACTTATCAACTAAGAATATTGCATTATTTATGGATACAACGAGGTACATGAACAACGAATGTCTACATCAAGCTGTTCAGTACATGTGTTGTCTACATGCTTAGGATTGTTACAGGAAGACTTGATAGGTTAAATGGAGTAAAGCATCAAACAAAAATGATTTCAAGAGAGCTGCTGTGTTAGCACACTTAATAACAAAATAAATAATATAAATAGAACCACTTTGTAACCCCACAATCTTGTTTGGGATATGTATTCAAGGTTAATACATTTGTTTTATATTTTATAACTAACTATGATGAAGATCATTTCTTTAAATAATAGCACACTTACTTACATTCAAACAAACATGATTTTGTTTTGTTTTTCGAGACAGGGTTTCTCTGAAGCTTTCACACCTGTCCTGGAACTAGCTCTTGTAGACCAGGCTGGCCTCGAACTCACAGAGATCCGCCTGCCTCTGCTCCCAGGTGCTGGGATTCAAGGTGTGTGCCACCACTGCCTGGCTCCAAAATGATTCTAAAGGGGTCTCTGTTTCTTGTGCCTTCTCTTGAACTCTTTTTTTCTGTTTATTTTGTTCAAGTCTAACGTGTTAATTTTGATCTTATATTTTATCTCATTATTATCCTTTAGAAACTTGTTTGCTTTCTAATGAGAGACAAAAAGAGGATGGATTCAGAGGGAATGGAAGGTGGAGAGAAACTTAGCGGGAGAGAAAACCATAATCAGGATATATTACGTGAGGAAAAGAACCTATTTTAAATAAAAGGAGAAAAAGAAGCACATGGTTTCTAATTAACTTTTAAAGAGAAGATATCTATGTGGAAGCACAGCAGGTGTGTTCGCAAAGAAAACATCAAGTGACTTCTGCTAAAAATATCTGTTATTTTTCCATTTCTTCTAGGTCACGTGCATCTTTTACCTGTTAAAAAGAAATCCCTATCATTTTTAATGACACTGACATTGTAGAATTGATGCAAACCTCCCTAATGTTCATTTTATCAGATAATAACTATATCGATACAATCATAGTATAAAAAATGATGTTTACACTAGTTATGTATTTATACATAGTGTATTTATTGAGCTTACAAAGTACCAACTGAATCTTGTAGGTGAATCATCTCATACATCAATAATCAATTTGCTTTTAGAAAGAATGCCAACTTGCCCATGACCTGAGAATGTATAGAATCTCCAGTTGACAATGTTTTTTATTCAATTTACCTTTAAAAAAACTGTCTTTTCTCATTTTACATGCCAAATCCATTTCCCACTCCCTGCTCTCTTCCTACTGCCTCCACCTTCTCCCTTCCATCTCCAAGCTTACCCCCCACCCCATGCACTCCTCAGAGAGGGTAAGGCTTCCCATGGGGAGTGAACAAAGCCTAGCATATTGCTTTGAGGTAGGACCAAGGCCCTCCCCACTATATCTAGGCTGAGCAAGGTATCCCTCCAGGAAGAATGGGTTCCAAAAAGCCAGAACAATCAGTAGGGATAAATCCTGGTGCCACTGCCAGTGTCCCCCTAGTCTGCCCCAGCCATACAACTGTCACCCACATCTGAGGGCCTAGTTTGATCCTATTCTGGTTCCCTCACTGTCACACTTCTCTTGGCCTTTATCTTGTTTGCTCTGTGCAGTTGCATCCAGTGCTTCTGAGGTCGCAGGGGATGCGTGGATTTGAAGGCAGAGTGGACCTTCTCAAGAGTTGCTTTAGACTTTGTTTTTTTATTCTGTTTAGTGTGAGTGTGTGTGTGTGTGTGCATGTGTGTACCTGTGCAGTGTTACACTAATATTCAGAGCTACAAATGCCTTCTCGAGTCTCAGATATGGAATTATAAGACACAAATTAATAAAATAGACTAACACCAAACAGGAAAAGAACAGATTTGAGAAGCATCAACAAGGTTCTTAAATTCTCATTTCTCATAAACGTTATACTGCAGCACAGAATATATTGTCTAGTTAAAGTGGTAGCATTAAACCTTATGACTCATTGTTTTTGAAACTATAATTAGTTAACTTAAATATCATTGGCCTTCCAAGTACTTGGAAGCCTGAATATCACAAATTAAATGAAAATCACTGGGCATTTATTTCTTTAGAATGAGTCCTTAGAAGTTTATGCCAAAAACAATATATAAACAGCAGCAAGAATGACTTCTAATCTTCTAACTGTCATGAAACTACAGTTCTCATGAAAAAAATTATACCTCTTTCTCGGCAGCTACTAGAAACCTCTTACTGACTTTATAGGACACTGGATACTGACAGTCTTTCAGCTAGAATGACTTACCTATCATATCCAAACTCTTCTATATCCATTCAGTGTAGGTCAATGTTGTTGGGAGCTGAGCACCCCGCCCCCCCCCCATCCTGAATTTCTAGTAAACAACTTGTTTTCCTCTGCTCTGAGACAGCCTGCAGCTGCTCTGAGCATGAGACCCTCAGAAGTTCCTGATGGCAGGGGAGTGGTTTCTGGTACATTTGGCTGGGGCGTGGCTAACAGTTAAGGATTCCTATACAAGCTGTCCCTAGACACAATAAAGGGCACATTCTTGCGGCATTCTGGCATCAAAGACGACCTGTGTCTCTGTCTGTGAGTCTTTGTGTGTTTCAATCTCCAGCCCCTTGCTCCATTCATGAACTGTATGGAAGTTCATAGAGCGCAGATGGGCATAGTGCCCTATACAATATTCTATTGCAAAATGTCCAGCAGATTGTTTCCTTAAAAACAGAACTCAGAGGTAGTGTTTGTGGTGGTACAAGTCTGTCACTGGAACTCAGGGTAAAGGTATTCTGTAGAAGTCACTGGAATGGTGGTAACAGCAGGGACTCCATAAGTAGCATTTCTTCCCAGTTGGTGTGGGAGAATTGTCTATATTCTGTTTATCGTGTTTTAAATAAAAGCTGAAATATAGGCGGGAAAATCAGACAGGAAGTAGAAATGATGTAAGGAGAACAGGAGAATTCTGGGAAGGAGGAAGTTGATTCCTCCTACTCCTGTCCAAACCACCAAAGCAGCAGGATGTGATCTGCCCCACTAAAAAAAGGTACTGAGCCACATGGCTAACATAGATCAGAAAAATGGGTTAATCAAGATGTGAGAGTTAGCCAGTGAGAGGCTAGAGCTAATGGGCCAATCAGCTTTATAACTTATAGAGACCTATATGTGATTTTCTTTGGGGCTAAACTGTTGTGGGTTACTGGGCAGCACAGAAAACACAAACAAGCCAGGCCCGTCCATGTTACACCCAGTCATGCCTCTGCCAACAAATTCACTTTTGCACCCCAAACAAACAACAGCAACAAAAACCCACATATCTACAGTGAAGGCGAAGTTGGTGTAGCCCTGACATTCTTCCTGTACATGAAACCCAATCCTTTAAACAATTTCTGAGAAAATATAAGCACACCTAATGTTTTCCTCTGCCCCTTCTTTTCCTACTCCCTAACATGTCTACTTGATCAGAAAGAGTAAATCTCCCATTGCCTCATTTATCAAATAACAAATGCTTTAAAATCAATATTAATTATGCCTGAGAATGACTGCTGTAAAAGGGGATCATAAAAGAACAAGCTTATATTTTATTTCTTAAAAAGCACAATTTTAGCTGGGTGTGGCGGCACATGTTTTTAATCCTAGTACTCGGGACAGAGGCAGGCAATCTCTGAGTTCAAGGCCAGCCTGGTCTGCAGAGTGAGTTTCAGGACAACCAGCAATATACAGAGAAACCCTGTCTTGAAAAACCAAAATAAATAAATAAATTTTAAAAAGCAACAATTTTGAGTGATTAAAATTCAAATTGTTTTCAAATGAATAAGAAAAAAACCAATTACATGTTGTCCATAAGATAAATAAGATTCAAAAATCAAAGAATTGAAAATGTTCTATGTTTCGTTTTGTAAAATGGAGAAGAGTAGAGCTGGCTCCCACCCACTAGGAAGGTGATGCTCCCAGATTGCCCTTGCTGAGTTCAGTAAGTGTGACACTCATCCTGCTGGGCTGATGTAATTCACATCTCACCTCTTTTCAATTTGTCTGAATTCCTTTGATCATAGGTGCTATGCATCTGATGCTTTTATTCATAACCAAGGAAAGCAATTTGGAAGCTCCCGTTGGATTTCTTCCAAAGGGCAACAAGATGATATGTTTCAATTCAATAGCCAAATTCCCTTTAGCTTAGATATTCTAAGTACATCTACATACTTATTTTCAAGTTAATAAATTTCTGCCTTTATCCAGAACCTGGCACTGGTTTTCATCTTGTAAGCACAATGTCTGTGTTTTAATATGCTATAAAGTTATAATCTTTCCTTTTATCAACCAAAGAATCATAAAGAGGAGGAACTCAAGGTCACATTTGATCTTAACATTCTGATATTTGACAAGCACTAACCTAAAATACAACATATTAGAAGCTGGAGCTACCACAGATGATACTAGAAAGCCAGAAGCTCCTACACCAGGTGACCAAGAGTTTTCCATTAACTTTTTTCTTAATATTTAACACACACACACACACACACACACACACACACACACACACACACACACGTGTGTGTGAATGTATGTATCTATGTATGTGTGTTACATACACATAGTTTATCCTTCTACAAATTTCCCAATTTTCATTATGGGTTTAATGGTGTCTTCATAAATCTCTCTTAGAATATAGGAATTTTTAAATGATTAAATAGAGTCTGTGATAATATAAGAATGCTTGCCTAAATCCATTGATTCCTATGTTATCTATAGCTAATTACTTCAATTATTTCACTTTGGGAGTATTTGTTGTTTCTGTTTCCTGTGCAGAAGATGGAATTTGCCCTTGTCACTTCTGTACCTCCATGGACTAGATTAATAGAATGACAGGAGAGAATCTTTGTTTCGGTGACTTTCCTGTTGCTATGATAACATAACCAGACAAAAGCTACTAAAGAGACAAGGGGTATAGTTTGTTTAAAAGTTCCAGAGGGGCCATAGACTATCACGGTGAGCAAGGAAAGGTAGCAGGAACATGAGGCTGGCCTGTCGTATTGCATTTGTAGTTCAGAAATAGGGAGAGAACCAGAAGTGAGCCATAGCGTAAAACCTCGAATGCCACCTCTCCTGGTATACTACTACCAGCAATTCTCTGCCTCCTCCTGACATTTACATAGCTTTCCCAGAAGTGAAACCATTCCACATGTGAATCAAAACAGTTCTGAGGCCATTCTTACATTGTGTAAAATGGATCTCAAAGTTGTTTTGATTTGCATTTCTCTGATGGCTAAGGATGTTGAGCATTTCCTTAAGTGTCTTTCAGCCATTTTAGATTCTTCTATTGAGAGTTCTCTGTTTAGGTCTGTACTCCATTTTTTATTGGATTATTTGTTCTTTTTATGACCAATTTCTTGAGTTCTTTGTATATTTTGGAGGTCAGACCTCTGTCTGATGTGGGGTTGGTGAAGATCTTTTCCCATTCTGAAGGCTGCTGTTTTGGCCAAGATCAAAAACACTGAGGACAACTTATCCTGGAGAGGTTGTGAGGTAAAGGGAACACTCCTGCATTGCTGGGGGGAGTGTAAGCTGATACATCCCCTTTGGATATCAGCGTGGCAATTTCTCAAAAAATTAGAAAGCAAGACCCAGCAATACCACATTTGGGTATAACCCCAAATGAAGCTCAATCGTACAACAAGGACATGTGCTCAACTATGTTCATAGCAGCATTGTTTGTCATAGCCAGAACCTGGAAACAACCTAAATTCCCTTGACCAAAGAATGGATAAGGAAAATGTGGTACATTTACAAAATGTAGTAATACACAGCAGAAAAAAATAAATGACATCTCTAAATTTGCAGGCAAATGGATGGAGCTAGAAAATATCATATTGAATGAGGTAACCCAGACCTAGAAAGACAAGTTTAACATGTACTCACTCATAAGTGATTTTTAAACAAGAAACAAAGAAAACTAGCCCACAAATCACAATCCCAGAGAACCTAGACAACAATGAGGACCCTAAGAGAGACATACATGGATCTAATCTAGATGGGAAGTAGAAAAAGACAAGATCTCCTGAGTAAATTGGGAGCATGAGGACCTTGGTACAGGGTTGAAGGGGAGGGGAGAGAAAGGGAGGAGGGCAGAGAAAAATTATAACTCAATAAAATCAATAAAAAATTAAAAAAAACAGTTCTGTGGAGTGTTGAACACTTATTTACTATAAATGATGACCAAAAAAGTACAATCAGTAGAAACTAAATGGTCTGCAATAGAGAGACTAAAAGAGTGACAAATCTTGTGTTAATTGATTGTAACACAATGAGGTATTTTAGGGCCTTCCTTGATTGATATTACTGCTTCTTAGTTTATGAACATTTCTATTAAGTTTACAATGTAATACCTGGTTTCTGCCTTACAAATCACCATGTCATAGAAACATAAGACAATCCCACACACTTCACAAGAAAATTTAACAATAATAAGCAGCATCCTTAATGTAATGTCTAATGAGCAAATAAAATTACATATTGTAGTTTTCTACCCTAGGATCTCCACTATGTGTTTTATTTCTTCTGAGAAAACTATGTCAAATCATTCTTTAATTCAGCATAAAGATAAAATTAAGTAGAAGTTATAATGACATTTGTCAGGTAGTAGAACTGAAAGTAGTTGGAAGTTTTGGAACAGGATGGCATGAATCAGATTGTGATAATTTTTCTAGCCATTACTAGAAAAATAAGGTAACTTTGTTAGCAAAAGACAACATTTTCTTACATCAAATATCAGATATCATGTACTATTTTATAAATGACTTTTATCTACTATTTCTTTGGGCTATCTTTAAATAGCATAGCACTGCATATAAATTATGCTCAGCCACAAAATAAACAAATAAACAGGTAGATACCAAGAATTCCATTTGCTAGGAATATGGCCGACTGAATAACAAATGCAACATCTCCCATAAAAATATAGCTAAAGTGGTCTCGTCGTTCTGTAAGTTTCCCATCTCTCATCACATAAAGTACAAAAACTACACTGATTCTACCTCAGAACAGGCAAGGTTCCTGTGAGCAGTGAAGCGGGCTTTAAGCTATGGCCAACAGGTGACCTCCCTTGGAATTAGCCTTGGAAGGAGGAGGCAACAACAGAAAAGCACTTAAGATTTGAGAGTCAGAGAAAAATGCAGAAACTCTAAACAATCCCAATTCAGAGAGTCAAGGCCTGGATAGAGATTTGTAGAAGCGTTCACCTGTCTGTCCTTGATTTAAGTAGAGCTAAAGAACAAACAAACAAAGTAAAGTCTTCTTAGAGATTTTCACAGCAGCCAACACTGCTTGTGAGTTCCTTTTCTCACGTCCTCCAGTAAAGAATACTGAAAATTGCCTTTAGAGTATTTCCAAGTAGGTGTTACAGACAGACTCCAGAAAAAGTCAAAATGAAAACGTTTGGAAGAGTTTTACAACAAACCCAGAAGATTCACATAAAGTTATAGTAGAATGAACACACACCTAACATTATTTTGATTAGTATTCACAAGCAATAGGATAAAATATCAAGAAAGTCCACAAATGCTGAACTACTAATAAGTGTTTAATATTGGGGCAGTTTTCATGCTTTATAACAACAACAAAAATTATTTTAGAAACTACAGCCATGTTTGGAAAAAAAGTAACTTCCAAAAATGAATCTAATACCATACTCAACTGACGAGTATGTTATAGTAGGAAAATCTGTTAGTGGCATGGAAAATAGTCATTAAGGAGCTAAGCAGAATACAGAACATAAAGTACAGGAAAAAAGCATAAGAAACATAAAAAAGCATAAGAAACATCAAAAAGCATAAGAAAACATAAGAAATAGGCTTGCACAATCTCATTGTCAGAGCTCTAAAATATAGTAACTTCAACTTTGAACAAAACGCAATGCCTGGGCTCTGGGATATGTAGTTATTAGCCACTGATCTATACTGAGAACCTTGTCCTGAAAAAACAAGCAAGCAAAAAAGTAAAAAAATAACACTCAAATATTAGAGAAAACAAATCCCCCCAATGGTAAAGTATGTCATCTATAAAATATCTATAACTAAATACAAATAATTCTAAGATCTAGAACATGATTGAGGTTATATTATGATAATGATGATTTTTCACTGAAGGGATGTAGCATCAACTGCTTTTCATCTCAGCACTCACTGGTATCCCATGCCATATAATGAATCCCTGCTTATAAATAAACAAATAAATGAATGCATTTCTTGAAATCTATAAATGGTCCTGCACCTAAATGGAGTCTGTGAGCAGCATGTTACAAATGGCCTAATGGTTAATGGTGACATAGACTCGCTGTGTCCATGGAGGTAGAACAGTGTGCATGCCAATGAATATGCCTCTGCCATGTTAGACTGGGAAGAACAATCTGCCATGCACACTGTTGGTCCTAGCCACACCTGCTTAACATTTAAAAAAAAATGCTCCTGGTCAGAAATGATTACAGATACTCAATAAAAACAGATTGAAATGAAAAAGACCTCTGAATGGGTCACAGTGTTGGATAGATGTACAGAGGCTTGTGAGAGAGACAAAAAGGTATAGACAGTTATAAAAAGAAGTAAAGTCATAATTAGACAGAAAAAGGGGATGGCGATGTGGGATGTCCTTCTGTATGTGTTTTTCTCTTTTTGGTTGAATAAAGCTATCTTAACCAAGGGCTTAGCAGAATAAAGCCAGGTGGGAAATCTGAACACAGAGAGAGAGTAGGTAGAGTCAGAGATATGCCATAGGATCTTTAATTTTCTGTTTAATAACTATGCAATTTTCTCTTATCTAATTAACCCCACTGAAAGTAGAAGCTGCTCATTCATTTCCTGCCTGCCCAGACATGAATAATCATACAGAAACTGTATTAATTACAACATTGTTTGGCCAATGACTCTAGTGTATTCCTAGCTAGCTCTTACTTCTTAAATCAACCCATTTCTATCAATCTGTGTATTGTCATGAGGCTGTGCCCTCCTGGTAAGGTTCCTAAGGTTCTGGCATATCCTTTTCCTTAGGCAGCTACATGACATCTCTCTGACTCTGCCTACTCTATGATTGTCCAATAGTGTGACGGGTCCATATGTTCCTGAGAAGAAGAGTGTGGATTGAAAATGAAACATGTAGAGCTCAATAGAAATAATAAAAAAGAAAAAGAAATATACAAGAAACAAAAGATAGATTTTGGAGGGTGTCCAGTGAATACTGTGATCAGCCTCAAGTTTATTACTCAAAGTTCTTACATGACCCAGTCAAGAGGGGAAAGGCAAAATATTTTCTTGCCAAGAAATAAAGAACAAACAAACATAATTACCTCCTTAACACCCAAGGCATCAAGTAACCACATCCTAAACCCAACGTTCTATTGGCTGGCCTTTGAAGAATAAGGCATCCCATAGTCACACTATTGGTCAATCATCTTGTTGTCTAGACAAGACACCCAGTAGCCACACCTTAGGTCAAAATATTCTGTTGCATAACCTTGAAGAAGATAAACTAGGTCTGAACTCTCTGACCTTTAGTCAAGATGGAATGGATCCACTTCTGTCAGTCTATATTGTTTCCATTGGGAAATGCTGAGCAAATGGCACATGGATTTTCTTTCTATTATTTCTTAAAAAAGAATATGATTTGCACTTACATGCAAAAACATTATATTTACAAAATAGTGATAACAGTAACAATAATAATAGTAAATGAGGTATAGATAAAAATGTGAACATTTATCTTATAGAGGCAGAAAGTGGGATGAAGAGATAGTTCAGCAGTTAGAGTTCTTGCTGCCTTTCATAGGACCAAAGCTTAGATCCCAGAAACCATAAGGTTTCTTATAACTACCACTGCAGGGGATCTATCACCCTCTTCTTTCATCCACAGGTATCTGCATGCATGTGCATATACACACACACACACACAGAGAGAGAGAGAGACAGAGACAGAGAGAGACAGAGACAGAGCAGAGACAGAGAGGGGGGGGGAGAGAGAGGGAGAAGGAGAGGGAGAGATTTGCATTCAGAAATGGGAGAAAAGGCTAACATGAATAGCTCAACATTCTATGTTATATACTTAGAAAAACACAGGGAAATAAGAAATATGATTTTAAATAGATGCAAATACTGTCAATAAATAAACTCCAAAGACATCCTAAATAGTATAAATATAAAAACATGGTGGATGAATAAAATGTATATATTAGATATTTATTATTATTTTATTTATATTTTGTACTTATCATTTATTAGAAATTTAGTAATAGAGATGTATAAGACATTAGTACAATGCCATTTTGCAGAAGACTATGCAAAATAAAAACTGAATGAAGGAATAGTAGAAAAAAAGGAAGGAAGCTTATTAGTCTCATGAGGGAGGGAAACTATACTATACTACTATAGCTATTAAGTAGAGGATAAGTGTATAATATGAACACAGTTATGTCACCAATTTTGACAATGTACATGAGCTAGAATGGGATTTTGAAGAACACAAGGACAAAACTCACCTCAATTCATTCTATCAAAGAATAAATAAACAATAAATTCTCACAAATAAACATCAATATTCACATATGCATATATGCATGCAATAACAATTAGCAATAAAACAGATAATGAACTTTAAAAAGAGTAGAGAAAGACTTATAGGAGGGTTTGGAGAGAAAAAAGTAAAGAAGGAATGTTGTAAGTGTATTATAAATAATAGAAGATGGTATTTCCTTAATAGTTTGTGAAGTTATTAGAATGTCTGCATTAAGCATAACAAAGACACTAAAAACACATCAATATGATATGAAATAACATAATATTAGCATAAAAATATTTGATAATTTATTAAAATGTAAACCTAATATCATATAAATTATAATGTGATATAAACATTTAAATTTCATACCATAAGTGCAAATTTGGTTTAACAATAAAAATCATTTCATGTGATTTATTTGCCAGATTAACCAAACAGAAAAAAAGATAAATTTAAATACATTTATATCTTGCAATTCAATAAGTATTGGTGATAATACTAATGGTAGTAGCATTAACAATGATGTTACTAGCATCATTTATTTTTTGAGATTAAAATATAAGTAAATTTCTCCCTTTTCTTTCTTACCTATAAACTGCCCTACACATCTCTTCTTTCAGTCTTTGAATTAATGGCTTCTTTTTTGATAATTGTTACAATATAATATTTGTATATGTATATACATAATAATTGCTAAATATAACCTTCTCAGTCTGTATAAAGTTATTTGTATGGATATTATCAGAGCTGATCATTTGGTACTGGATAACCAGCTGGTGTGCTCTTCTCTGGGGAAGACTGTTTCCCCTACTTTCAATACTCCTCAGTTGCTTGTGGTTCTTTGTTGAGTCCAAAGTGGACTCTTGTTATTCTTAATCCTAAAAAAGTGGTCTCATTCTGATGAAAATGAGGAATGATGCAAGCAAGCCCATATTCTCCATTTCTATTTAAAAGTAACTTTCAAAGACTATTAATTGACTTATAAAAAAAAGGATTTATAAATAAATAGGCAATTCTTTGTGCCAGCTTGCAAAACCTGGAAACACATTCTACCTTAGACCTCTAGTGGCCACACATGGCAAGAACTCAAAAGCACTCTACCAGGAAACCAATGGCCACCACACATTCTTTGTTTATTTGTTTTGGGACAGATTATTTTCTCATACCACATATATTGATTACAGTTTCCCCTTCCTCTACTCCTTCCACTCCCTGTTTACCTCCCCTCTCTTTCAGACCCACTTTTTCTGTCTCTAATTAGAAAAGAACAGGCTTCTAGGTGATAACTAACAAACATGACAAAATAAAATAGAGTGTAATAAAACGAAAAAAAATAACACTGAGACTGGACAAGGCAGCTTAACATAGAGAAAAAGGCTCAAGAGCAAGCACAAGAATCAGAGACCACTCATTCCTACACTCAGAAGTCCCATAAAACTACTAAGCTCAAAGCTATAGGCCCATGTGGTCTCTGTTTTTGCGGCTTCAGTCTTTCTGAGTTCATATGATCCTTGCTCAGCTGGTTCAGTGGGCGTGTCCTCCATACCCTCTGCTTCTTATACTTTTTCTGCCTCCTCTTCTGTAGGGATTTCCTGAGCTTTGAAGGGAGGGGTTTGACAGAGACAATCCATTTATAGCCATGTTTCAGGGTCTCTCTCTATGCGTAATGTCTAGCTATGGGTCTCTGTATTTGTTGCCATCTGTGACAGGAGGAAACTTCTCTGATGATGGTTGAAAAAGGCACTAATTCATGAGTATAGTAGAATATCAACAGAAGTCATTTATTTTTTATACTTTTTTTGACCAGTGGTATTTTAGGTCTCTGGGCTTCCTAGTTTCTGGGGTTGAGCACCCAAACAATGTTGAGTATGGGTTCTGTCTCACTGAGTGGGCCTTAAGTCAGATATCTGTTGCCTACTCCCACACACCATTGCCCTAGCATATCTTGCAGGCAGAACAGATTGTATGTCAAATGTTTTGTGGCTGGGTTGGTACTTATATTTTTTTTGGTAGCCAACAGAGTACCTTTTCACACTAAGGGACACTAGAATATACAGGTGCAGACTCCAAATCAACTCCTACATGTTCAATGAGTCCTTTGGTTGTTATCCTCAGCAATGGGGCACTGCAGTCAGCTTGCTGAGAGCAATCCATTGTCTTTACCACAGCCTGAATTGTTTGGGTCATTTCCATAAGACTCCCTTGGGCAAGAACTCAATGAAAAGGAACCCAATACCAGTACTTGAAGTCTCATTTGGTGACAAGAAATGGCCAGGTGTATCACTTTCATATATTTTAGGGAGTTTCCACTCCATTAGGTTTTCCTATTACCCCTCAGATGTCCCTCCAGTCTAGCTGTCTCTTCCCCCATTCCTCTCTTCAATCCTATCACCTATCTTGCTCCACACTTGATCTTCCCATTCACTTCATAACCCTCCCCCAGCCCACCAACAAAATCTATTCTATTTCCCTCCTCCAGCGAGATCCATGTTTCTTCCCCTAGTCCCTTTCATTATATTTAACCACTCTGTGTCTATGGAGTCTAGGTTTTTTTTATCATTTATTTAATAGCTAATATCCACATATTAGTGTATAAGTACCATATTAATCTTCCTGGGTCTACTTTACCTCACTCAGGATGTTTTTCATTCTAATTCCATCCATTTGCCTGGAAATTTAATGATGTCTTTGTTTATAATAGCTGTTGATGAAAATCTAAGTTGTATCCAGCTCCTGGCTCTTATGAATAAAGCCACTATGAACATGGTTGATCATGTGTTCTTATGGTAGTACGGGGCTCCCCTTAGGTATAGGCCCAACAGTGGCTTATAGTGTTGATAGATCAATTCCCAACTTTCTGAGGAACAATCAAATTGGTTTCTATAGTGGCTGTACAAATTTGCACTCCTACCAGCAATGAATGTTACCTTTATTCCACATCCTCCCAAGCATGAGTTGTAACTTGTGTTATCGATCTCTTTGAAAAACTCAGTAAGATAGACAAAGTCTTATCCAAACTTAACTAAAAGAGAGGAAATATCCAAATAAACAAAATCAGATACAAAAAGGTGTATATAACAACAGATACCGAGAAAATCCAGAGAATTATAAGGACATACTTTAAAAAATTTGTAATCTATCAAATTGAAAAATCTAAATAAATAATTATTTTAATGGGTACCATTTACCAAAGTTAAATCAAAATCAGATAAGCAATATAAATAGGCTTATAACCCATAGTAAAATAGAGGCAGCCATTGAAGTCTCTCAACACAATAAAAACAGCCCAGGGACAGATGGTTTTAGTATAAAATTCTACTAGACTTTCAAAGAAGATTTAACACAAATACTTATCAAATTATTTCACAAAACAGAAGCAGATGGAACATTATGCAATTCATGTTATGAGTCCACAGCTACCCTAATATGTACTATACCAAGATCCCACAAAGAAAAAATTATACAGAAAAAAAATCACTCTTGAACAGAGATGGAAAATACTTGATAAAATACTTACAAACTGAATCCAAGAACACATCAAAAAGTTCATCCAACATTATCAAATGGCTTCATCTCCGAGACGAAGGAATGGTTCAGTATACAAAAATCAATAAATGCAATCTACCATATAAACAAACTGAGAGAGAAAACCTACATAATATTTTCATTAGATGCAAGAAATACCTTTGACAAAATCCAATGCTTCTCCATGATAAAAAAAAAGTCCCGAAGAGATTAGGTATATAATAAAGGCATTTTATAGAAAGCCCTTAGTGAACATGTTGATATTAAATGGAAAGAACTCAAGGAAATTCCATCATAATCAGGAACAAGACAATATACTCACTCTCTCCATATTTATTCAATATAGCACTTGCAGTTTTAGCTGGAGCAATAAGAAAGACAACAAAAATAGATCAAGGGGATACAAATTAGAAAGAAAGAAATGAAAGTATCCATATTTGCGGATGATTTGATAGTATACATAAGTGACCCTAAAAATTCCATCAGGGAACTCCTATAGCTGATATAAACCTTCAGCAAAGTACCTGGATACAATCCTAACACAAAAAAAGTCAGTAAAAATTCTGTATACAAATGGCAGACTGAAAAGAAATCAGGGAGACAACACCTTTCACAATAGTCTCAAATAAAATAAAATATTTTGGGGTTACTCTAATCAAGCAAGGGAAAGACTTTGAAAAAAGGAATTGAAGAAGATATCAGAAGATGGTAAGATCTCCCATGTGTGTGGATCAGTAGGATTGAAAAAACATCATACTGAGTGAAGTAACACAGACCCCAAAAGACATATATAATATATACTCACTCATAAGTGGCTTTTAGATATAAAGCAAAGAAAAGCCAGCCTACAATTCACAATCCCAGATAAGTTAGACAACGAAGAAGACCCAAGGGGGTCATACATGGATTTAATCTACATAGGAAATAGAAAAATTCGAGATCTCCTGAATAAATTGGGAGCATGGGAATCTCCTGAGTAAAAAGGGAGGGGGAGGAAGAGAGGGCAGGGGAGAAAAATATATAGTTCAATTAAAAACAATTTTAAAAATAGCTATCCTACCCAAAACATTCTACAGAGTTAATGAAATTCCCATAAAAATTTCAATACAATTCTTCACACATGATTAAAGGACAGCAAACAGCGTCATATGGAAATGCCACACACACACACAAGATAGATAAAAAAAAATATCCTGAATAATAAAAGAACTGATGGACCTATCATTATCCTCAATTTCAAGGGTAAAGCTATATTAATAAAAACAGCATGATATTGACACTAGACAGACATGTTGATCAATGCAATAAAATGGAATATTCAGACATAATCCCCACACCTATGGACACCTGACTTTTTTAAATAAATAATTCAGAAAGACACAATGGGGGAAAAAGCATCTTCAACAAATGGTGTAATCTGACTGGATGTCAGGGTGTAGAAGAGTGCAAATAGAACCGTACATATCACCCTTCACAAAACTCAAGTCCAATTGGATCAAAGACTTCAGCATAAAACCAAATACACTGAACCTGATAGAAGAGAAAGGGGGAATAACCATGAGCTCATTGGCACAGGAGATGACTTCCTAAACAAAACATTATTTGCACAAGCAGTAAGACAAAACATTAATTAATAAATGAAAACTCTTGAAACTGGGAAGCTTCTGCATGAAAAAGAACACCATCATTTGGAAAAAGTGGTAGCCTATAGAATGGAGAAATATTTTGTCAACTCCACAACCAATAGTAGATTGATATATAAAATACATAAAGAACTTTATAAAATTAGACATCAAGAAATGCAAACAACCCAATTTAAAAATGGAGATACAGATCTCAACAGAGAACTCTCAAAACAGGAAACTCAAATGGTGAGGACCATGTAAAGAAATGTTCAATATCCTTAGCCATCAGGGAAATGCAAATCAATGTATTCATAATTAGGAGCACATAAACTAACTTGTCAATTTTTCATAAAAAATGTTAAAGAAATGTAAGAAATTATAATTATCTTGCTATGGAATTTGTTTATAAAAGGAATATCACCTAAAATAAATACTATACTTTGATTTCATGACTTTAAAAAAGTTTATACAGATTAGTTTAAATATACAGAATAATGGAACCAGATCAAATAAAAGAGCAATACATATTTCGTTAATTGATTTTTTTTTTTACAGAAGTGAAAAAGCAATTGAATTCATAAAGGATATCCTTTTCTTTTTCTTTGTTTATTTTTGTTGTTGTTTTGGGGTTTTTTGTTTGTTTATTTGTTTGTTTCATTTGTTGGTTGGTTTCTTTGAGATAGATTTTTTTTCTGTGTAGCTTTGGAGCCTGTCCCAGAACTCTCATTGTAGACCAGGCTGACCTCAAACTCACAGAGATCCCCCAGCCTCTGCCTCCTGAGTGCTGGTATTAAAGGTGTACACCACCACTGCCTGGCCCAAGAAGATGCTGTCAACAAATAGTTATGAAATAATTAAATGTCCAAAAAATTACTATACAAGATAAAAGATTATTATATCATAATAAATGATTTAAATGATCAGGGAACTAAATGTTAAACCAAAAAAAATAAATAAATAAAATTTCACGGAATTAAACATAAGGTACTTAGAAAGCAGAGAAATATCAGTTGTCATTAAAAACTCCATAAACTGAACGTCATCAAAACTCAGCCGTATTCTCTCGTTGGAAACAGTCCATAGCCTGGATGATAATATTCACAATGTGCATATGGAGACTACACTAAAGGATTCACAAGAATATAGGAATGCAAACTACTAGCCCTCTAAAATTTTCACATAAAAATGTGGAGCTGCTACCTTCAGAAAGCAGCATTTTCATTAAATAATTAAACCCAGTGAATTTCCACGCTCACCAAGACTTGGGGTATTTTCATTCCTTCTTTAATCACAGTCATTCTAAAAATATGGAGGCCCATTCCTTTTTATTTTAATTACTTTTCATGGTGATTAATGACACTCAGAATCTTTGCAAGTGTTTACTGGCCATTTGTGTATCTTTCCTGAGTCATCTCTCAGAACCTTTTTACCTGTAAACCCTGCTGGTATTGATCAGGTGCAGGCCACCATAGAAAGCCTTAGCGGTCCACCCTCTTTCTCTTTTCCCCTCTCTTTGCATGCTACAAAATAAAAGGACATGACTTCATTTCCCCATTCACATAAGATATTTTTGGTAAAATTTCATTTTCCATTCTTCCTTCCCACAATACTCAACAAAGAATGTCTTGCTGTTTTTAAAACACCTGTTCAAAAAGTCATTGCATCGACGGAGTTAAAAGCAGTGGCTAAGACAGAGAAAGCAGGTTGTCTGGGTACTTGGAAATTGTTTGATTTCACAAATATATAGCAGATCCTAAAGAAATAAGATTTCCTGTAGAGTTTCATACTGAGAGAGGAATGAAGCTTAGTAGATACCAGAGGAGGAACTTGTCTCAGTATTGTCGCATAGTACTGAGAACCTGTTTGATTATCTTACAGGAGAGACTG
Source organism: Microtus pennsylvanicus (assembly GCF_037038515.1). Lineage (NCBI taxonomy): Eukaryota > Metazoa > Chordata > Mammalia > Rodentia > Cricetidae > Microtus > Microtus pennsylvanicus. The sequence continues at coordinate 67,100,033 of NC_134579.1, forward strand.
ATGCCCAGGGACTACACCTTAGTCAGGAATACAACCTTCTACTGAAACCTAACTTTGTTAAAATACACACACACACACACACACACAAAGATGAACTTGTGGTGACTCAATGAATCTCTGTCTATCGTCACAATGAGGGTACTTAAATGCATCTTTTCTCTGCTTTCCACCATTTAAAAAGGAATGTATTGTTGACTATCAAAGCAGCCGTACAATACTTTATATTTAGCATTTGTATATCTATCTTTCCTTGTGACTACTAGTTTGCTATTTAAGAAGCTGTATGTTAACTATTTTTATTCCAAAGCAATCTGCATAAATCTTGGCATATAACCAGTAGAAGGGAGGGAAGGAATTAGGCTATTTTATTTAAGTTTTCATTTGAATATGTCAGAATCTGAACAAACAATGTTTCAGTGAATCTATGAAGCCAGAAAAATTTATATAAAAATGAACATTTTCCCCCAACCCTTCCACTGGACATTGGCTCTGTATTTCTGTAATTATAGAGTTGATTTGACATTTTATCTGAAAAACTGGCTGCAGAGCTGAAAGCTAGCTTATACAATATTAGCAGCTATTTCATGGCGATTGCACAAATGCTTATTTGTGCCTGCATGTGTGAAATTCCTGCTGTTAAGTTGATTTCTGGACCAGATTTCAAGATCAGTCTGTTCCATGAGCAACAGCCCAGCTGGAACACCATTTCACAGAGCCAAGCGATCATCCACACATTTTCTCCAGACAGCCCAGTTGTTCTGCCTTGAATAATTGCCTAAATCACTTCTCAGCCTCCAAAAATACAGGTGGTAACATGCCCGGCCTATGGATTCCAGTGCCATGGTTGAACATAAAACAAAATGTCCGAGTCCACTATGTCGTACCTCTTAATGTTCCCAGAAAGCTTCTTTATAGATTTTGCTAAAGTTAGGCAGAGGCAAATACCAGCTCTTCAGCACAAGCTGAATCACTATTATGTGAGAACATCATCTTGTCTGAAAATCAAGCCTTACCAGAAACAGAAATGCAGGCGGCCAAAGACTCACAAATCAACAAATAAAGAAGAAAGACTATGATAAATGGTAATACAGCTAATAATAACAAGTTATTATCTTATAGAATACCAGTATTTATAAGTTAAAAATAAATATCCGAGGCTGAAGAGATGACTCGGTAGTTAATTGTGCTTGTCCCTAGATAGAGGTTGCATCCCAGCACCCAAGTCCAGTGAGCTACAAATGCCTGTAACCCAGCTCCATGGTTCTGATGTGTCTTCTGGCCTTTGTGGGTACCCACAGGATCCTTACCTAGTTCAGTACCTGCACATCACCTCACCAATGTGATTTTCCTGACCACCTGCTCATCACTGCAAACCTTATGTTTTTTTATTCCTTTGTAACATATGTTACAACATTAACCACAACACTCTAGTTTTCATGTATTTGTTTAGATTCTCACAAACCTCTTTAATATATAGCTAATTCCAGAGTTGTGGTCTTACTGCTAGACCCTTGGTACCTCATAACTGTGAGTGGTATGAGTTGAGGAGTAGTAATTAAGTGTTCAGTTAACAGCTAAAAGGGATTTCTCAGAAGCTCATAAAGGTCTTTTTTTTTTATTTTTATAATTCTTTCCAAGCTCCTTCCTACAACATCATTACTATCCCAAGCATGAAAACACAGTGTGGATACAGAGCACTCGTCCTGACACACATAAACATGACAATTCTTATGCACACTAATTTCTATCTCTATCAACTCAGCAAGCAGTGAGTACCAATGTTCTTACCACTTTCTATTATGGTCTGCAGGTTAGGCAAGGGAAAAGTAACCAAGACATGCAATTGCCATTCAAATTCATCACTTTCCAATTATAATGACCAAGGAGCAACTTCATAGGAACACAAGGCAGAGCATCCTGTGCTGTTTAACTTTGTTGAGGATGAGCTCATCAAAAGAGAAAGCACTATATAGTCAAGAACGTATGTCACCTCCTTGCAGGGAAAAGTTTCTGGAAAGATAAATGACCTACATTCTAATCAGTGTAGAAGGCTAGAGAAAGGCATTGGAAATAAAAGAGAGTCCATAGAAACGACAGACAGGAGCAAGAAAGCAAATCATTTCAGGGACCTCAACCACCTCCTAACACTGGCTCCATGAAGACACCTATACTGATGAACGGTTAGCTACGATCAGCAGCAAGGTCCAAACGCCATGAACAGACATTCAGAATCAATTCTTTATGTTAGGAAGCTCTTGATGGCTTTGCTTAGGATAAGGACAGTAAACAACAATTCGTGGTATTTGCTTAAAATAAAGACTTATTCTAAAATGTGGCATGAATAATTTTTTTTAATCTTGTTGAGAGATCTGACAACAAGATTATGGAGTTGGGGAAATAAAATCTCAGAGAAAGGTAAGGTAGAAAGGCAAAATGGCTTGACAACCCTAGAATCTCCTAACAATTTAGGGGCATGCAGTTCATCCACCCAATTATCTACTTTCAAGCAATTAATGTTATTATTACTACTACTAATAATTATTTCCAAGTCCTTGATTGGACCAGCAAGATCGGAAACTGCTCCCACTGTGGTCGTGTCTATGGCATCCTGGTCTTGCTCTCCCCTCCTGCTGCCCTATAATGCTGGGTCCGTTAGCATGTGCTACCTGCTGTGTGTTTTTCACGTATTCTCAACCCTCCTTAGAATATTCTGGGGCCTTGGTGGGGCTATGGACAAAGTTGTCATGAAAGAAATGATGTCTGAGTTCCAGGAGTTACGGAAGTTCGGAAAGTGAGTACCTTTGCAGGGGCTGAGAGCTGTGGCAACTCCAGATCTGTTAACTGAACTTGTGCATTGCTGTTAGCACCACCTCCTCAGCCTTCCTTAGGGCAGCCTCACTCTTGTCACTGGACCGCAGCAGCTCCTGGTCATAAACAAGGTGCACTGCTCCCACCCCTACCCCCTCGCCACTCTTTTGATGAGGAACCTCATCAGCCGCCACACTCAAGCCACCATAATGGATCTCTTTGCCCCCCCCCCCCCCCCCGCAAGGACATGCAATTTTGAAGAAATTATTTTTGAGAGAAACAAACAGTATGGAGCTTATTTAGAAAGAAAAGACGGGGTATGAAGTTGTGAGAACTGGAACAGGGAAGGAAATGAAGGGCCAGATGGACACGTAGTGCAAGGTTATTACACAGATTACTGGACAACTGGCTATTTTCCCTCGGGGCTGCTTCAATTTTTAAGAAGCAAATAAAGTAAACTGTGTTTCATTATTATTTATTTATTTGATCAAACTAGGTTAAAGGAAGACAAATGAAAATTGCAGTAGAGTGTAAAAGCAGGTGCTGCGAAAGGCTTTTAGAGGAAGGCGGGCTATGATGGCTTTCTTTAAAAAATAGATACAAAACTTCTGTGTTTGTAGATGTTTCAGTCCACCCACCTACACCTATTCAGAAACATCTGTTTTCTTATAAAATGGAAACTAAAAAAAAAATTAAAATCCTGGCTAATAATAACATATGGTGAGCAGGAAACTTGTTTATTTCCTTTTCTTTTTTCCTAGGCTAAAAACAGCAATTTTTAGAATATGCGTTAAGTACGTAGGCTCAGGTACGTACATATGAATCTCTTTTACTGTGCTTTGAATTCCTGATAACTCTGTATATGCTACCATGGTCAATAGATCAATAGGTTCTTACAGCTTATTGATATGTGTTTATTTTTATTATTTTACTTAGGGATTTATTTCATTAAATTTTCACATATGTACAATAAATTTTACTTTATCCAAATCTACTGGAGCTGAATTATTTCTGTTAGGTACGCAGTAGCCCTAACAAATCTGAAGAAACTGCTATCGAGATCACAACAGCGAATCTAGAAAAGAGTGGCTGGCTCATATGACAACGAAGCTGACCGAAGAAACAAAGGAAGGAATCAGACTAATTCACACCTGAAGGTACCCTATTCCAAGTAAGCTAATAACGTCACCAAAGACTATGACACAAAACTATGCGTAGATGCCACAACTATGCAGTTTGATTGGTTGTGGTTTTCTGTTGCTAAGGGAAGTCTCCTTGATGAGGGATGAAAAATACACTTATCTGTAAGTATAAGGAGAAATATTTACAGAATGTTGTTAGGGATAATGATCTTTTAGTAAGTTAGTGGTTCCCAATGACCATGGCTTTACTAGCACTGGGTAGTTAGTTAGGCATCCAGTATCAGGCATGGTTGTCCTCTTGTTGAGCAGGTCTTAAGTCCAATTAGAGAAATGCTGGTTATTGCCAATGTATTTATGACATGGCTACACCTTAGGGTAACTGTGTCATGCTGGTCATTGATGTGGTTCATGGCATCACAGCTAAGTGGGACTGTTGGTTGCTTCCCACCTTTAAGTTCACCCTTGTACCAACAACATAACTTCATAGTTAGAAGTTTTCAAATAAAGAAATGTACCTGTGAGACAGTGTAAATGATCCTATAGTGCCCTGTGTCTAGAGTATATTTTAAAGAAACTTATCTTTTAATCTACCTTTCTTAAAAGAACTGACAGGTGTCCATCAATAGAACCCATAGCTCCTGGGGACATATCAACTTGAAGAATTTTATCTTCTTTAATTTGTCTTCTATCACATAGTCCTAAATTCATTTTCCTAGACTTGATCAGTTTTCTGTTTGGATCCATTTACCTTTAAACATAATATTTCAGTCATTTGACATCTGTACCTCCAAAAGATAAAAGACCAACTGATGAAGCTAAAAGCAAACCAAACAAAAAAAAAAAACTTAGCTTGAAATTTTCAATAGTTTACAAGACAAAGTATGTGGTGAAGTAAGCAAAGGGAGACAGATTTGCAAATTCTCAAAAAAAATGATTTCAGTGGCCTGAAGACACATAGATTTTCTTTTTCTATTTTCATTGGGTATATTTTGAAATGTCTTATAGGAGAGTGCTTTATTATAAAAAAGAAAAAGAAAAAACTTATTCTAGAGATATAGAGACCAATTTAAAATTTAAAAGATTTAACAGTAGTTAGGTAGATGATGATTAAATTCCTATATGCAAACCATAACATTGTTATGGAATAGAATAATCATTTAAGTATATAAAGATATGTTGCATTGGTTTATGCTGCATTTGTTTAACTATATAAAGTGTGTTGCTATTTCACATTGCCTGCCTAAGTTACCTGACTGATCTAATAAAAAGCTGAAGGGCCAATAGCTAGGCAGAGGAGTGATAGGTGTGGCTGAAGGACAGAGAGAAAGAGGGAGCCAGTCAGGGGCCAGCCAGTCGTGGCCAGCCCAACATGGAGGAAGCAGGAAACAGAATGGTCAGTACACAGATGAGGAAACAAGCGTGGGGCAGCACATAGATTAATAGAAATGGGTTAATTTAATTTTTAAAATAAAAGTCTAGCTAGAAACAAACCTAGCTAAGGCCAAGCATTTATAATTAGTAATAAGTCTCCATGTTATGATTTGTTGGCTGGCCATCCAAGAAAGACTACTACATAAAATAAAGTAAAATATATTGCAGTAAAAGAAAATAAATACCATGAATCTTATGCTTCAACATTCATATTTATTGTCTATGTCTAAATTGCTTTAAGGGAAACTATTACCTTGCATTCTACCTAAAATAATAAATTCACAGACTAAGGAGATGTCTCTGCAGTTCAAAGACTTGCCAGGCAACCAGGAGAGCTACCATTTGGATCCTGAGAACCCATATCAGAACTGGGTGGGCATGGTAGTCTGCCTTTAATCCTAACTTTGGATGGTTGAGGCTAGGAAACCCTAGGGTAAGATGACTGGTGACCACTAGCTTGATTGAGAGACCCAGCCCTTGAGAGAATTTTCCCAAATCACCCTGAGACCTGAACACATATAGATGCACATGTATTTGTGCCTGCACACACATGAGGACTCACACATACTACATGTGTCTGCACCTATACTTACATGCACATCACACACAAATTGAAGTAATAAATCTAAACCTAGAGTTTAAGAAAAATACTCTAATGATCAAGGGTAATTAATTGGGATATTTAAAATATAATTAAAGATTAGAACATCTACATCTAATAAAACTTTTCACAGGTGTCAATAAAGCTATTTTTCTATAAAATAATAGGCACTAATGGTTATGCCAAATCATGAATGGTTCACTCAGGTGATGTCTTAGGAAAATTCTGAACACGTTGTAAGCTCAATAAATTACTATGCTCATTTCTAGAGATTTTACTTATGGATGAGTTATACAAAATCTGGTCATTAAAAGCAGAAATGTGCTTGGGTTTCCAGACTTGTGTGACACTTGGGTTTGGGATTTTCTCTCCAAATTTAACACATAACTGATCTATTCAATAGTAAATATGACCAGTGCTTTCAAATGGAAGCTGGTCTTCAATCTGGAGAAATGTCTCTCTGACTGGAATTATATACACAGTTCGCATTTTCTGCTATACTGTTCAGGATAAGACCACCAAAGCATGGGAATCTAAGCTCTAACTAACAACAGTCACCCTTGTGATTAACACGCTACAGCTCATCAGCATCCACCGAATAGTTTGACTTTCACAAACGGCCTCTTGTTAATCTATTTATTGAGGTCCTTCACTGTAGAAAAATATCTAAAGCTGTATAAGAATTTCGGAAGCAACTCTGAGGAAGACAAAAAGGTTTTGGTATATATACTACAGAAGGCCTACGCACAAGATCTTGGGAAGGTAGAATTCAATCATCTTGAGACTGAAGTAGTCCTGTCTGTGAAAGGTTACAGCTTCGTTAAACTGGAAAACACCCTAAAAAACATAGCACCTGGTTTTGGTTTGAACTCTCTTCCTCCTTACAGCACATAGGTGGTACTCCAGGATATTCTGCTCTCATGGTTTTCCTGTTGCTCATATTGTTTGTCTTTCAGTTTCATTTATTAGTTCCCCTTTGTTTCAGTTCCCCTGTGACCTTTGTCCCTGCATTCTTTTCTAGATGCACACATAGTATTGGGGATTTTGCGGTTGTTTGTTTATTTCATCACATTTTATTTTATGGCTTTTTTATAATTTATTGTTTTTAATTGAGCTAAACATTTTCTCCCACTACCCTCCCTGCCTCTCTTCTCCCCTTTCCCCCTCCTCCCTGCCCCCCCCCCCATGCTCCCAATTTACTCAGAAGATCTTGTCTTTTCCTCACTCTTGGGCATAGACCCAAAGGATGCTCCCACAAGGACATGTGCTCAACTATGTTTACAGGAGCATTATTTGTAATAGCCAGAACCTGAAAACACCCTAGAGGCCCTCAATTCAAGAATGAATGAGGAAAATGTGGTGCATTTACACGATGGAGTAGTACTCAGCGGTAAAAATTAATGACATCTTGAAATTTGCAGGCAAATGGACAGAACTAGAAAAAACTATCCTGAGTGAGGTAAGCCAGACAAATATAATATGTATTCACTCATCAATGGCTTTTAGATATAAAACAAAAAAAACAGCCTACAGTCAACAATCTCAGAGAACCTAGACAACCAAGAGGACCCTAAGAGACAAATACATAGATCTGCGTAGAAAGAATGTTATGTTTATATGTAAAATACTTGGCTTCCTAAAATATTCAGAAATTATATATATATATATGTGTGTGTGTGTGTGTGTGTGTGTGTATGTGTGTATATACATAAATTTGGTAATAAACATAAAATGTGGAATGCATATGTTAAATAAAATATATGATATTGATTCTCATAAAGTTACAGTCTGGTTAATAAACAAGCAATTTTTCTTTAATCTTATGTTCTCTCTATATAAATCTAAAACACTATTCATTTTAAAGCACCTACATAATGTTCTCATTTAATGATGCTGCATAATTTTTCAAAAATTTAATCCTTAGTCAATGACCATTTTTCATTTATTTTTTCATTTTTCTATTAATTAAAATGTTTTCACGGATAATCCTGTATTTTTATAGAATACATTCTATTTGCTATCACTCTCCGTGGTCTTATATCTCCTCCAACTCCAGTTGTCTGCCCTTCTCACTACAGGTCCATTTATCACATTCATATTTTGTTTTGTAACAAAGATATTTTTAACCAGGACCATCTGTGTGACCATAGGTTTGGAATTATTCATTTGAGCCTGGTGAGATTACTATTGGGTACATGACTGAAAACAATGATTGCCTCCTGCCAAATATATCTCTGGCCAATATTTCAGTAGAGAGGGATAGAGCCTCAGTAGTTTCCAACAGGGTTCTTGATGGACTGTGGACAGACACAGTCTTATATATACCCAGCGCAGGAAACCACAGTTGCTATGAGATCATGTTTGCAATTGCTGTATATACACCACAGGAAACGTTTTTCAACCCTTCTCTCTATCTTCTGTTTTGTACACTCCTTCTGCTTTCTTATCAGTATTCCGTTAGAAGGTATGATATAAAGGTCCTGTTTAGAGTTTAATACTCAGCTATCACTTTTTCCAAGAACCTTGATCAGCCATACGTCTCTTCATTCTTTGCCATTAACTACAAAGACAAGCTTCTCTGATTAAGAAAAAGTATAGCATTTGTCTATGGGCATAATTATAAGTAGTTACAATACATATTTGTGCTGTTACAATGTATCTAAACAGAAGTAAGTGATCTCATAGGACCTATGAGCTCTCCATTTATAGGGTTTAACTAGGTTACAGTATCAAGTGTGTATTATCTCTTGTAAAGCTGGCCACAAAGCCAGGCTGATGGTGGTTGGTTAACCTCAGAACATTCTTTCCATTACTGCTCCAGCAGCCTGTCTTGCCTGTCATGTTGACCTTGAGTTAATAAAAGTTCCTAGTTATTCAAGCCTGTTGGTTCCTTCTCTCTCTCTGATGTGGGATTTCCCTCTGTATGCTGTTATTAACATTAATAAATAAAGGAACTATTCGGGCCTATAGCAGAGATACAGGGGAACAGAGCTAGGTGGGGAAAACTAAGCTGAATGCTGGGAGAAAGAAGGTGGAGTCAGAGAAGCCATGTAGCCCCCCTGGAGATAGACAGAACATTAGCCAGTAAGCCACAGCCACGTGGCAATATACAGATTAATAGAAATGGATTAAATTAATATGTAAGAGCTATCCAATAAGAAGATAAAGCCTAGTGGGCCAAGCAGTGTGTAGTAATAGGGGCGGCTGCAGGGCTGTGTCCCCAAAACCCCAGCCGCCTGGCTCTGCCCGGCTAGCTTATGCCCCGAAATAATTACACGGACACTGTATTCTTTTATAAACTGCTTGGCCCTTAGCTCTAGCCCTTACTGGCTAATTCTGATATCCCAATCAACCCATCTCTAACAATCTGTGAGCACCGGTCTTACCGGGAAGATTCTAGCCTAAGTCCATCCTGGGTCGGAGCTTCATAGCGTGCGTCTTCCCTGGAGCAGGTAGCATGGCGTCTCTCTAAAGCATCTGCTCCGGAGAGGAGAGCTGCGGAGTCTGAGCTCACTTCCTCTTCCTCCTGGCATTCTGTTCTGTCTACTCCTCCCACCTATCTTCTAACCAATGAAATGGGCCGAGGCAGTTCCTTTATTGCTTAGCCAATGAAATCAACAGATTGATATATGACACTCCCACATCAGCAGTGATTTAATTAATACAGTTTCTGTGTGATTATTTTGGTTCAGGGAGGCCAGTACAAACAAGCAGCCTCCTCCTACATCTCTCAGCAGTCTACATAGCACATTTGCACATAATTGAGGTTATCCAGTCTATTATCCATAAATTTCTATTTTCCTGTGTGTCACATATATCTTTGACTTGCCTCTGGTACCATCATATTTTATTTCTGTCCTTGTTTGATTGTTATTTTCTCCCACATTGTCTTCCAGCTAAGATATTCTGTCCTCTCAATGATGTTTTTATTGGTAAGACTTTCTATGGATCTTTTTATTTGACTTATTGTTTTGAGTTTGAGATAGATTTTTCTTTAATATTTCCTTCTGTTTGTTGAAGCTCTCTTTCATATCTGACACTAACTTTTTTATTTCAATTTGTGTGTTTCAACCATGACCCATTTTTTTCTTAGATTTCTTCAAACATACTCATTCTTTTGAGTTTTCTGTCTATAATTCCATTTCATATACTCCTGCTATATGGAATTTCTGTAGGGTTACTAATTTCTGGAGGAGTAATGTTGTCTTAGTTTTTCATGTGTCTGATACTAGTAAATTGGAATATACACATCTGTTGTTATGTCATTAACTGGTTCATTTATTTTCAGCTATTCTTCTGCTTGAAATAGTTTTGGGATTCATATGGGGATTGAATGTAGTAGGAAAATAGTTCCTAAGTTCAAAAGCATAGGTTGTTTCATGTGAACACTATATTCCTTCAATAGGTTATTGGAAAAATCATTACACAAAAAATTCCCAAGTTAGTAAAAGAGATAACAATCCAGATATAGTATGTATGATTATTTGAGTGAGAATATGTATTCCTCATAGGCTCACATATTTGCATGCTGAGTCACCGAATGACAAACTGTGAAGGATTAGGAGGTATAGCCTTATTGGAGTTGCTGTAGCCTTGCTATGGGAAGTGTATCACTGGGGGCTTGGGAGGATTTGAGGATTTAAGTCTTGCCCCCATCCTGATTGCTGCCTGTTGATCATAATGTAGCTCTTAGCTACATCTCCAGCACAATGCCTGCCAATATGAGTCCATGCTCCCTTCCACGGTGATAATGAAGTAACCTTCTGAAACTTTAAATAAGCCCCTGATTCTTTTATAAGAATTCCCTTGGTTATGGTGTCTTTTTACAGAAATACAACAAGTAACTGAGACTGTAGACATTAAAGACATCAAACAAATAATGTCAGAAAAACACTTGCCCTCATGATATCATAATCAAAACACTAATGTGCAAAACAAAGATGTGTTGAAAGCAGTAAGAGAGAAACACCATACACATACAAAAGCAAGCTCATCAGAGTAACAGCCAATTATGCTGTTAAAAAGTTAAGATCCAGGAGTGCCTGGACACATAAACTACAAGTCCTAAAAGACATTGCCAACCCAAAGTATTACACTAGCCATAATTGAAGGATAGTGAAAATGTTCCATAATAAAAATGAGCTAGAAAACTGTGTGATCACTGAGACATGTAGTCCTATGGGTGGACGATGCAACCTTAATCTCTGCAGACTCAGTGACCTTGGGATCTGGACTGTAAAAGAGGGAAGATTCTGAGTCCTTTCCTACAATTCTCCTGGACCCCATCACTCCTCTGGTGCTTCAGGCTTGGCATCCATGAAGAGCAGCACCTCCCCTAGGGTCCCCCGATCGTTCCTGGGGTGCTTTATGTAGCAGATAAGCCAGATTGCATAGTGAAGAGGGCTTCCAGCTGGGCCATGATTCTGAGCCTTCAAGCCTGCTTCCCGGCAGAAATTTCCCATGAATTAATAATTAAGTATACAGACTTTGTCTCTTTCAGTGTAAGAGCTTACTGTGTATTATCTTTACCATTTTCTCTCACCTAGTTTCAGTAGTGAGGCTTCTGGACCACCAGCTTACCCAGAGATTGAATTCTTTAATGCTTAATATAGAATTTTAACTTAGCTTACAAATTGTAGGCTTATATATTTGTGCAATGACTTACATGAATTAAGCTTCCCTTCCTGCCTCATTGTGTCTCCAATCTCCCCACATTGTTTCTGTTTATACAACTCCACCCACCTTTCCACTCTCATATCACCTATGGCCTACTATCCCTGTCCCTTAAAACACTATTTCTACTTCCAAATGACTCTTATATTTTCCCGCCTTCTTCAAGTACTCTATGTCAAACTCTCAAATCTTAAGAAACAAAGCTAAGCTACACAATGATGAATATCTTGCATATCACCATAGAACCTTCATCTGGCGATGGATGGAGATAGAGACAGAGACCCACATTGGAGCACTGGACTGAGCTCCTAAGGTCCAAATCAGGAGCAGAAGGAGGAAAAACATGAGCAAGAAAGTCAGGACCGCAAGGGATGCGTCCACCCACTGAGACAGTGGGGCTGATCTAATGGGAGCTTACCAAGGCCAGTTGGACTGGGACTGATGGAGCATGTGATCTGGACTCTCTGAATGTGGCTGACAATGAGGGCTGACTGAGAAGCCAAAGACAATGGCACTGAGTATTGATGCTACTGCATGGGCTGGTCTTGTGGGAGACTAGTCTGTTTGGATGCTCACCTTTCTAGACCTGGACGGAGGGGGAGGACCTTGGACTCCCCACAGGGCAGGAAACCCTGACTGCTCTTAGGACTGGAGAGGGAGGGGGAGAAGGAGTGGGGTGAGTGGGAGGGAAATGGGAGGAGGGAAGGAGGTGGAAATTATTAATAAATAAATAAATAAATAAAAAGAAAAAAATTGTCCTGGGTTTGGATCACATCACTCTATATGATTTTTCTGATTATATTGGTTCCAGAAAGTTTCCTAAAACATATTAACTGGGTTCTACCTAGTAACCTGAATGTAATTTCATTCTTCTTTACAACTGCATATAATTCCATTGCGTATATGTACTACATATGCACTTTTCATTCATCAATGAATAAACATCTAAACTGTTTTCATTTCCTTGCTCTTTTGAATAGAGCAGCAATGAGCATAAATGAATATTATTATATCTATAGGATATAGAGTCCTTTGGGTATATGCCAATGAGTGCTGTATCTGGGTCATATGATAGTTCTATTTCTAAATTTTATAAGAAACCTCTACAATGGTTTCAATAGAAGCTAAATCAGATTTATTTTGATAAACCTGTAATAAGGGTTCCTCTCTTCCACAACCTTGCCAGCATCTGTTGTCCTTTACCATTTTGATATTAACAATTCTGATTGGAGTAAGACAGAATCTCAAAATAATTTTACTTCTTACTTCTCTGATGGCTAATGATGCTGAGATGTAACATAATTTATTTGAGATCTGAGCACCAAGAGCTATAAACTTCCCATTCAGGACTGCCTTCCTTATCTTCCATAAGTTTTGATATTTTGTGCTTGTGTTTGAACTTTCATTCATTTATAGGAAGTTTTAAATTTGTTTGATTCCTATAATCACATAGTCATGTTTAATAGTGTTTTGTTTTAGTGTCTATGAGTGTGTTTATTTTCTGTGGTTTCTCCTGATTTATATTACTGTGGTCAAATACAATATACTGATTTCTTTTAATTTTCCTTTATGTGCTAAAACTAGCTTTGTTTCATAATATGTGATAAGTTGTAGAATGCGTCTTGTAGATTACCAAGAAGAATGTATATTCTGTAATGTTTGGGCTGAACATTCTGTAAATGTCTGCTGAGTCCATAAGACATACCATCATATGTTTTCTCTGTACATTGTTGGCTTAGATGACTTCACAGTTGATAAGAGTGGACTACTGAATTCACCTTGCTATTACTGTATTGAGGTCAGTCTATGGCTTAATGCTTTCCCCTGAGGTTTTCGTTTGACATTTCCTGTATTGCTTCAGTTTTGTTTTTCTTCGCTATTTCTATCTCTTTGTTGGATTATATTTTTATATCCTGTATTGACTTCCTTGTTTTATTCATCTGTTTGTGCTTCCGAGCATTCAGATAATATTCAGATCCCATTCTTTAAATTTATCCACGTGTTTGTTTGTATCCTCTTTGAAATCTTGGAGCACATTTGTGGTTTGAATGAGTTCTTGTGTCATTCTGCTTATGCACTGCATAACTTATTTCTGAAATAGTCAGTATCTAAACAATAGTATTGATGATGAAATCATGCTAATATAATGACAATTATGACTCAAATAATATTCCTTTGGCTTAAGATTCATATTAATTGTGTTTTATTTGTATCATCTCCAATAATACTCAAAATTGTTTTAATTGTGTGGCCAATTTCAGTAGATGATTAACTGTCACTGTCTACCACATAGTAGGACTTTTAAATGTGACATCACAGATGGCCTCACTAATGCCTAAAAACCTACTGGGCGGCAGAAAACACCATAGGATTTTTTTCTCTTTATTCATTCTTTTCTCATACAATACATCCAGATTGTAGTCTCCCCTCCACTTCAATCCCAGAACCACTGCTTCTTCATGTCTCTTTAGAAAAGAGCAGACTTCCCAGGGATATCAACCAAACATGGCATAGGAAGACGTAATAAAACTAGGCACAAACCCTCTTGTCAAAGCTGAATGAGTCAACCCAGTAGGAAAAAGATGGTTCCTAAGTAGAGAAATAAGAGTCAGAGACACCTCCACTCCCACTATTAGGAGGGCCACAACAAAACCCAAGCCAAGCTAAACAACTACAACATATATGTAGAGGACCTAGGGCAGACACATGAAGGTTCTGTGATTGTTGCTTTAGTATCTGTGAGCCCCTATGAGCCCTGCTTAGTTGAGTCTGTGGGCCATGTTTCTTTTTTTTTTTTTTGGTATCCTCAACACTTTAAATGCATCCTTACTAAGATGTATTTGTATTCACTTATTCTGATCTCATATTGGTATTATAGAAAAATATTTAAAAACATACCAAACAAAAAAATAGAAGAAAAAGGAGAAAGTTTTATATGCTTGAATTTGATATTATAACCTCATAACCCAAACTAGAAATTTGCCAATCCTCCCTCCCTATGAGAAAACTGTATTTTCTACTGCTGAATTTTTACTTTAGTCTTTGTCTTACTAATTTATGGTAGAATAAGGGCGTGAACTTGGTGAATTGTGGGACACTCTAAATACCATGTAGATATAATTCATATGTGGATGGTAGCATAATCAGACAGAGAAGAACTAGTTGATAAGAAATGGTTTGGGACCAACTTCTTGTTCTATAAAACAGAATTTCCCACTTTAATACTTCATACAAAATAAATTGCAAAGGAAAGTCTTAAAATATAAAGTCTTAAATTTTTAAAGGAAAATAATTTTATGCTTTCAGCATCAGGAATAATTTTTAGAAAAAGGAATTGAAAACTTGAAGAAAATATAAGTGAATGTGAGACATTAAATTAAACACATTACATGAATAAGTTCTGGTATGCATTGGATAGGATTGGATGATTGGATTGCAGATAATAATAATGAAGTGAATATTTTAAAATTCAAAAAAAATAGGTTTTGAATTTCTTTTGACCATAACTAGCTAGCAAATGCTTTAAAACATAAATGTTCATGCTCTAACTTGATTATTACACAATAAATATATCTATTAATAAGTCCATTAGTCCATAAATAGATACAGCTGTGTATATCAGTTAAAATTCCATAAACATATTAAAATGAATATGGAAACATTAAGCTATACCAATGTGCAAAATGCTAACACACAAATGCCTCACATATATGTTGATTATATGGATACATGCATATATATTCACACTCACATAAAGTTATGTTCTGGAGTAGTAGAATATACTAGTATCCACAAGGAAAAGCAAAATGAAATGTGAAATGAAAGTGTTCTAGCAAATTTAAAAAGGCAGTGGAATTCGCTACAAAAATGTTTTTTAAAAAAAAATATATAAGATAAAACAAAGCTATGATTTTACGAGCAATTAGTTTCTTTCTGTGGTAAAATTAGAGATGACTGTTGGAAAACTCTGTGAGTTCACAAAATGCTACTGAGCCTGTGACTTTAAAATCCCTAATTTTGTGTTATGTAACTTTCACCTCAATAAAACCAAAAATATTAGCTGAAAGGACTCTCACAATTTGATCAGAAGAACTTTGATTCTCAAGTTAAACTCTAGCATAATTGAGAGACCAATGTGATAATAAATTTAAATATAGAATCAAATTTTAACATGCTAAATATGAAATGAAAATTTATGACTCAAAGTTCTTGATGAGATCAAGGACAAAAGAGGTAGAACATGTCCTCTCTTGTCAGATGTCTAGCACAATAAGCCAGGATGTTGTCTATACAATACTGTGCACACTGAAGAAAATGCTTTATTTTTTTTCACGCAGACAATGCCAGGTAGCTTATTCATTTCCTGGAAGCCATACCCCACTATTACTTTCATTTTCCTTTTTTACTGATTGATTCGAATTGCCAACCCAGGGGTTCC
Organism: Microtus pennsylvanicus; assembly: GCF_037038515.1. NCBI lineage: Eukaryota > Metazoa > Chordata > Mammalia > Rodentia > Cricetidae > Microtus > Microtus pennsylvanicus. Next base: position 67,116,126 of record NC_134579.1, read on the forward strand.
TACACAGATAACTCCATTATCTCAATCCCCACCTTCTAGTAGATCCTCTCACACAGGAGTACATTTGAAGTCATCTTGTTCAAAACAACTTCACTTAAACAGTTGAGCTTGATGTCAAACCACAAAGCAGTTAAGATAGGTTTAGACCCCTCAGCTCTGAAGAGTCTGCAATGATTTCTATAGGTGCCCATCAAAGCTATGTGACACTGGAAATGACCCTCGAGTTGAAAACATCTTTGATGTCTGATTCATAGGTTGAGAAAACTTAATTGTCATAACACATTCCTTCAAGGGAACTGAAGCAATGAAATCAGTTTTTCATGTCATGGCACAGCTGTTGCTATGGTTATCACCATCAGTATGTCCCAAAGAAACACACAGAACTCTACATTAATTATTAACTAGTTGGCCTAGTAGTTCAGACTTTTCTTATTAACTAATTTCATTTTAGTGACTCTTATTTAGCTCTACATTTTTCTCTGCTCCCCTTCCTGTTTCTAATTCTTACATCTTAAATTAGCCCATTATTTTTGTCCATGTTAGCCATGTTGTTTGGTACCTTTATCAGTGAGGCATTTTCTTTCTTCCTCTGCATCTGGGTGACAACTGCAGACCGAATTTACCTATTCCCAAAATTCTCCTGTTCTTGTTGCCCCACCTCTACTTCCAACCTGTTTTCCCTACCTCTACTTCCTGCCTGGCTACTGGCCAATCAGCATTTTATTAAAATATCAGTGACAAATCTTTACAAAATAAAAGACCATTGTCCCATAGCACGTTCTTCCTGCTTTATTTTTCAAAACAAGAATTGTGAATCTAATCACCCTTGTTTAGCTTTCTTCCTGACCACTATCCATAACAACTTGTAACCAACACTCCAAACAAAGAAAAGTCTCCTTTTTGGGAATGTGGACATAGTTTTCCAGGCTATTTCCTGCTGACTGAGGGCACTGATAATATTATGGGGACCTAAGGTGTAGAACTCATACATCTGGGCCATCCGCTCCTATTAGGAATTTCTCAGGTGGTCTTCTTTGATCAAACCTGATTTTTCTTAGAATGAATCCACAGCCTCTCATTTACTGTGGAAACAAAAGCAAAACCTCTTCTCCAAAGTAACATACCTTTTGACTTAAACTTTGAAGTCAAGGCATTTTTAAAATATATATGTTGGATTAACCCAGCAGCATTTATAATCAAATGTCTTTTAGCAGCTGTTGCTCCTTCCTCAGCTATCAAACAATTCAAAGTCAACACAATAACATACAGTATCCAAATTCTCTGTGTATTTTCCATCTTTATGTGATTTTATTTTAAATTCTGTTTCTTTTATTTTTACTTTTAACTTTTGGCTTTTTATGACTAGGTTTCTCTGTGTATCTTTGGCTGTCCTGACACTCACTCTGTAGACCAGGTTGTCCTTGAACTCAGAGATCTGCCTGCCTCTGCCTCTCAAGTTTTAGTATTAAAGGTGTGTGCTACTACACCCAACTACTCTCTTTCTTTCTTTTATATTTTAAGGGCTTTATCCTTTTTCTTTTCTCTCCAAGCCTACATATATTTTTTTTAAAACACTGTAAACCATTTAGAGGTTTTCTTCATCTATGAATATATCTTTCCTGTGTGTCTCTTTTTCTAACCACATGAGTCCTTAATTTGCTAAGCAATATGGCTAGGAATAAAGCCATGGTTTTGATGGCTGGATTCACCCTATTCCTTAACTTTCTGAGAGTCTAGCCTCATGTCAGAAGTAATGGCCAGAGCCATGTTTATTGCCACAACTCTGTGGACTTTCAAGTTCCCTGCCAATGCCAAAAGCCATGTGGTTGGCTAGTCATAAATACATTTAAGTGTTTGGTGGTGGAGCCTCTTAAAATAGCTGCAGTGTTTTTGCAGCTAAAGCTGAGTCAGGAAACCTCTCTTTAATGAAACATGTTTGTCTATAACAAACAGAGCTCACCTGAGAAAAAGCTGCTACCAACAAGCCATGCTTAACTCTTTCCTCTTTGCATCTAGAATTCCTTCCCAAACTCTCTCAGGTTTTATGTGGATTTAGTTATCCATATTGGCGCCTTTTGTTGACAGAGGTTTCTGTTCCACCTTGTCCCACAGCTGATCAGTCCCAAAGAAACACACAGAACTCTACATTAATGATAAAATAGTTGGCCTTGTAGCTCAGGCTATTTTTATTAACTACTTCTTACAAATTAAATTAGCCCATTAGTTTTGTTTATGTTAGTCCTATGACTTGGTACCTTTAACAGTGAGGCATTCTCATATTATTTCCTCTGTGTCTGGGTGATCACTGCAGGCTGAACTTTCCTCTTCCCAGAATCTTCCTGTTCTTTTTGCCCCACTTCTATTTCCTGCCTGGCTGCACTGCCTCTACTTCCTGCCTAGCTACTGGCCAATTAGTGTGTTTAATAAAATACAAGTGACAAATCTTTACACAGTACAAGACCATTATCCCACAGTATAGGCTGCTTTTATTATTATGGATCTGCAGTATAATTTGGTATCATGTATAGTACTGTTACTTGTTGTAAGAAGACATGGGCCTGCTTTTCATCCCAGCAGCCCAGCTCTAGGCCATCTAGCTAGCTTAACCTCGAAATAATGACACAGAACTTGTATTAATTAGATTACTGCCTGGCCATTAGCTCTAGTCTCTTACTGGCTAACTCTCACATCTTGATTCAACCCATTTCTAATAATCTGTATGTCACCACGAGATCGTGGCTTACTGGGAGAGATTCTAACCTACATCTATCTCAGGCCAGAGATTCATGGGATCTGCCATACTTCCCTTCTTCCTAGCATTCTGTTCTGTCTACTCAGCCCACATAAGGGCTGCCCTATCAAAAGGCCAAGGCAGTCTCTTTATTCAACCCATGGAAACAGCACAAAAACAGAAGAACCTCCTACACCAATTACTCCCAATATTCTTTTTCATTTGGGATTGCTTTGGCTAACATTGGTCTTTTGTGATTACATATAAATTTTGGTACATTTTCTATGTCTGTGAAGATTGGTGTTAGGATTTTTATTGTAAATTCACTGAATTTCTTGGTAGCTTTTGATAGGGTGCTCACTTTCTTAATATTAAATAATACAAATAGATAATATTTGTACCTAACACATGAACATGGGATAATGTTTTTCCATATTTTAGTTTCTTTTTTAATTTGTTTCTTTAGTATCATGAAATTTTTATTGTAGAATTCTTTTATTTCCTTGATTAAGTTTACTGCCAAGATTGGGTTTTGTTTGTTCATTTGTTTGTTGATGTTACTGTTGTTTTGATTTGGTTTGTTTAATTATGTATGTGTATCTATTACCAATGGGATTGTTTCCTTGATTTATTTTTCAGTCTGTTCATCATTGTTATGTAGGTAATTTCTTCATTTGGGCATGTTAATTTTACATCTTTCAATTGGTAAAATAGTTTATCAGCTCTACAAGGTTTTTGATGGAATCTTTAGGGACTATTATATAGCTACTCATATCATCATCAAAAGGGATTATACTTCATTCCAGTCAAAAAATGATCACCATTAAGAATACAGATTGCAAATAATGCTGCCATAGATATGATGAATGAAGAGTACTCATACCTTGTTGCTGAGACTCTAAACTAGTTCAGGCACTTTGGAAATGAGTTTAAAATTTTCAATAAAACCCTATAAATATAAATACTATGCCACATCTGAGGTTCTATATCTTGCACCAACTTTGTATTCTATTACAGAGACAAATGTTCATTGTTGCTATCTTAACAGTAGCTAGGAGGTAGAATCAACTTATATGTCTATCAACATATAAATGGATAAAAAGATGTGGCACATATGCATAGTAGAATGTTATTCTGCTTTAAATAAAAATGAATCCATGAAATTTGCAGGTAAATAAACAGAATATTTTTTTAAAAAAATATGCCGAAAGATGTAACTTAGACCCAGAAAGACAAATGCTTTATAGTCTGTCTAATGTAGATCCTAGCTTCAAATCTTAGTTTTGTATATTTAACTAGCAATATAAATGGACACCCAGAAAGGAGATAGGGCTCTTTGTAAAGTAGACACATTTAAGAAAGGTGGATAATAGACTATAGATAAAACAGAAGTAGTGATGAGAAATACTGGAGGCCGAAAGATTTAAGTAAGAATAGGTGGGGAGTACAGGGGATATCAAAGGACTATTCTGACCCAAAGAAGGATATATGGAAGCCTACTACATAATACAACTTGAAAAACAAGTTGAGTGACAATAAACACTTGAAAAAAAAGAAATGAATATTGAGGCTTAAACATGGATGGGATGAGGGGAGAGGGGAAATGAGGACATGGTGCATTAGCCAAAATGAGAGTTGCATGAAAAATCTTTATGGAAACCCTCTACTTAATAGCTAATTTCAAAAGAGTACTTAGAAACAAATTTTAATAGAATTATCTTGTATGAGTAGAAAATGCCCATTCCCGTAAGACATGGGTTGCTAAATAAAAGTTGTAGAGCAAAGAATGGGTTATTTTATTAGGAGTTATTGATTAGGCAGGCTTCAGAGGTCCCCAAAACAATAGAGAGCATTGCTACTGCCCTTGATTATTCACTATAACTGCATGGTAAGATTCTGTCACTGAAGACAGTACTCAGTTTGGCTGTAGGATATAGAGGCATCAATCTCAAATTTTCTTAGAAACTTCCTCCATACTCTTTAGCTTTTGAAGTTCCAGAAGTTTCTATGCAGGCTTTGGGGCCAGAAAAGACATCAGTAGTCTTACACAGGAGTAGACTATGTAAAACATGCCTAGTGGTATAATCATAATAAGATAACTTTAGAGTAACTATATATTTGTTAATTGAATCTGAAATCTGTTCTACAGGAGGGAATTTCATGTCTTGTGGTGTTATCCTGGTCAAAACCCCATGGCTGGAAGGCAAAAGATCCTAGAATAGAGCTTGTTGTTATTTTACTACATGATTATAGTGTCAAATTGCCTTTGAAATTCTTATGTTTATACTTACAGACCTGGGCTGCTCTCAGCTTTGAACAGAGAAACTTTTACTTTTGGTTTGTTTGTTTGGTGGTTGGTTGGTTGGGGATTTGTTTGTTTGTTTGCTTGCAATGGGTAGAACCAATCAGAATGATGATGATAAGACATGAGTACCCAGCCCTGTCAAGGACAAGAGGATCAACACCACATCCACCAAGACTCAGGGAACAATGTTGGAGAGGAGGCGAAAGAAAGCAAAAACCAGAGGGTGAGGAGGCTATGAAATACTGTCTTATGATTTGGCAAGGCTTCTCAAAGCCATTGTGGCTATCTGCCCAAGATCTATACAAGATCTATATAAAGTATCCAAAATTCAGGCACAGATGGAATAGATGATTTGTAGGGCCTCCCATGACTGAGGAGATACTGACAGTGGATAATTGATGGGAGAAGATGAATCATTCTTTTTTGAGAATTTGACAAGTAGTAGATTGCCCAGGCCTCACTGGACAGTTCCACACTCAAGCACATATGGGCAGTACTAACTGGGTTTAGTAACTTGCCAAGAGAAGTGGGGGTGGAAGTTGGGAAAAGTCTAATGATAGAATATGAGGAGAACTAGAGGTAGGCATGTGGAAGGTAGCTGCGAGCGTGTTCATTGTACACATTTACAAAATCCCTGAAAATAAAGCTATCACCCTCATCAAAAGAGCTTTTTCTTGCAGCAGTTGGAGAGCATTAGAAAAGGCCACACAATAGGTCAAAATTCAGAGTTCAACAGAATGTAGGGCTCTTGAACCCAACTGATATATCTATAGCACAATACCTATACCTGAAGATCAGAGAACATTGTGGAACAGGGATTGTCAAGATTATAAGGCAGGATACTAGTGTGGGTCATATATGATGGGAAGCTATATCCAGGAAAGCAACAATATGGTTGCTTAAATTAAATCTTAAAAATATCAATATCAATTGACATGTCAATGTGGGTGGGAAATTGATGATTACAGGGAGGGGGAAGAATCAATATTTTTCAGGGATGAACTCCCTGGGGTGTTAGCTAATGTCAAGGGGTCAGGTTTAATCCATATAACTAACACTGGATATTCTCAGCAGTTTGTATATATAAATATACACACATATATGGACATAAATATAACAATTATAATTAAAAGAATAGGAAGCCATAAATTTTTTAACAGTGGAGTCATATGAAAAAAATGAGAAAAATGAGAGGATGATACAATCACAGTACTCACATGAGATTGTCAAAAACTAAATTTAAAAAATTAAAAAGCTGATTATAATCTTAAAGAAATGCAATATCACAAATACGATAGAGAGAGATTACTATTGGGAGAAAAGAACAGGTGCTTATTTTAAGGACAATTAGGAAAATATAATTAGACCAGACACATTGAAATTAAGCCTCAAAGAGCATTTGCGTTTCACTAAATGTAAGTAAAATATGTGTGTTACTGCTATATAAAAGTGGGGGGGGGGTAGAAAATACCTCATCTGTGATACATATGGAGTCTGTGAACATAAATGTTTTGTCTATGTTCCAGATATCAAGGGTATAATATCATATCTGATTAATCTGATCATAAACAAGTTTTCAGTGAGCCATGTGAGCAGAGCCAGTGATGTGCTGAAGTAGGGTCTAGAGGACCACAGAGAAGGAAGCCAACTCAACATGATAGAGATTTGGCCCCAAACAAGAAGGATGCAAGTAACAAAACAAAAAATAAGACAGTGCATTAGGTCTCTACTTTTAAGTCACTATTTTAAATCCTCTAAAGGGAGAAATTTTCTTTGCTTAAAAATTGAAGTGTCAGGATTATTCAGTGCAGCAGCATTTTTTGAAATATTACTACTGAAGAAAATAATAATGGCAATGGTAGAAAGATCAAGAATTTGTGAATTCATTGTGAGACTATCACCAACATTTCCACTCTTAAGATATGAACTAGGACATCACTTTGGGATACAGACATAAAATGATAACAGTTCTGTTGCAAGAATAGCTTCAGTTTCTCTCAAGGTAAGCTAGGCCACCAGATTGCCTCTACACCCAATGGTGATGATTATGCATATTGAGAACCGAATGCATGAATACATGCACTCTCCTCCAAAGTACCCAGAACCAGCATCCAAAGTTCTCAATTTGTACTGTCATGTAGCTTTCTGTTACCAATGAAATGATAGAAGGACTAAGCCATCTCCATGCTAAAAGATTTTAAAAGTCAAAGGTAGTTGATGTTGATGTCAACTAACTTCTTCCTTAACCATTTTCCTGCACATCCCCTGCTTCCACCCGTTTGCCACTAAAAGAAAATATGTTACAAATCTTAAATGCATCTAAGGGCTAGTGAAATGGCTCAGTCTGTAAAATCTATGCCATGCAGTCATGAGGATCTGAATTTAGATGGCATCTAGGATCTCTGTAAAGCCTGGAAGAGGTCCAGAAAGGTGGTTCAATGGATAAAAGCAGAACCCAAGTTGCATCCCCGGGACTCAATGTGGTAGAAAGAGAGAACCAATTCCCTTCCATTTGTTGTCTTGTGACCCGTGCCTACACATTTGCACTATGGGACAGACATAAATAAACACATGAACACATAAATCAATGTAATATAAATAAAGTGGAGAGCAATTGAATAAAATGTTCAATGTCGACTTCTGGCCTTCACATCTACATTTATATACCTGCTTACCTGTGAACACCCCAACCCAATACACACATGTACACACAAGAAGTTAGATATGACTTTAAAATAACTAGATTAACAATAGCTAAATGTCTTTTAAGACAAGTGTGTACTCTGTATTTCCAAGCTGGCATTAAATTTGTGATCCGTTTATCAGATAACCAAGTGATAGGATTGTTGGTTTCTGCCACCATATCCAATTAAGGATTAATTTAATTAAATCTTTGGCCAAACTAGGTCTTATTATTTGCTTTTGTTTTGTTTTTACAACTTGCTATTCATATGCACATATGGAGAGATACAAATGCAGCTATAGGTCTTTCAAATGAGTTTGGAAACTTCAAGGGATAGGATGAATTCACTGTTCATCCTAATGATCCAGTAGCAGTGTGTACATTTTGAAAATAAAACCTCAAATTACCTCTTACCTCCTCCCTGTATCGTGAATCGCTTACATCAACAAATCATTATGGGCCTCTCCTAGACTTCAAGGATAAAGAAGAGGTAAAAGGTTTACCTACGGCATGCATGTATCATTTAAGTGTGTGTGTAACAAGCTGAAAAGCGAATCAATGCCAAGGAATGAGGGATGGTGCTAGAGAGTTAGTAGACAAGGAAGGTGTCTCTGAAGGGGTAAGGAGGAGCAAAGACATTTGGGGAACAGGTTTGCTGAAAATGAAATGGGCACACGAGGGACTTCACAGCAACTGAAGTCTTTGAAAGCCAGCTAAGCACACGCTAGTGGCAGAATTGGTCAAGATTTCCTGGACCCAAACAGCATGGCTCTCACGCTATCAAAATCTCAGGAGTCTTCATTGCTGGTCATTCCCTGGGGTTCACGAGGACTTTGTTCTTATTCTAGATGTCCCGAATAAGGCACATGAATGATGTTAAGATCAGAAACTCAGTAATATGGTGCTCACAAGCTATGAAGACAATAACTGGCTTCCTTTCCACATCATGTTTCCTTCTTGTTAGTTACCATCATTTGGATTTAATCTCTCAAGTGAAAGTGAAAGTGTAGCCCAAAAGAACATTACTTTGAAAGCAAAAATGTTGGCCCCAAAACTACTTGCTGAAAGCTGTGAATAAATGTGTTCTTTATTTACTTTTTATTTAATGTATATGGAGTGCTTTCTATGCATGTCTGTGCACCCACATGCAGGCCTGGTACCTGCCAAAGCCAGACGAGAGCTTCTGATCCCTTTGGACTAGGGTTACAGTTGATGATGAGCTGTCACATGGGTGGCGGGTGTTAAATGCAGGTCCTCCAAAAGAGCAGCCAGTGCTTTAACCAGAAAAACCGTTTCTCAAGCCCATTATATTTTTCCATTAGAACTACATTTTTCTATCAGTTTTCCAAACTCTGCATTTTGATTGGTTGTGAGTATTTTTACTCCTTTTTTTTTCTTTGTATTTTTTCTTTAAAGAAGTAAAATTGATTAGTAGGTGTAAGGTCACTCTATCGATAATCTAGCTCCCTCATTTTGCTTCTAAGATCCAGCAGCCTTCTGTGATAATTATTCTTTCTATGGGACAAATGGTGAATAAGGGTTCATTTCCATGACTGTGATTATATGGTTAAAGCCACAGAAAAAAATTTAGATTGCTTCCTTAGAGCAAAAAAATGTGTATAATTAAAACTTGGCAAAAATGTGCCTCAATCTTCAGACAAACTGGAAACAAAGTCATTTCAGAGATCGATAACATGTCACTACAGGCTTGAAATATCTGTCCCAATCCCTTAAATTCATATTTTCATCAACCATTTTAGCTAGTGACATATGTAAGTCCATTAACCTTAGTCATTTCATCCTCTAAGTAACGCTGGAAGTTACAAGAACAAATTTTAAATTAAATAGATTTTCTTCTATGTTTTAAAATATGCTACTTGACCTTTTATATGTTAAGAGAAGTGATTGGTTATTCTAAGAGTAACTAGACTTACCAATCTATTGGCATGAAATGTCCCTTTCTTTTGTCTCTCATGTGCCCTTTCTTTTATTGTTATGCATTTTATTTCTTTGCTTCAATGTTTAAGACCCTCTCTGAAGAGATACATTCCTTAATCATTTGTGAAATTGAAATGTCATAAGCAGATAAATGTGCTGTTAAGAAATCCCTTAAACACTGAAGCAACTTTTATTCCAGTAAAAATAAAAGAAGACGGGATACATGTAAAGAATGCAATATGCGAATAACGGGAGATTATCTCTCAAAGAGATTGATTGACTCAAGGCAGGAATACTGGAGAACATCATGCTAAGGAAAACAGACAATTAAACACCCAAGAAATCTTAAATTCTTAGAAGTACAATATATGGGTAGAATGTAATGTATAAATACATATACATTATATATATGTACATACAGATGTAGAAATAAAATTCTCCCATTATTATATGTAAATATCAAATTAAGACTTTTATTACATTTTGTGTGTGTGTGTGTGTGTGTGTGTGTGTGTCCATGTCCGTAAAACACATATCACTCCAGGAGCCCTTGGAGAGGTCCCAATGACACACTCACAAGAAAAGCAATTCAATCCATCTCTTTTGTTCAATTTTAAAATAACACATGATAAACAAAGGAAATTATGATGATTGCAAAATTGCTAAAACTAGAGCCAAGTCATACTAGTGACAATGTTTCATTTAATTCCAAAAGGTCTTTTTAAATATCTTAACTTTGGGGAAATTTCTTTGTGTGATGCAAATCGTTTGTTCCTGAACCAAGGAAAAAAATGTATAACCTGTGAAAGCTTACCATTATAACTAAAGCTGTACTGAGTAGGACATAGCAATACAAAGTAACCCTACCAACCCTTCAGTGTGAAGTCAGCAAGCTATATTTGTTAACAGTGTGTATCAGAGTCAATTAACTGCTGAAATTAAGGAACTTGCAGAAGGGTTCATGGATAAGCACTTCCAATACTTTTGTTTTATATGACGTAGAAAGAACATCCTGTGAATCAGCTGCCCTTTATGTGAGTCTCTTTAACATAAAATACAGTCCACAGTTTGCAATATCACGCAATTATCTTACTGAATAACCTTTTTCCAAAAACACAATAAGGAGAAACTCAGCATGAATTTATATAATACTCATTACTCAATGATGTGAACTCCACCATAAACCAGCCCCAGAAGACAGTCACAAGAAGCAGCAGAGAACTCGTGCTAGCTTTGGGTGTCCCAGAAATATGTCTCTCCACATCTCTATACTCGCTGGTGGGAAACTAATCACATAGCTTTTTCTCCCTCCAAGACTGTGTTGTGTATTTAATCTTCACTGCCATCACACCACTTTCAATAGTAAATCTGTATTTGAAAATTCTGTTTTTTATTACACAATTAAAACTGAATTACCAATCAGAAGGTGAGGATTGTAGTAATACTGTGTGTTTAATTCCAATAAACCTACTTTTAAACTGGTGTGTGACCTTGGATGCTGTAATTCTTATTATCTAGTTTAGCGTCATCATGTATAAAACTCTAGGTTTAGATAGGTGATCTCTAAGACTTTACCAACATCCTGTATGCATTATGTACACAGATTTGACTCACCAGATAATTTATTATTATTATTATTATTATTGGTTTTTCGAGACAGGGTTTCTCTGTGGTTTTGGAGCCTGTCCTGGAACTAGCTCTTGTAGACCAGGCTGGTCTCGAACTCACAGAGATCCGCCTTCCTCTGCCTCCCGAGTGCTGGGATTAAAGGCGTGCGCCACCACCACCTGGCTCACCAGATAATTTAATCTGGAATTAAAGAACAAAAGTTGATATCAAATGTGTATCAGAGCTAGGCACATACTAAACAATGAATAAGTAATAGTTATTATCCCACTTAGGCTTGTGTTTTCATTCTCTCAGGCATTCTGAAATGATTGTCACTTATTTTTTTCATTTCTTAGATAATATACAATTAATGGCTAAAATTCGTGTTACTACATAATTTTCTTATTGGAAAAATGAAGCTACCACATGGAATTTTGTTTTGGTGTTTCTGCTCTATTGAGTCTTTCGTTAATGTGTATGTGAGTGTGTATGCATATGTATGTGCGTGTGTGTGTCTGTGTGTGTGTGGTGTAAGAGAAAGAGAGAAAGGGAGAGAGAGAGCCCACAAATATGCATACTGTGAGGTAAGATAAAGAAATAATGCAGTAAGAAGGTAGGAAAGGCTGAACATGAAATACACCATGGAGGAATGCGTCTTTGAAACAGGCGCAGATTAACCCAAGATATAAAAGGTGGTCAAAACTTAGAATGAAAAATGATTCAAAAGAACCTCTAGGACATTCAAGAAACATTTATTTGGAGTCAAGGTTAAAGAAGGATTTTGGAATGAGAAGAGTTATCTAGAAAATATCTTGCTAGACATAAAATATGGTAGGTGATGATATTGAAGATAAACTCAATCTGAACAAAACACAGGCCTGGAGATCAGCGAGGAGGCTTCCCTCACCCCCAATCTCAGTCAAAAGTAAAGCTGGTTAGAGAAAATTGAAAAACCATGGCAATTTAAGGTAAATATTGCTGATGTATAATGGTATAGCTTCTACCGAGGGCAGAAAGAACTGTGAACATTTACATATAAGTTCCAAGTGTGCACCTTGAAACATGGAATAAAGCATCATTACAATGTCAGCAGGAAGAGAAGCCAACTTGAGACAGACACTGGAACAGGAAAGATGAAAGAGCTAGGGATGTTGGCTTTGAATCTTAATGAAGCAAAAATATAAATAGAATACAGAGACGTTTGAACATAATGAATGTGGCTGTGAACTATTATCTTTGAAGCATAAAAGCAGAGACACTCTGCTTAAATAAATACAGGATGACTTTGAAATATATGAAGGGTTAAGAATTGAAGACCTCAATAAAAGGTATGGATCTTCTCCCCATATAAAAAAATTACTCATAGTAAACTTGGTACATGGCTTGAAGAAGCACTCAGATAACAAACACCTTATCTAAACTTCAGGATAGATTACCAAGAGCCTGTGAAAATAGTAATTGAAAAGGCTGTCTACTATTTATTCAGCATGTTATTTTGCACATATAACTTCTCTATAATATTTTCAACTAATGTCTAGAACAAGCAATGCTGTAGAAATCAATTCTTCCATTACAGAAAAAAAGACAAGGAAAAAATCCTCTGAAAGCAGAAAGAGAGTAAGGGAACTGAGACTTTATGCATATTTGCCTTCAAAAATTTTAACCTTGTTTTGTAGAGAAACCATTCAGAATTTGTTAAAATAGTACAGAATGTATTCAAGTCTACCATTTCAATACAACAGAGAGCCCACCTCAAATCCAAACTCAGCAGACACAGCTAGAGGTTTGTTTCCTTTTGAGACAGGGTCTGTGTAATGGTTATGCTTGGTTGTCAACTTGACTGCATCTGGAATTAACTGAAATGCAAGCATTTAGGCTTATTTATAAGGGATTTTTTGCAATAAAATTATTTGAGGTGGGATTATCCACCTTTAATCTGGACAACACCTTCTGGTGACAGCTTATATAAAGGACATGGAAGAAAGTAACTCTTTGCCTGGTTCCCTTACAATCACTGGCAAGTCCATTTGTTCAATGACAATAGAGTATACTTCTTCAGAATTCTGGAGTATACTAAAGACCAGCTAAGACATTCAGCCTCATGGACCAGACAGCTATTAGATGGATTCTTTGACCTGTTAGTGGACAAATAATGTTGGGCTAGCTGGACTACAGCCCACAAACTAGTCTAATAAATCCATTTGTATCTGTACATACACGCGTGTGTTTTATTAATTCTATTCATCTGGAGAATCCTGATTAATACAATCTGCCTATTTGAGCCAGGCTGATTACAGACTCCAGTACACCTGCCTCAGCCTCTCAGATTCTAGGATTACAGACATGTTCTGCCCTACCTGTCTGGCAGCTGGATATTTACGATCAATGAGAAGAATGAAGAAATCTGAAGGTGAAAATTACTTAAAATAGCTCGATTAGATATCAAAAGTAGGATTGTTTGTTTGTTTATGGCCGAACTGTGACTTTGAAAAATTCAGATCAAGATAATAAGGCAAGCAGATATCAAGAGGAATTGGAAATTCCCCTAAATTGGCTTATAAACACTCATTTCTGAAACTGAGTTCAGCAGGACATCATAAAGAGAGCATTCCAGGAAGTCTGGGTACAGTCTGAGGGAAAGGTTTCCACTCCCATCTTTAATTTGCACTCATATCTTCAAAATATTTATTAAATGCTAATTATGTAATGGGTGCTATGTTAAGAGTAATATCATAATCAGTTATGCAGGGTTGTTAATGCCCTTTTAGACATTCAAACGTTTATGTTCTTATGTTTTAGTTCTGAGTTCTTCTCTATGAAGACTTGCCATACCCCTTTTCACCTAGATAGATCAGCATCCCTGTTGCGGTCTTCCCTCCCTAGTCTGTTAGCTCCATGCACACATCAGTATATTCTATCAGTCTGGAAGCTCCATCAAGTTATAGATTATGTCAGCCTGGTTTATTCGTACCCAAAATAAGCATTAAAACTGGATCAAGAGTAACTTGGTAAACATTTAACATGTTTTGTAGACTGTAGATAATAACATTTGAAAACAGATAAGTGATGCTGCATGCTAATCAAGAGGAGAGTCCAAGGATATTTGTTCTCAAACATAAAGGGGGAGGAAAAGAATCAAATCAGTAAGAAATTGTCATCACTATCAAACATAGGGACCCCAAAGGCTTGTTAGTTACACGGAATCTGAATTTTTTACTCAGCCAAATAGCAGAAACAGTGGATTTCATATACACTCAAGAGAATATCAAACATGGGCTCAATCCTTAAACCAGATGACTCACCCTGAGAGCAGCTGTCATCCTTTAGTTAATGGAAACTCTAATGGCTCCATTTAACCAATGGTCTAGTCTGTTTCTCCCCTTTTCTCTTTAAGGTAGTGGTGGCATGAAGAAAGTGGTAGGCAGTGAGGTCTAACTAATAGCATATCCTTTTCATCTTTATCTATCTAATTTCCATCACAATTATCATCTCTCATTTTCTAATGGGAAATTAGACTACAAAATAGCTTGGAATATAGAATGAGGATTGCTTGTTAAGTCCATATCTCATGGACTCAAAAAGCCAACCAGATGGAATTAAGTCTTTGCTTGCTCACCTGTTCACTGGGTTTTCATATGAGATGAGTGAGAAGGATAATGCTTTCCTCAAATGGAGTTTATCAGTGGCACACAAACCAACACCCATGAAAGACTCACAGAAGTGCCTGCCATTCTGCAGATATTTGACCTAATAATAAAGAGGATGATTAGCTACATGAACTTGTGATATAGCAAGTGTCATGTAACAAGTATTATATAATGAGTGTTGTGAACAATATCAGGTGTTGTATACGTTCTGTGAGTTGATTCCAGTTACAAGAGTGAATATGGATCAGAAACTTAACATTCAAGAGCATGCTCATATTCCTGTATTTGCATACATTATTGAGCTGGCTCATTTGAGTTTTAACTGGGTGTCATCCCTTGTAATTAATAGTATAAAGGAAGTGAACCAGTTTTAACTGGGTGTCATCTTTGTAATTAATAGTATAAAGAAAGTGAACATATTAAAAGTAAAAAGTTGATTAAAAGAAGTTGATTCACCATAAATCTGAGGAGTCTTTCTTACATTCAGCATGCTTATCTATAAGTTTAACATTGTGACTGACTTACCTACATCTAATTCACTTAGTTGAAATGACAGCTCAGAACACAATTACACAATATGAATAATTCAGTTTCTTTTATTTCTCAGTACCTCTGAAGATTTAAGGTGGTGTTCCAATGCTAAACACTTCATCATGCTCTAATCGGCATCCAGATGGATTTCATACTCAGTTTATGTCCAAGTCATGAACAATTTAGGACTAATTATGTATCCTCCCTAGTCAGCACAAATATCATATTTGCTTTCCTTTATAGGTGTCTTCACTTTTTATTACTTCAATCATATCTTACAGCCCCAAGTGTAAAATTATCTTCATTTGTATAAAAGTAAAAGCTGCATGAGGACAGGGAACTTCTCCAAAATTTTCTGTCTCCATTTTCCTCCAAAGCTTTGATTCCACCCTGAACTCAGAGAGATGTAAGCTCCAATGTGGAGCACCTGTGTTTTGGAAAGCAATGATTACAGAAGAAATAAAAAATAAAAAGGGATTGTGCAGCATCAAGGTTATTCATCCTCACTCCTGAGGTCTGCATCGAATGATACTTCATTACTAACAGTTTATACATTCTATCAAAACAGTTGGGTACAGCACATTTGTATGTGCTCCTATAAATAGCTATAATTCCCTCCTTTGGGCAGACTATGAAACTAAAGTGCATATAGTGATTCAGCAATAGAGCCAGGCCATACTTCCTTGGAGTCCTATGTCACATTTCCACTTTCTCCAGTGCCAGATCGTATCCTCCTAATCCAAACATCACTTTCCTTTTCCTGTTTTGGAGTGGTTTATGGCTCTTCTCCAGGTTTCCAGAGAGAATATCTGAACACCTGTGAGGGACCTGAGAGACACTGATTGTCAACAAAATCTTGGGATCAGCCCTTTATAGCTTTGTGCAGTCATTAACTCCTTTTGTTCCGGTGGGAGGCGGGGGAGTCCATTTTATTGCACTTCCAAACCAGAGGCATTAGGCAATATCTTCTACTTACATTAGTGTTAAATGTTTTGAAATTTAGTCAATGATATAGGCGTTGAATTTTAAAACATTTGATAACAGAATAAATAGTAATGAGCATTTGACTCTTAAACAGCTTTAAAGATCCATGCATCCTTCAATGGCCAGAAGCCTTCCAGGGAAGTGGTTCCAAGGTATCCTGTATATTAGAATCATCTAAGGAGCTATTGAAAATCTCTATTGTTCAGATCCCTGTCATGGACAGTCTCGTGTAATGATGTACTGGCAAGCTTCTGAGTACTGGGACTTTGGGGATGTCCCTAAGGCAGCCTTCTGTGCATCCAGGATTGGGAGACACTAACTTAAGACCTAACCCAAGGTGCTGAGGCTCAACTTTAGAATTTCCTTAGAATTTCTTAAACCCTGGTGTTGAGACCCAGTTCTATTAGAATACCAAAGCAAGATTTAAGCAATGGTAACTTTGAAAGTTCCCATGGGCTGTAGTTTGGATATCACACTGCCAGAACAATTTTTGACTCTACATGTAGCCTACAGATTAGCAAAACAGGCCAACAAACACAGCACCTAGGGCCTGGCAGCATGCTGAATTGAAGTTCATCCCACTGCTTGTCAGAATTATTGAGTCTGAATTTGCATTTAACAAGATTTCTGAGTAAATATAAGGGATGCTCTTTTGGGACACTTTTCTAAGGACCTGAGGGTAGAATTAGACTCTCTCAATTTCTTGATTTCCTCCTCTCTTCCTCTCATTTGATTCTTTATTCAAGCCCCATGTGAATATACTCTACTTGTCTGAATATAATCTACTGATTAGGGTTATTGGAGGAAATTGCAACTATGTACCTTGGACTATTACATATTCCAAAAATGATTACCTGTGCCTAATTATCATGTAATGGCTATCTCTTACTTTTACCCTGGAATTCACTATCCTTGATAATCTAAGCTGAGTTAACCTCTTTCTTGGCCATCATTATCTTTCTATTACCACAGTGCACTCTACCTGAATAAACAATGTCTGGTTTTCCCAAGCTTGACCTATACTTTTGGCATCTTAGTCATTTATCTATGATCTCTCTTTACCTGTCATACTTCATCTCCATGTTCAAGTAAAGCACATAAAATTTAGTTAATGAGAGTGAGCTAGGGGTATATCTCAATGGCAGAGAGCTCGGAGATCATAAGTGAGACCCTTTATTCCAACCTCAACTCCACAGAAATATGAGTTAATGGTAGTCTTATTGGTTTTTTTTTTACTGCTTTTACTGCAAGCCTGAGTGGTAATCATATTTCTTTGAACATGGCATTCATACTGTCCTGTCTGTACCTCTGTTGTGAATCATTTCATATTATTCCTGTTTTTTCTAGACTTGTTTCCTATTTCTATTTATTATATATTATTAGGGTATTAAAATATCTTAAGATTGTAGTATGAGCAGTGGGCCGCTTCCTGACTCCTGGCTCCCGGTCACTGGGCTAGCTTATGCCCCGAAATAACAACACAATAATTGTATTCTTTTAAACACTGTTTGACCCATTAGTTTCAGCCTCTTATTGGTTAATTCTCACATCTTGCTTTAACTCATATTTAGTATTCTGTGTAGCACCACAAGGTGGTGGCTTACCGGGAAAGATCTTAACCTGCATCCATCTCGGAGAGGAGAGCTATGGCGACTGCCTCACTTCCCTTCTTCCCAGCATTCTGTTCAGTCTACTCCGCCTATCTAAATTCTGCCCTATCAGGCCAAATAGTTTTCTTTATTAATTAACCAATGAAAACAACAGATAGATAGAAGACACTCCCACATCATAAGATGTTTTAAAAATATATAAAACTCATAACACCCACTCAGATATATATATATATATATATATATATATATATATATATATATTACGTAATTCTGTGGGTTTCTTCTTACAACTTTGATGCTTAACCAGTTCAAGTCATTTTCCTTCAAAAAGCCAGCTTGCACATGAAGTTTCTGCCTGGGTAGATTTAGATAAACATTTCATGAACCAGTTTCTACGTAATGTGAATTGAAATGTTCAGGATAATATTGTGTGGAGCAACTTAGAAACTTTGTTTGGCTAAAACTTTATTTATGGGATGCATCACGGGCATCATTGGCTCTGCATGGCACACTTCAAAGAATTTTCATAATAGTAAATCATCCAGAACCACATAAGGGCACTGATGGCTTCAGAGGTTGACTTAAATATCATCATAGTAGGCTACATGAAGGAATGCCACCAAAGAAAGGAAACCCCTGCAAATTCACTGTGCTTGATAGCTTGGAAAATTCCTGTGCTCTGAGCTAATTAATGAAGAATTCCTGGCGTTATCTCTGTTATTTCTAAGGAATAAAAAGGATTACTATTTAGCTTTAATTACTGGGGAAAAACCTGCATAATAATGGAGTGGACGAAGTGCACTCAACCACTTTTCTTCAAAAAGAAAATTCTGAAAACAAGGTCGGGCAAAAAAGAAAGTAGAAGCTTCCTTAATTTTGTGAGAAAGCAAGCAAGCCACAGGACAGACTGTAACAGATGGTACTAATTAGTACTTTAGAATTCACTGGAACTAGGTTAAAGTTGACTGGCTGTTTGTGAAAATATTTCAGACTAAGTATTCTAAAAGTACTTTCATAAATATGTTTATAAGTTTCACACCATTTTACCAAATCCAAGAAATCCAAAAGAATAAAATGCGGTGGCCTGGACTGTGCTTCCTTGGTAATTCCTGCAATGTGGGTTCTCTGCAAAGGTGGTGACAAGCCATTCCTCCACTCCCTGCCAAGTGGTTTTCCAGTGAAAAGGAAATGTTGGGACAAAGAAAGCACAAGACCTCAGGAATATTTACTTCACAGTTTTGACATCTACATTTATCTCTAGATTCTACAGACAATGCCAGGGACTTGCTTTTTTTGCTTACTGAAAAAGAAATAGGAACTGGAGCTTTCTATTTATTTTATTTATTTTTGGTTCTTGTTTTGGGATTTTGTTTGTTTGATCTTATTACTAGTTTTGAGATGCCTCTTTGTTTCTAATGATAGAAAAATAAAGTGTGTGCATTAGGATGGGAGAGGAGATGGGGAGGATCTAGGGAGAGGAAACCATAATCAAAGAAGAAGAAAAGGAGTATTTACTGTTCTTCCAGGGGTCCCAAATTTGGTTCCAAGCCCAAGGCTCACAAACATTTGTATTAACTCTAGCTCCAAAGGATCTTCTGGCCTCTGCTGGCACACACACACACACAGCATTCACTCACAGAAGCATATGTACACATATACATAAGTGAAATCAATACAAATAAATCTTTTTAAAAAGAGAATTAAATACTTTATTTATACCCAATCATTTGTATTTATGGTTATAGAATCCAGGTACTGAAAGATAGACTTCTTGGTATAGAAAGCTCCCATAGTGGCTTGTTTTATTTCTTTTTAATTAAACAATAAAAAACTATTGTTTCATTTCATTAGTCACAGTGACAATAGAATAAAAAATCTCACCTACAATCTCACTATCTACAGATATAAACTTTTATTTGAAATCACTTAAACATTCATAAATATCTCGATTGATTGTTTTTTCAGAAAGTGTGTCATTTCCCCATCATACTAGAAGAATGTGTTTTCCAAAATTAGTTTTAAAGTGAGACTACCTGAGTGTTTTCAAAACTATCAATGTCTGAGTCCCACCTACAAACACATGTAAGGATTTAGTCTTGTAATTACTTACTACAGTGCCTTACAGGGTTTTGTTCCGGCAGTACCATACACAGACAGTTGTAAAACAACTGTGATCAAAGTTTTCCGTGTTTATTTTCAATAGCCCTTTTAAAAACGGGCCGCTCAACAGCATGAACCTTATCTCCATATCTCCAGGTCATTCCAAGTCTCATAACTGAAAACACTCCCAGTTAATTATTTGTCAAATCTGAACACAGACGGGCATTGATAAAGAACACTTAATAAATTACCTGTAAAAAGCCCTTCCCAGGGAGACAATGGAACAGTGTAGCTCCCCCCACCCCATTACCTTCCCTGGCATCTGCACTGCTGACTACCTCTTCCCATCCACAGCTCCACTGCAAAGAGAGTGGGAAGAGCTGCGTTTCCCTCCATTGCTTGCAGGCACGCCTAACAACCTACATAATGAGCCTGGGCACATGGGGCCTTCCTTCCCTTTTGTATATCCATGAAAGTCATCATAATAGTTGATTTTTAGATAACTAAATTATTGACAACAAAGTTAGGAATTTGCAAATCAAATTGTAAAACCTATTTAGAAGTTGGATGAATAAACAACAATATACAGAAATGCAAATTAATGACAAAAGTCAATTAGCTCAATGTCACATTCCTGTAATTTCTCCTTCAGGACTCCGTGTGCTCTCCGGTAAAGCAGTAACTATATTATATGTCATATGGAAATATCCATCACGGGTGCTCTGTCAGAAATAGTTGTTTCTGCCAGGAAATAACTCTCGGTTATTGAAAAACAGTACAGAAATTGTAAAATGTCATTAACTGGAACTCAGAGTAACACCAAGGCGAGAATATAATTATAAGCTGAGGTATTCACTGCTACCTCAACATAGCATCCTTTCTCAGCTTAATTTTTCTTCTGTCATACTGTGGCAGGTGCTTTTGGTGAACTGTGTTAACCCTACCTGTCATGCCCATGCCTGGGGTCTTTTGAACGTTAACAGCATCCACAGAGGAAGTTTGCATTCAATAAGCTCACTCCTATCATCCTGATACCAATTATAAGGAAAGCAAATCTCAAATTTGCCTACATCAAACATTTATTAACTAAACATTCACTAGCAAATTAGCACAGTATAAATTATGCAATATATATTAGGGCTTCAAGATCCCACTCTTCCTTTTCTGTCTGGTATTGAAAATGCCACCTTGCCACCAGGCAGTGTTGGCACATGACTTTAATCCCAGCACTTGGGAGGCAGAGGCAGGAGGATCTCTGTGAGTTTGAGGCCAGCCTGGTCTAGTTCCAGCACAGGCACCAAAGCAACAAAGAGAAACCCTGTCTCAAAAAAAAAATGCCACCGTGCCTTAAACTTCATTGGGACAGTCATATCAAGGATCCAGAAGCAAGATCTGTTGTCCTGATAGCCACTATTCATACTGGGCTTATTGGGCAGTAGAAGTTAGAGTTTACAGTTTGTTACAGCAGCATTGAGTTTACTTGCTAAATGGGTGGCCTTTCTGATTTCTAAGACATGGTTGATCTATTCATGTGGAATGGGTCTTCTGGAAGCCATTAATTTTATCCATAAAGGATTACTTATAGTATGCATATGGTCACGATTTTATCTAAGCAGACTCCAAGTTTGCCATTTAAGACTCATTTCGGTATTCACGAAGAAAATTGTCAAAGTTTTGGTTGTATCCCAAAGCTACAGTTCTGCCATAACTGTCTCTGGACTAGAGGCTGTGATGAAGACTCTACAAGTCCCAAGTGAGAGTCTCAATTAGAGTTCTGGTGTTCTAGACATAACTTAATAGAATTTATATTTGTTAAATATATATATATATATATATGCACACGCGTAAAAATCATTTCTACAGTGAATTGGAAAGGTGACTCAGCAACACTGACAGCTCTCCTCCGCTCCAGAAGTCATTTTCTTTCTGTTTGTTTCATTGTTACTCTGCAAATCTCCTCTTCTCTTGTTGAATTACAAACTCCTGAAGACAATATGTGCTGTGTTTTTTTTCTGTCACCTTCACATTTAGCCTTATATAAATATGTTCAATTGTTGTCTTGAATAAATAAACTCTTTACTGGAAATCTTAATTTGGGCTATATATTTGACATATTTGCTTTTAACAAGTTATCTTATTTGGAACTCCTAACTGATGCTTTATCACACACAAAAAAGATTATATGAGGAATTGTTCATTTTTCTGAAAAAATGATCTAGACAACTATGGCATATGGCCAATACACCTCAACAACTGAACTATTACTACTTGCCATTTAAGAGTGAAAACCACAAAGCGCTTCTCAGCCCATCCAAGAACTCATTCTCTGAACCATGTTGCTACCAGCAGCAAAGAGCTCTGAGTCATCTCAAATCAGTTACTTATTGTGATGAATAAGACACATTGTGCTGTATTTTTATGAATAAGGAACAATACGCTGCCACGGTTTGTCACCCTGCCGGACTTCCCGTCGTTCTCACTCCGGTTTCTTCTTCTAGGGCATGTTACAAGACAGAGGTGAGATAGTATGACATATTTATTTTAAGAAATCACTGATTGGGAGACTAAAATTGACTTTTATGTCTACTTTTATAAAAGATAAATCATGGAACACCTACATATTATAGTACATTAAGAGGGAATTACTCCTAAAAATCCCATAAAAATCTACGAATCTAATAGTATTTTCTGTAGCTTTAATAGGAACCTGGAAGTGTTAGGTTGTACTATACACAGACAATCTGTTCCCAGAACACAATCAAATGGGCGTAGTGTGCAAAAGATTAAACTTTTTACTGTGTCCATCGCATCTTAGCTGTGAGCCAGGATCATCAAACAAGATTCAGGTTAGACATCTTGGAGGTTTCCTGGTGCCGCAACTTCTGATCTTCTAAATGTACTCTTTATCACAGCAATGTTTTTCAAAGCTGACTTCTCAAAAATCAACTTATTGGATCATGTAAATTGCTCCATTACCCCTTAAATGCCCCTCAAATAGCAATAAATGTCACATTCTGGGTCAGTCCTTGAACTATTTTCAGTTCCCAATCACTTGAAAAATTAGAGTCCTCAGATGTCCTTGAAAGTAGAATATCTAAAGCACCAATTTTGGCTAAATAGGTAGGAATCTGTGTGGCTCAGAAAGTGAACAAAAATGATGAAAAGTCTCCAATTTGTAAGGCTCTGAATTTTCCTGGCATCCTGACTCATTGTTCGGAGCTGTTCAGGAAGGTCAGCTTCAGTTACAGAGAGGTCAAAGGCTTGTAAGGGTCTGGCTCTCTGCTGAATTAACTCCCTGTCTGATTTGCCTTCCAAGGTTATATTCTGCCCCTTAATTTTTAAACTAAGGTGTCATGCATGAAACTATAGTAGACAAAGCAGTAAATGGGCCTTTCTGATGGGGAAAGAGAAAAAAGATTGACTGGTTTAAGAGTTTGTACTGAAATATGGAAAATACAAGGATTGAAGCACTGTTTAAAAAATGTCTTAAGTTAGCCTAAGCATGTGCTGTATTGAGAATTCCAAACAGGCTAATAAAGAAAGAGGTGCTATGAGGTTATCAAAATTATTATCAAAAAGCTTTAAAAGGAGAAGATGGAGAAAGCAGGAACTCAAAGTTCTCACGAAGGGCAAATAAAATTGACCTCTGAAAACCAGGAAATATTAAAACTACTGAGTCATCCCTTATGCTCTTGACTTTGTATCAATTGTGAAGTGCATTAAATAATTCAGCACAATGATAGCTAAAGTTTGGGAGCTTTTTAATAGTGTTCAGACATTTTTTATAAATTTCAATAGATATAAGACTTTCATTCTCACAATTTCAGTCACGCTTTCCTGCCTCCAATTTGCTATGTTGTGTGGGAGACAAAGTCAGTTCTACTTCCCGGGAGCTGCAGAACCTCATCTATCAGATGTACCAGAGCAAAATCCAGGAAGCACAGGCACCAGTGAACCAAAAGAAGAGGCTGAACCCCATCAATACTCCCTGAGACAGGGACTGGCCCTGCTGGAGAATAATTAACAGATGCTCTGTGTATTGTGTGCTTATCATTCAGGAATAGTCTATCTACAGACATTCTGTTGGTATTATTTCTGCATTTTGCTTACTTCAGAATGTAGAAAATTACTCATATGAAAAACAAAAGTCTTAGGACCCTGAAATTTAGTGAAAGCAATGAAGAAAGTACATGTTAGTTACATTTAACAGAGCATGGTTTTCCTTTATCCCTTCTGTTCTAAACATTTATTGTTTATTTGTTCATATTAAACCCCTGAAAACCTAGACTATATGATTATATCTATTTAATCTATCAGAAATGTGAGATTTTGATAAATTAAGAAGCCTTACCTCATATATAGTGGTCTGAAAATTGAGATTCATTCCAACAAAATCTATCAAATATCGAAATCAATGGTGTCTCTGATAACACTGGGATTAGAACATGGCATATCATTCAATAAAAAGGTAAAGTAAGAACTAAGATGTGGAGAAGGAAGACCCTAATAATGATTCATAGAAGACCCCCCAACTCCCTAAAACACAAGTAATATAAAAACATGTTGTGATAGCTAATCTTGATTTCAACTTCACAAGCAAGCAAACCTTCGAGGAGACACTCCAAGACTGAGAGCATCCCTGAAAATGATTTCAATTGATACAGCTGAAGAGGGAAGATGCACCCGAAATGTAGCTAGCATGATCAGCATGGACTGGATTCCAAGACTGAATAAAAAGGAGAAATTGTGAAGAACACAGGCAATTGTCTCTCTGCTTCCTGACTACAAAGGCACTGTGACCTTATTTATGTTCCTTCTGATGCAACTGGAGCTGGTCTTGATGCCACCACGCCTTCTCCAGCATGATGGGTTCTGTCCTAAAACTATCAATCTTCTTTCTTAGTTTCTTTTGCCAGGAATCTTGTCAAAGCACCAAAGAAAGTCAGTAATGTAGATTAATTTGGCTTCTCAGAAAGAGAGAGAGAGAGAGAGAGAGAGAGAGAGAGAGAGAGAGAGAGAGAGAGAGACTAAACCACTTTATATACACTTATATTCATATATGATGAGAAAATGCAAGAGGATACAAAAATATTTAAGAAATTATATTAAGTGATTAAAAGGCCAAGTTCCAGAGTTAGTCATCAGGATGCTCCACACCCTGGAAAGCTGGGGTAGCAGTTCTTATCTGAGCCCAGGAGAGCTGACGGTGTGTGTCCCAAACTGAGAGGAGGATGAGACAGGCAGCTCACCACTCACACAGGGAGACAGAATCCTCCCTTCACCTATTGTTTTGATCTAAGAAGGTTCTCAGTAAGGATCAATCTACTGATTCAAATGCTAGTCTCATCTGTAAACACTTTTACAAGAACAGCCCAAAAGAATATTTAATCAAATACTAGGTACTACCACACACCTTCTGTTTTGGGGTCAGGCTTTAGATGGCTGTAGACTGAAGAAATAGGGGTGCAAAAACCCCTGAACTCTATGTTCTCATCAGGATACCTGGGCAACCATGGTTCACACTGACTTCTTTAATAAAAAAAAATGGTTTAAAATCCTTTGTGTCCTAAATATATTTGTCTTATGTTGAGATTATCATTCACTGAATGTGCAAAGTACAGCCCATTCGACACCTAAAATTAACTACTAAAGACATGAACCAATTACACGTTACTGATTCTCTGTATCTTAGCAGGTATTTTTCCAATCCCTTCAGTCCTCCCTTGAGTTGACCAAACTGTCAATGACAATTATGAGTGCAACATCCCAGGAGACTTGCCATGTGTCTGTGAAAGGATAGCATTCACTCTAAAAGAGGCAAAATTTTGAAAATTTATTCTGAAATTCAGAATAATGTATTCTCCTACTTGCAGACTTTGAGAAACACCTTATTCAGATTACTGATTGAAGTGTACTTTTAATGGCCTCTGTGTTAATGTGGATTGTAAGTGAGAATAAGTTGGGTTTTTTTTTTACTGATTTTTATTGAGCTCTACATTTTTCTCTGCTCCCCTTCCTGTCTCTCCCCTCCCCTTCAATCTTCTCTCAAGGTTTAAAGATATCTTCCAGGCAAAATATACAGGTCTCACTAACATAATCTAATAAGACAGTTAGTGCATTTTAGTCCATCTTGAGGTTAGACTCTGGTTTTATGTGGACTGGAGAAAGATGGGTAGAAAGAACTTCTAAGACTATGATCTCATCAGGGTACCAGGACAGCCATGGCTCCATGCTGTGTTCTCTAACAGTGAGACATTTTCAAAGCACTTGTTTTTAATACCTTTCTTTTATAGATTACCATTCTTTTAATGTACAAGGTAAAACCTAGTCCCATTTTCCTTTAAATTTTAGTTGACCAGGATGCAAAGCTATCATAAGGCTTATTTACTACATAAATGTAATAACAACACAAATCAAGAAAAAGAGACATTTCTTAACTTTATTCTCTATGCCCCTTATTTATTTATGCCCCTTAATCAATTCTTTGTCCTTGGTTTTCTGTACCTTGCCCTAACAAGACATCCTGGCCTTAGTTATTTGTATAGTATATATTCCATTTTGTCATTTAAGTTTGCCAATTGTGACAGCTGTCTTCTATATTACCATACACAGTTAGCATTTTAGTGGCAAGTAGTATTCACTTGGGGATTCATTTGCTGTTAAAGGAGAGGATTGTGATTATATTTGTGCCAGTAAATATAATATGTGAATTCTTACCCGTATATTCCCAAATGTTTTGAGTAATTATATTGTTTCTGAAGCTGACATTGGTACCTATATTTCTTTTTATTTCTATGTGTAATTTTATCTAATATTTTTAAACTTCTCTGAATGGTTGAGGGATTCACTTAATAAAAATGAGATAAATAAGCAAATAAGACTAATAAAGCTCATGGGCTTGCACTCTGTTTTTCCTGAGGAACGAGAAAGATGATAGACAAAAAGGGAAGGTCATCAATATTATTGTCTCATTTGTATGCAATCCACTGATCTCCTATATTCTCATTCTACTCCAGAGGAAAAAGCTTTCCTTTTGAGAACAGTACATACTGCAACAGTGTTTTAAGGGTTGGTTTTCTAGTCATTTGGTGTCTGATAAGATGTTTTTATGAGTAAATATGTTGAAGCCCACAAAACTAAACATTGAAAGCACAGCTAACAGACCAATAGGCGGATCCACGGGAAGTGTATACGTAAACGTCCACATGAAACAACCCATTGCAGAGCTGTGGGAACACTTGTCTTTTGGAAAAGTCACTGTCATATCTATGGAAACCTTGTGAAGCCATGATTCTTCCCTTCGAATCCCTTGGTATGCATTCCCAAAGCATCTCAACAGTGTGACTTCTGTATGGGCAATGGAGTGACCTTGCTCTATTCCCCCACACCATGAGTCCTTGGAGCAATGGTATTCACTCTTTGTTCTAACAGTCAAATTTACATGGAGTCAGTCCCACAAAATTACCTGTAACAGACCACATAGACATTTCTGTAGAAGACAGGACTGAACAGGGAGGCAGCATGCCCCATCTTTGCTAACAAACAAATCTGGGAGTCTTCGAATCTGGTTATCATGAAAGAGATTAGATGAGGAGAATGGGTGAATCCAGGACTCAGGGATGTTTAGTAATTTTATCTAATGGTTTGGAATGTCAGGTACTTCCCCTCGAATACTGGTTCTTTCCTGGGTCGGGTCACCTGTTCCAGAGTACTGCTTTGTCAGGTTTTACCTGCCCCTTTTTGTGATTTTGATATGCATATTGTCATTGTCCTTGGCTGTGGAATTTTCCAACCCTGTCTGTAAAAACTAGAAACCTTGTGGCGATCAGCCCTTACTCTTACTTTTTTTCTGCTCCTCACTACTCTTACTTCTTCCTCTTACTCTCCTTCTTTCTTCTCCACATTCTTCCCCTTACTCTTCTTATTCTTCCTCTCCTCTGTGCCCCCTTCACTTCATTTTTCCTCTCGCAGAAAAAATAAAATGATGCAGAAGTAATGTACTTATAATATTTTTCCCTCAGATCCTGGCCTACGATAGACATTCAATTCTAAGTCCTGAGGAAGTACTGAGGCTGGTACTCAAGGGGTCCAATAGAAATATTCTTAAAGCAACTTTCTACAGTCACTAACATTTATCTAACATTTGTGCTATACAGCAATAAAATGATTCCTAATCACTTATTGCTATACCCATCATAGATCAGAGCAACATTCAGGCCTCATCAGAGAAGCTATGTGCAGGATATACCAACCACATTCCAAAGCAGGCCCCAATGACAAGGTATAGTTGGTCAGAAAAAAAAAAACACTCCATGTATGCTGTGTGAACTTTTTTGTTTTGTTTGTAAGGTTTTGAACATTTTTTGTCTTATTTGATTTTGGTTTGTTTGTTTGGATTATTGTTGTTTATTTTTTGTTGTTGTTTTGTTTTGTTTTTTGTTGGGAGAGAGTATGAGGTTGGGTGGGTAAGGATATAGGAAGGTTCTGAGAGGAACTATGGAAGGGAACATGATCAAGATATGTTTTATAAAAAAAATAATTAAGAACATTTTACTTAAACTTTTGCTCTGGCTAAACTTCTGTTATGTTGGAGTGGATCAGAGTAGCTTTTGTAATCATGGCATTTAGGCATGTCTCAAAATATAACTCTAGTTTCTCCTGCACTGTGGATTTCAGCATGTTTAGAGTTTATCCACACCACAAGAAAACATCCATTCCAACTGTGTAAATATATATGTATTTATGGAATTTTTATTGGTTCTTTTTCGTAACTGCCTTTCCTCCTGTGATTGCCCTATGTTCTTCCTTCCACTGTTAAGTACCTTTCCCTGTATCTATGAAACATAGTTTAGTAACTGTTATACTTATTTGCTTATTTTAAAATCTGGTCTATATCTGGCCACATAGGTGCTTATTGTTTTGTGTTTATTGTTATGTTTTCTCCTCTTTTGATGAATGTTAATTCCTTCCAAATATTATGCTATTTTTCTTTTCAGGAAACAACTACTTAGTTGTGAACTGCAAATTTTATCTCCTATACACTAGTTCGTATTTGTTTATTTTGTTTTGCTTCATCAGGTTTGCTTAGAGTCTGTCCACACACGAGGAGTTCAGGAATCTTCCAGAAATCCGAGCACAGTTTATACATAGAATTTTCTTTTTTCATTTTCTATGATTCTATTCAAGAACCTTGAAGCTATTCTTTTATTCTTGAAGTCTGAAATATTCAAAACTCTCTGAGTTTCAAGACTTTATAACTAGCACTTGCCTTTAAACTCAAAGACCAGGAAACTCAGCTTGTGAGGGAAGAAGGCTCTCTAAGGTTCCATCTGCTAATGTTCAATAGCCCTCCTAGTCTCTCTGGCTCCCGTGGATAGTTATGATTGCAAATACTGTAAAGTTGATAGGCGTCATCAATAAGACAATAAGTTAAGTATAGTTGAATATGAATTCATCTGGCTTTTTTAAAAACAGAATCTCCCACGATAAGTTATCTTGTCTTTAAAACAGAAAAAGAGGAGAAGGAAGAAGAAGAAGACACTAAGTTAAGTGGGTTTAGAAGAAAAGAGTGGATATGGGAGCAGCTAGGAAAAATGATAAAATGTGATAAAAGTACAATGTATAAAGTTCTCAAAAGAAATAAAATTTTTTTTCTTTAAAAAAAAAAACCTGAAGAATAAAATCAATATGCAGAAAGCCAAACCAAATCCATCACATAAAGATCCCTGAATATAAGACTACCCCAAATGAAAACTAACTAAAGCTAACGCCTAGGGACAACTCAATGTCTATTCATTAAGCAACCTTCTGGTCCCGGGCATGCCCTTACAGTTTCTGTAACAACTCTACCACAGGCTTCAGTCACACAAACCTGAGCCAAGGTCTTCTGAGTCAGGCATCCTCTGCTAGTTTGTCTCACCCTCAACAGGAGTTTAGATTCTCTCTTTTCACACAATTAGTCACCCATTTTCTGCTGAGACAACTCTAAACTTTTTCCCAAGCCTTATTTTCTTTGTTCCCCATATAATGGGTAAATTAAGACAAATTCATGAATAAAACCTTGCCAGTGGAAAACACTGCAGCAGTCTGCTTCCCGAAACATGTGATCTCGAGGAAGTCATTTGCATCATGAAGGAATGGTGTCATTCACACAGGTTCAAACCCAAGGTTTGACCTTAGCTGTGTAACACTGGACAAAGCATTTAGCATCGCTGCATTAGACCCTGAGCGGTAAGGGCATAACACAAAGCTACCTCAGAGGCTTGCTTTTGGATGCTTCAATAACTGCTAGCTGCAATCATCTTCATCTAAACCTTGATTTTTCTCTGGGCCTCATGGATAGAACTCTGCTTGAAAGAGTAACAGTTCTCATGGAACAAACGATTAAAATTTAAAATTTGCTCATTGAAGCCAACAATAGCTTTTCAATCACAGAAAAACATTTCTATTTCTTGCTGTATAAAATATATATTGTGTTCTTTCCATGCCAATGTGATTTTTATGTGAGAAATGAACCTTCAATTCATCTACGGAAAATTTTGACCTTCCTTAAGGCTAAGCAAATATAAGACCTAACATAACACCTAGTCAACCCTAAAACCACATTTGAGCTCTGCTTTCTCAGTTTTCAAAAAGAGCACTTATTTTATTGCTCTTTTTTCTGCTGGTTTTGTTCCTCCATTTGCTACTCCTGGGAATTGAACTCCAGAACCTTTTGTCTGTAACTTTACTTCCCACAGTTCTTATTTGGGCTACTTGACAATAATAACTGGTATGTTTTTCCTTGAGTCTTTAGAAATGTTTATACAAATTGTTAGTGCTGAATTCAATGATGAGTCAAGATATGGGAAATATGACTCTTGTCAGGGACCTGAGTTCCATTCCCAGCACCCATGTCAAGCAGTTCACAATTCCCTGTGCTTTCAGTTTCAGGGGAACCTATGCTTTCTTCTGAACCCCAAAGATACCTGCACTCATATGTGTACAAACCTACACACACACATATACATACATAATTAAAAATAAAATAATAAAATATGTATAACTCAATAGTTTTCATCAGAAAAAATAAAGTTGAATACATTATATTTCTTTAAGGGACACCTAAATGGCACTATCTTTTTAAAAAGAGAAATATTTCTCTCTAGAGTATATTTTCAGAATTGGGAAACAGATAATTAAGTTTTAATTTATAAGTAATGGCATATCTTAAATTCCAAATCCAGCCGCATGGCCCCTTTGAAGCAGCACAATCCAAAGCCAGCAAAAACTGCTTAGGGGTGGATATCAACACTTTGGCTCCTGGGACCTGAGAAGGTGCAGTAAATAGCACCGTGAACGAGTCTCTAGGTGCCTAGGAAGCATCTGTGCACAGTGGTATAAATGACAAAGCAAGCAAGTCATTTCATCTGTCGTCCCCGAAGTCAACCACCTACATCAGAGAGCAAGATATACACAGAAGCCGAGTTTCTTTCTCCTGGGTTGGCAGAGGCATTGCCTTTCCATCTGACTCAGAGCAGAAAAGATCTTGGGAGCAGATTAAGCCTGCCTGTTCTGCAGAGCTTGTTCCTGCGGCAGCGGGGTGATTCTCTGAGGCTGCCCTTCCAAGCTGTTTCCAACACCCATCTGGAACTGTTTACATGGGGGCAAACCTTCCTGTTTGCTTCTCTACATGACTGCTTGTAAGCTACCTTACCTAACGCTAATTTGTGGATGCAGGTAAATAAATGCATACCACTGTAGTGAGTAGAAGGGAGGCAAAGCATGGACCCCTTTAAAGTCCAACGTAATGTCTCGCAGGTCTCACAGGTGCACAAGTGAGCTTCTAGTCCACAGATTGCCTTGGAGCACTGAAGGCACCACAAGGTAGGCACAGACCTGGGCCTGCTGTCGGTCAGTTGGCAGCTGCTATCTTCACACGTCTAGATCTTGACTTTGTCATTTGCTAAACCAGTAGATTGTTCTAAGTTCTCAAAGGCCAGGCTATCTCTAAGTCAAAGAACCTATTATTTTTCCAAGTTCATTCATATCGTTGGCAGAATTCATTTCCTGGCTGTGATAGGACTGAACATCTCACTTTCCAGTGCTCGGTCGCTGCAGACAGCTCAGTTCAAGAGGCCATTTTAACATGTCTATTGTCGTTGTCCTTGGTCAACTCACGTTTAGACAGGCAAACTGGTGAGGCCTTGTGGTTACAGCTTTTGACATTACTAAGAGACACAAACTCACAGCAAAATTCCCGATTCTCTGGTTTTTAAAAACTTTCCATTTCCTTTTTCTGCAATGATCACTGAGCCTTGAGTGCAGAAATGCTCTTACAGATATATCCCTTGGAACTGGGCTCCACAGCTCTGCATTTTGGTTGGTTGTGACTTTCTATAATAACCTTGTCTGTTACAAGAAGAAGTTTCCTTGATGACAGATGAGAACCACACTTATCTGTGACTATAAAAAGATAGTAACTCTCATTTTCTTTAAATATTTGACTTTGCTATCTCTCATGTTTATAAACATTACTTTAAGGGTGTAGATATTTCTGTATAATCTCAAATTTTCCCTTTATTAGCTATCTGATATGAGGACAAATGATTTAGCTTAAGTTTTGTCACATTTTAATAGGTATAATGACAATACACGAATCTTCTGCCAGTGAGAGATTTGATGGCCTAATTTGTTATAAGTCAGTTTGAACAGTGTTCAGCATTTGTCAATGCTCAATATTTCTTATACTGACCATGTGATACTTTCAAACCAAACCATCTTTTTGACCAGTTTGATAAGTATGGAATTTATAAATAGATTGTAAATTTTCTTTGATTCTTCTATAAATAATGACCATTACTTTTACATCTTTTTGTATTCTTAACATCTTAGCTATTATAGTTAATAATGTCTGACCAGGACTTTTTTATACTACTAATTACCACAAATATTTTGCCTTTCTCCTGAATTTAATATTAAATATTTCCAATATTTATGCAATTTATGAAGATAAAATTGAAACATTTAATTAAGGAAAAAACTTTCTATTTTATATAGTCTCAAGAAAGTGAATTATCAATTGTCCTTTTTTATACTATTTCTATAACATCTATTTCTTAAAATTTAAGGAGTGTAATTTATAAAATGAGACTTATTATTGAGATGTATTCTTTTTAGCCTATATAGCAGTATAGTTTAAATCTATGGAATATTTTTATGCTTCATTTATTTCTTTTTCCAATCTCTTCTTGAGTTTATGTTTAAATAATTTGATTTTGAACTAGTTTTTGAGATTGTATTAAAATAAGGCATTGCTTCGGCTAGTAACCTCACTTATAAAGTCTTAAATCTTAGAAAAACCTGAGTCTCAAAAAGTCAAAAAATGCATATGCACACACACACGCACACACACACCATGAAGTTGTGTTTACATTGACCACATCTATGCATGGGCCTACATGTCCCAGAGATAAATGCACAAGAGAGGATGGAAAGATTGTAAGAACCAGAGGTGGTGGTTAACTTCAAGGGAACAGCATTTTCCAGACAGAAGCATTTGCAGACTTACAGAGACTGCAACAGCAGGCCCAAGACCTGAACAAGCTCATGCCAGACAAAATCACAGCATGAGAGAAGAGGAAAGGGCAGAAAGTCCCACACCTAGACAAGAAGCTATGGAAGCTATGCACAGATGATAGCTGATGGAAGAGAGGAAATCAGCTTTCCTCGATGAAGTGACACTAGTTATATCAACTAGACTCCAATGTTAGCTAATACTTTTTATGTTGTACAATATATGTCATTAGAGCTTCAGTTCTTTTTCCTGGAAACTGTGTGACTTTGGGCATGTCATTTTCTAAGTTGTGGGGTCATCATCTGTAAAACTGAATAGAAAATTGTGTCTAAGCTTTAAACATGTACTTCTGTGACCATTACTTCAAATCAGTTGGTTTATTTAAGGAAAACGTTTTACTAAATCCTGACTCTTGAACTGTTGAATGAAACATTTTCATAATGTTTTTATTCATAAAGTGCATTAAAATGCTGGGAGAAATGGTTTTCTATGACCCTGGGATTACACTTTACATTGCATTTAAACTTAAAAGCTGAGTTTGCCGCTAAACTATTGGGAATAAAAGTAGACATCTGCTCATCCTAAAGATAAGTTTATAGTAACAAGAATGCCTGGGTCCATTGGTTTAAAAGATGCTGTCAACATGGTGTCTAAGTGTACCCTAGTTGCATGAACTCTAATCATTTGGGTTTGATTTTGTTTTTCTTCTTGAATAAAAGATGTTTAAAGGCAGCAATTGTTATATATATTCCCAGAATCTAACAATAGCTACATGAAATGATGTTGGTCTAGTTGTTTCTGTTGGCTAATATAAGATTGCATCTTAAATATTATCAGATTATCTAGCAAGAACCTTTTTAAAATAACCCATTATTACCTGATTTTACATATGAAAATGTAAAAGGAAAAGCAGACTACATAATTGATTCATTAAGACAGAGTGGCAGAATCAGGGTTCCTTTTAATGTTTTAATTTTTAAAACCTAACGTCAACCCCTAAGTTTTTAATCACCATAGCATCAGCCTTTATTGTATATTATGATAGGTAATGTGGGTGAACTTACATCCATTGGCAACCATGAGAAGGTAATAGGAATATCTTCTTTAAAGGAAACACTCTGGGTGGTGAAGAAGAAAGATGGCGTAAGCTATGGTTAGGAAAATGTGGGAGATGATAGCTTGATTCTATCCCAGAATATCTGTGAATATTCCTTAGGAAAAAAAAAGTCCCTAAGTCATTCCCGATCATCTGTTCTTTCCAAGTGTGAAAATGGCCCCATGTCCATGGTGTAGAGTTAATAGTGATTCCTCTACTGAAAAGTATCAAATGCACCAAAGTTGTCAAGAGGATGGATTACAGGCAGTGATTTAGTGACAAAGTGTGGTGCTCAGAATGGCAGAAGACATGATGAGTGAATAAGAACTGAATGCCAGAAGTTCATGAAATTCTCTCCTGCTCATGATGAAAAGGCCAAGTTATTCTTTTTCTTTTCCAAGTACCTGACTCTCTCCAGTTCTCCAAGTGGGAAAACTACTTCTGTATTATAAAACTCCCTGAGAGTTTTCTAACATAAAACACCAGAAAAATGAAAATTGTAGAGCAATAGACTATATAGCTCATCAGAAAAATCCCACAAATGTATATGGCTCACTTTTTTGAGTTTACTAGTTGTTCTTTGAATACCTTTTATGTTTTCACTAAAATATAGGTTCCATGAGGCTGTACATACCCCTCATGGAAGCCTGTTTCCTCCTGCCTTCCAAGACAAGGTCAGATCCTCCCCACACATAGATATCTCCTGAAAACTGCAAGAAAAAAAGTGCTTTTAGATTTACTTTTCCAGAATTGCCATTAAGGAAGCTTTTATTAAATTTTTGTTACATTACTTGATTTGCCCTTTTAATTAAGGAACTCACAATGATTACATCATTACTTGGCTGTAAGAACTGTGACTTAATTGGAGAATAAATGTCAAAAAAAAATGTTCTCACAACTAATTCAAAACAAAAAGACTTTTAGCCTCAATAAAATTTAGAATTCCTTTGGAGGATAGAATAAAAACAATTACTTTAGTGCTTTATAAAGGAATTCATATAAAAACAATGCATTCTTTTTAATTAAATGATATCTCCTTAAAATAGGTTGTATAATATACCAAAAAACAATGTGTGAATTCAAAATATCTCAATAAAGAAAAGAAAATGAATTTGAAATGGTAAGGCTATATCCATTTTCTGGGACACCAAAGGGAATGTTGGGGGCATACCCATTTTCTAGGACACCAAATGGTTTTGCTTTTGAAAATGGTATGCTTCTTTTTATTTTATCTGCTCACCAGCGTACATATACTTGCAGCACAATTGTAAGGTACTAGCACATAATTATCTTCATTTGTATATACTGGAACTCCCACCTTCATAAAAAGGCCAATAAATATAAATAACTCAGGTCCACATTTAATACTCAGAAGCTCAATCAGGTCACAGAAGATGCCTACTCCTTGCATGGCTATCTTGATTTTTCTCTTCTTAAAATCATGAGAAACACATGAAACCCATCTAAGCAGAAATCTCCAGCTGATAGTTCCCATGAATTTGTGAAGTATTTATAGCTACTGGATTTGTTATAATGAAGAAGACTCTCTGTTTTAGAAAGGCCCCTGTTGTGGAACAATGTTCTTGTACCCTGGAAAGATTCATCACTTGTATTAGTTTAACAAAGCACTGATTGACCAGTAGCCAGGCAGGAAATATAGGTAAGGTGAACAGACTAAGAGAAATCTGGGAAGAAAAGAAGACAAAGAGTCAGTCGCTAGCCAGTTGCAGAAGAAGCAAGATGAGAATGCCTTGTGAGAAAAGGTACCAAGCCAGGTGGCTAGACATAGATAAGAATTATGAGTTAATTTAAGTTGTAAGAGCTAGTTAATAATAAGCTTGATTGTTATCAATTATAATAGTTTATAATTAATATAAGCTTCTGTGTGTTTCTTTGGAACTGAACAGCTACAGGACCAGGTAGGACAGAAGCTTTCATCTACAAATGACATCCAATGTTCGGCAACTACAACCACATAAAACATGAGAGAGCTTGGGAACAAATTCTAGACACAAAAGAACAGAGCATGGCTTCTTGGTCACAACATTTTCTCATATGGGCTCTGTTTGCTAGAGGCAAACAGAAGCATGGCTCCTTTAAGAGAGGCTTCCTGATTGAGATTAGTGACAAAAACTTCACAGTTCTTTTAAGAAGACCTACCACCAAACATTTAAGTAGTGTTTAAGAACAGCCTGCAGTGTGCTTGTTGATGATGGCATGGACCTAAAAAATCCACCGAGTTGTGGCAATAAATGTGGTTCCCACATTTCTAATGGCTTCCTTCATGCTAATAAAGCTAGACAGTCAGGAAGCTAAGGGATGGGGAAAAGTCAAACACCAAAGCCACAGCTTTAAATCCCAACAATGCCACTTAACATACTAAAGACTCATGTGCTCAGAAAAAGATAGAGATTTGTGGTAAGGACAGATTCAGATAGGGAAAAAAATTCTAAACAGCTTATGGTGTGTTTAAAAATATACATAGGCTTAGGAGAGAAAAGAGAAAGGGTAGAGGAAGTCATTAGAAAATAAAATAGAGTAGCTGGGCATGGTGGCACACAATTTAATCCCAGCACTTGAGAGGCAGAGTCAGGTAGAGCTCTGTGAATTTGAGGCCTGCCTGGTCTACAGAGTGAGATCCAGGGCAGCCAAAGATACACAGAAATACCTTGCCTCAAAAAACAAAAATTAAAAATAAAAACAAAAATAAAAGAAATTGAGTTTTATAAAGCCACATAAAGATGCAAAAATCACAGTGAGTCTGTATACTGTATGTTATTGTAATGGCTTTGAATTGTTTGACTGCTAAGGAAAGATCAACAGCTGCTAAAAGACATTTGATTATAAATGCTGCTAAATTCATCCAACCTATATATTTTGAAAATGCCTTGACTTCAAAATTTATGTCAAAAGATACATCACTTTGGAGAGGAGGTTTTGCTTTTGTTTCCACAGGAAATGAGAGACTGTGAATTAATTCTTGGTAAAGAAAAATAAGGTTTGATCAAGGAAGATTTTCTGAAATATCTTCAATGGGAATAAATAGCCCAAATGATCTAACATTTCAGAGCACCTCTGTTGCAGTTTTCTCTGAGTTCTGCATCCAGAACAGCCTCAAGACTACTGGTTGAGATGATACAGACAGGCTCACAGAATACTCCAGTCAGTACTTGACCATAATCCTAAATTTTCTTTTGGTCCCCATAAGATTATCAGTACCCCCAATCAGCAGGAAATATTCTAGAACACTATACCAATATTCTCCCCCAAAAATGGATTATGGATGTTCATCTTTGTTTAGAGTATTGGTTACTAGTTTTTATGGACAATGGTCAGGAAAAAACTAAAGACATAGCAGTATTATTTGTAATAGCCAGAACCTGGAAACAACCTAGATGCCCTTCAATGGAAGAATGGATGAAGAAAGTATGGAATATATACACATTAGAGTACTACGCTGCGGTAAAAAACAATGACTTCTCGAATTTTGCATGCAAATGGATGGAAATAGAAAACACTATCCTGAGTGAGGTATCCCAGACCCAAAAAGATGAACATGGGATGTACTCACTCATAATTGGTTTCTAGCCATAAATAGGGTTCACGGAGTCTACAATAGGCGAATCTAAAGAAGCTAAGTAAGAAGGTGAACCCAAGGAAAAACATATAGTTATCCTCTTGGATAAGGGAAGTAGACAAA
This sequence comes from Microtus pennsylvanicus, assembly GCF_037038515.1. Lineage (NCBI taxonomy): Eukaryota > Metazoa > Chordata > Mammalia > Rodentia > Cricetidae > Microtus > Microtus pennsylvanicus. Next base: position 67,154,617 of record NC_134579.1, read on the forward strand.
ATTGCCGGGGAGAAAAGTGGGATGTTGGGGGTGGGGTGGGATGGGGGTAAGGGGAGATGGGGAGAGAAAAGGTAGAAGGGAAGGAGGGGGGACTTGGGGAAACAGGAGGATCGGGATAAAGGAAGGTTGGATAGGGGAGCACGGAACCCCATTTCTTAGTTAAAGGACCCACTTTAGGATGGGCAGGAGACTTGACCCTAGAGGGGCTCCCAGGTGCCCAAGCTGAGGCCCCCAGTTAGTTCCTTGGGCAGCTGAGGATAGGGAACCTGAAATGACCCTATCCTAGAGCAATACTGACGAATATCATGCATATCATCCTAGAACTTTCATCTGGCGAGGGATGGAGATAGAGACAGAGACCCACACTGGAACACTGGATAGAGCTCCCAAGGTCCCAATGAGGAGCAGAAGGAGGGAGAACATGAGCAAAGAAGTCGAGACCACGAGGGGTGCACCCACCCACTGAGACAGTGGAGCTGATCTACTGGGAGCTCACCAAGGCCAGCTGGACTGTTACCAAAAAAAGCATGGGATAAAACTGGACTCTCTGAACATGACGAACAATGAGGGCTGATGAGACGCCAAGGACAATGGCACGCGGTTTTGATCCAATGCAATATACTGGCTTGGTGGGAGCCTAGCCAGTTTGGATGTTCACCTTCCTAGATATGGACGGAGGGGGGAGGACCTAGGACTTACCACAGGGCAGGGAACCCTGACTGCTATTTGGACTGGAGAGGGAGGGGGAGAAAAGTGGGGGGAAAGGGAGAGGGGTCGGAGGAGGGGGAGAAGAATGGGAGGAGGGGGAGGGAAATGGGAGGCTGGGAGGAGGTGGAAATTTGTTTTTTTTTCTTTCTTTTCTTTATTCTCCTTTTATCAATAAAAAAAATTAAAAAAAAAGAGTCCTTGTTTTGAAAAGAAACAAAGGAGAAATGCAGTGGGATAATGTTCTTGTACACTGTACAGAATTGCCACTCATATTAGTTTAATAAAATGCTGATTTGCCAGTAGCCAGGCAGGAAATATAAAAGGGATGAGCAGACTAAGAGAATTCTGAAAAGAGGAAAAGCAGAGTCAGTAACCAACCAGATGCAGAGGAAGTGAGGTGAGAATAATTTACTGAGGCAGGTGGTTAACATAGATAAGAATTATGGGTTAATTTAAATTGAGCTAGTTAGTAATAAGCCTGAACTAATAGGCCAAACAGTTTATAATTAATATAAGCTTCTGTTTGCTTCTTTGGGACTGAATGGCTACAGGATTCTGCAGGACAAAAACTTCCATCTACAGCCTACCTTCAATTTACTCTCTCCTCTTGTTCTTAGTAACAGTTAAAGTATTGTTTACATATAGAAATACAGATTCTTCAGAATCCCAAACTACAAAACACATTACTTAAGGAAAGGTTTCCATTTCTAAGGTACTAAAGTCCACTGCGTCTCTCCTACATAATGGTGGGACACAAGCCAGATACATGATGAATGCCAGGAAATTCAGAGCAGTTGATTTGAGAAGCCTGTTGTAATATATGTCTTGTCAAGCCACATAGTCTAGTGGCTACATGCACCAAGGTGCTGTACTAAGAGAGAAGCATTCATGTATCAACAGGAAACGTTGTGAAGTGACCTATGAATAGAGTGCATCATCTAGTGACGAGCAATACAAGGATACGATAGGACTGCTGAAATATTCTTATATCTTCATAGAATTTGGTCTGCTACTGAGCAAAGATAAGACAACTCCGTGCAATTAACAATGATTTCTCAAAGGGATTGAAGAAAGATAAGCTTGATCTTCTTCTGTGTCCATTTCTTTACTTATAAACTATTAGCAAAACAAATGAGAATTATCTTGAGAGTCAGCAGGATAAAGTGGGGAGTTGAAGCGACAGCACATTCAGATGTTCCTGTCCAGGTCCTATCCTGAAGTACTGACCAGATATATGTCCGTAAGGAAGCTGTTCACCCACTGTGTGCAATAATGGCTTTGCTCACAAAGCACTAATAATATAAACTGGTTTCAGTCTCTCAACCTTGTTGTAAGAACTTAGTAAATTAAAATAGATAACATATTTAAAAGAATGCTGGGTGACAGAAAATGAAGCACTTTATCAATACCAACAGTGAGTCTTAAGGACCTCTTCTAACTACAATGCACACCTTTCATGGTACATGTCAGATCCTGAATCAAAACTGATCTCCGCAATTTGGAAAATGGAGCATATTATGTTTTAATTCTTAATGTTCTATATATTTCTTAGAAAAACAGCAAAGTTGCATAAGACACAGTTCTTAGATACAGGCTTGAACCTAACTTGGGATAATTGGTTAGCACAGATCAAAAACCACAAATGGGATGAGGACATCTCACTGCGAATGTCGGTATGACTACTAATTATGCGTGTGGTCTTAGGCAAGGTGTTTGCTTTCCCTGAGTCTTCTTAGCTTCTTCATCTGAATTATTTTTCATTCTGATCCTGGTTTTTATCTCCTCTACTTCTTGACTAGTAAGATGGGTAGAAATGTGTGACCCGCTGAGGTAACATCATGCAGGGAATATTTTAAACTAGTATTTTGATGTGGGATTTCCCTCTGTATTCTTGGATACTGTTAATCAATAAAGATACTGCTTTGGACCTATAGCAGGGCAGAATTTAGCTAGGAAGAGAAAACTAAACTGAATGCTGGATGGAAGAAGGTGAGGTCAGAGAAGCCATGGAGCCTCTAGCAGAGACAGATGCTGGGAAGTTTACCTGGTAAGCCACAACCACATGGCGATACACAGATGAATAGAAATGCATTAAATTAATACCAAGAGTTAGTCAGTAAGAAACTAGAGCTAATGGGCCAAACAGTGGTTTAAATAATATACTTTCTGTGTGATTATTCCAAGTCTGAGCAGCTTCCCTCCAACAGTATTTCCATGCAAAATACCTTAGAGCTATAAAAGTTGATTCTGAAAACAGTTTTTTGTTAGGAGAAATTCCTCTCTCTAGTTTAGAATTTAAATGACTGGCACTTTGGAAATTTATGTAGCTCTCATCAAAATGAGAGTGTAAAGGGGAGCAATTGAGCACCTGCTAAGTGGATATGAAATGGGTTGCCTAGTCAACGTGGGAATTTAAATGACTTCTTGTCTTTCCCAGTAGCTTATATTTATCTGCACAGGATCAATGGATGTAAATGTCAATATAGATGGAGGACACAATCTCCATGCCCCACCCCTCACTGAGAGGAGTCAGTGGCCACTGGTAGCAGCTGGAGAAGGGAAAACCTGCTGTTTTTTAAAATATGTGATCATGGGTAGATTCCCTAAGCTCCAATGGGTAGCCTCCATGTACGTGTGTATAGGTAGCACTAATTGGACTCAGTGGTCCACAAGAAAAAAATATAAGAATATGTACATGGGAAGGAACTGTATTGGGGAAACATGGGGGGAATCTTGAGAGATGAAGTGGGAGGTAAAATAATCTTTGTCTCAAGCTGCTTATCTTAACATCCCTTGTGATCACTGACTAGTGTTGATTTTCCACTTTAAAATGACTTCCAAAGTAGAATAAAATGGGGTGACAATCACTTGGTTTTTGTACCATGCAGTTATTATGCACTTCCTCACTCTATTTTTCATGAAAAATACCTACACTCAGTAATTATACACAAAAGAAAATAAAACTGCAAAGTCATGACCATACACCCAGAAAAGAATTCCATCCTATACTCTCATCCTTTCTTGTTCTCTTGTTGGGACTGCCTTTTAAATTCAGATCTTTAATTTAGAAAGTAAATGGGGAACATTCATTTTCTGCCTTAAGGCCAAGGGCATGTCATCTAATCGATGGAACCCGTATCATCGTTATCCAAACAATTCCAGTTGAGCTGAAATGCAGAAGCTTATATTATTTATAACACTAAGGCAAATAGATGAGAAGGTATATTCTTAATCCCAGTAGTTCTATTAATTCTTGATGGCTGTATGTCCCTAAGCAAAGCTACCCCACCTCAACTGAAATAGTATGACACTTGTTAGACCTGTTGTCTAACTGATTTCAAGCTGACTCATCATTATAGTAAAAATTGGCTTACAAAAAAAGGTGTTTGACTTTTATAGTTCTAGAGTCTGGAAAGCCCAAAGTTAAGGTGCTGACTGACACATTTGATTTTCCTAGGAACCTGATCCCTGATCTTATTTTATAAGGACAACAAAAGCATTCATTCATCAGGTCTCTTCTATCATAAACAAATTATCATCCAAAGACCCCACCTCCACAATCTAGTGGGGATTATCATTTCATATATGAAGTTGGAGAAAACACAAATTCTATCTAAATCACCCGTTAGTATAACATATGTTCCTAAAACCTAATAACAAGATGGACATGGAAGGATTGCAGTATCTGATGTATTTTTCAAAGTAATAGAGTAGAGATAAAATGAAAGCAGAGAGTGGGAACACTCGAGGCAGAAGGATTCAAACAAGTACTAAACTGGTGGAGCTAGGGAAATAACTAGCCAGAGGAACTTGAAACCAAAGTGAAGGATACAAGCTTTAGCTACATTTCTGTTGCTGTGAAAAAAACAAAAAAAAACAAAAAAAAATATGACAAAGTCAACTTTTAAAAGAAAGCATTTAACTTGGGGATCATGGCTACAAAGGGTAATAGAAATCCTGGACCAACATGATGCGGAACATGGCAGCAGGCAGGCAGGCATAGTGCTTGGACAGTAGCTGAGAGCTGAAATCTGATCCACAGACATGAGATAGAGAGCAAGACACTAACTGGAAATGGCATGGGCCTTTGAAATCAAAGCCCAACCCTAGTGACTCAACTGCTTCAACAAGACCACATCTCCAAATCCCTCCTTTCACCAAGGCTCACCATTCCCCAGCAGATAAGCATAGCCATGTGCTTATGGACAGCACTCACTAGACTCAGAGGGTTTACATATGAACACATTTATTAACAATTTTAAAAGGAGACCACGAAGTTGTAAATGAGATTGAATGGAAGTCCTAGAGGTAGATGAAGGGGAGAGATGAGCTCATATGATCAAGATACATTGTATACAGGTATGACATTTTCAAAGAATAATTTTCTTAGAGTATTCTCAGTGTTTTGAAGAAGAGCTTCATGAACATGTCTTCAAAGAATTAAGGAATTCCCAGTGCTATCGATGTTTATTCCCTTCTCTTAGAATCCTAGGAGGCTACAAGAATAAGGACATAAGAACAACAATGATACCAGAGGGGATACTGTGTAAGCCATCAGAGAGCATTATGTAGAACCACTTCTAAGAGTATGTCTTGGTTTTTTGTTTATTTATTTTATGTCACAGGTTAAAATGAACAACATCTGATGGGAAACTGACACTGGGTCTCTTGTACAAACAATGTAGGCTACTTATAACTCCTCCATATCATACCCAAGAGAAAGCAGATCTTTTAAATTCCGAGTAAAAGGTTTATGTGGAGTAAATGTGTTGACTGCTCTTTGTTCTGAACATCCGCCTTATTATTTTTAGGTATATCATGTCTTTTGGCTACTGTCCAGATCCCTATTATTACATCTTAAACTTACTTCCCTTTAAACTACATGAACAAATTTAAACCAGCCAAGCAGAAATAAATGATCACCCCAGAAATGGAATCAGTGTTACTAAATCTGCACATAGTGATTATAGATAGAAAAATTCCATCGTTGCCATGACAATGCCGCAACGTCTTTTGATTTTATTTCATAAAATAACAAAATGGGCATCTAATAGAGATGTCTAATTGTCTTTCACTCTTGGTTTTGCTCAACAGTGTAACATACTCTTTGCAAAGCATGGCATTAAAATCGCTGTCACCACCTCTCTTTAACATATTTTATATTCATGCTTTGCACAAATTCTGGAAAAAAATGTTTTTAGCCAAACTATGGGAAGTTAAGACCTACCTGGCTTAGAGGAACCAACTTGGAGTCTGCCTGGCACTGTCAGAAGTCCTGATTGAACCTAGCCAATGAGGGTCGACCACATGATCTTAACGGATCAGAATGCTTGGATGCTGAGGAGAATATGTAAGTTTTCCTTCATTGTTAAATAAATAAGTCTGCTGTATGCCTTCTTGCCTTCTCCTTGACCCTCAATGTCTGAGACTTTGACATTGCACCTTCTCCCCTCTTCCCCAGAGGAAGACGTTAGGGCCCAGCAACACTAAGCTTCCCGAACATTCATTTTGTTTCTGCTTAATGAGGCAGGAGAATGTTAAGCAAATGTGAATTGTTTGACTTTCAATAAAATAGTTATTGTTTGTTGACCTGACAGTGTGTAAGCTCTTGACCACCTGGAGATGTTAAACCACCACACGTAAACAGCTTTTCTACCTGGCAAAGGGCAAATTTAAAACATGAACAAATTAAGATGCTCCATTGGTTTTCCTGTGACTACAGCTGTGAATATTCCAAATTTCTCAAGCAATCTATGGCAGTTTATGAATGGGTCCTTTGAGCTTTCTTTCCCCTACAACTCCTCTATATCCACCTCCACCTTTCTTGTTCTACTCTTTGTTAAAACTCACTGAGCACACAGACTGATGCCAGCATGTGTAGGTAGATTCTTCCACTGGAATGCAGACAACCAATCAGTGGCCACACCCAATAAAAACTCACTCTCCTTCCCCCAACAGCTATCAGTTACTAGTAGCTTCTCAGCTAAGAATAGGATTTCCTAAGTTCCTTGACCACCCATGCTGCAGTTTTGTAAATGAGATATCATATCACTCTCTCTTCCCCTCAGGCCCAGGAATCATCATGAAGGAGGAGTAGAAACACTCTATACTTGAGATTTAATCTTAGGTTAGAAGTCTGGCTTTCATATACGGTGGGAGCAAACTACACCTTTTGTATTACATTTCAACCCAGTTAGCACATATATTCTCCTCCAATTCCAACAATAGGAACTATGATAAACTATTTCAGCATATTGGTGAATGTTCTTTTAAATCATTAGACTCCTTTTCATTAACTTTGGTTTCCTTTAGGTACATGGATGAGGTAACGCTTTTTGACATGGCAGAATTTTGGTAGGACTTGTTATAATCGTTAAAGCTGCTCAGAGAAGACAAGTTTTGTCCTTTCTGGGCAAGACGCAGGAAAAAATATCAACACACATGAAATGACAACCGAAATAATACCACTACTAAAAGTCTGCAGTCCTGACCACGGATAATAAAGGGAATGGTAGACTCAATGAGAATGACAAAGTAGCAACTATAGGGAATGGAGCAAGCCCTAAATGAGAGTGTATTTTGACTTGAGCACAGCCTGTTGAGGGGTCTGAGATCATTTGGCTTATTGTGAATTGACTAATGAGTCATATGGGCCAAGTTCTAGACTGATGGTAAAACTTCCCTCACCGTTTTGTTTATGAGTGATTGATCCATGTATGCAAAGACTAGCAACTACAGCTTCCTCTTCTAGATGTTGGCAGACTCTGCCTACAGAGACCTCCTACTGAGACTGGCTAATCCTTACCCCTGTGCCTTACCTAATAAACACACTAAAATTCTGAGTTACTGTGCTGTCTAATGGTTAGGGAACTCCACCTGATCCCAGGCTCATTGTATGTGTGTCTGAGTGTCTATCCTTCCTTTGCTCCCTCACTGCCCCTAGCCAGTATATAGCTTGTGCTATAAGCTATAGCCCCTAGCTTATAGTAATAAGCTATGAAACACAGCAGCCAACTCTCCTCAAAACCTTTGATTGTTATACAGATTTTTCCCTCATTTTCTCACAGTCACATCATAATTGTCTGGACAGAAGGTCCAACTCCATACACACAGGTCTATAATTTTAAAGCCTACACACTTTTTATTTTTGACCATAGTGAGCTTCTGTAACACTGGGACCCATCAAACAGCTAGAACAATGAATTCCACTGAATGTCAAAAAATTTCCTTCTATATTTGAACATGATTACAGTGTTAAAGTCTCTGTGAGCTGTGTAGCATGGATATTAAAAACCCAGAGACAGTTATTGAGTTTCAAGCTGAATATCACAAAAGCAAAACTGCCAAGCCACTAGAGAAATCTTAACCTGTACCCAGGCTGGGCGACTACAGACTGAGCTCTGAGCCTCTGTCTCCTCCCTTCTTATATCCCCCTTTAGTGCTGGGATTAAAGGCATGTGAGTCCCTAATACTAGGATTAAAGGTTTGAGCTACCACCACCTTGATGTGTTTCTGCATTGATCTTGTGTCACCCAGGGAGACCTTGAACTTAGAGATCCATCTGCCTCAGTCTCCCAAATCCTGGAACTAAAAGTATGCGGCACCACTGTCTAACCTCTAGTGGCTTAGTTTTACTCTCTGATCTTCAGGCAAGCTTTATTGATTAAAACATAAATAAAATATCACTATAGAGCTGGAGCTTGGAGACATATCTATCATAGACTCTGAGAAAATCCTATAGTAACTGTCTGCTCAAAGAGTCTCAGGACAGAGGAGATATCAGCAAGAAACCAGGTGTCTTTGGTTTGTGCATCCTCATAAATTCTCCTTTTTCCTTATGGATATTACCATGTTTGTCCTCTCACTATAAATACTATACATCAAGAAACCTAATTCATGGGTTCCAGAAAGCTGTGCGTCCAGCTGTATACCTAGTGTAGTCCCATGCTCTTGCCTGGGGAAAACATCCTGGGATCTTTCACTGCATCTCCTCTTCCTGCTCCATTTTCAGGACGTCCTTACTGAATTAATCAATTTAGAACAAAGATGGGCTCAAACAGGTTGTCCCAGTTTGCTTTCTGTTGCTGTGATAAAGACAAAGATAAAAGTAAGCTGAAGAGGAAAGGCTTTATGGAGAAACACTGTCTACGGGTTTGTTCTCCAGGCGTTCACTCAGCTACCATTTGTATATCTCCCAAGACTACATACTCAGGGGTGGCACTACCCACAGTGAACTGGATCCCCCACATAATTATTAATCAAGAAAGCTGGGGGGTTACCAACTATGGAGGCAGTAGAAAAGTTAATACAAAAAAGGAAAGTAGGGCTGTCTGAAAAAGTCAAGGAATCAGATTATTAACCATTCAAAAATGTCTCTAATACTTATAAGTCTGTGTATAAATATACATATAAATGTAAATTAAATGAAAATGTCCTATTTGGGAAGATAATGCTTCCTCCAGGAGCCATAGACTTCAACACCAGAACTGAAAAGCCCTCTTTTGAGTTGTTGATACAGGTTGTCTAAGAGACTCCACAAAATTCTGGGCTCTGGCTATTGTCCTTTGTTGCCCCCAAGAGGTGGGATAAAAGTCTCTATTGTTAAAGAGAGAACACATTTCAGACCTAGGGACCAGAGGCTCCTGAGGTGGAACACACCTCCTCCCTGAGGACTAACTTTTATGGTAGTTAAACTCTATGCAAACAGCCAAAGGGATATTCACCCAACAGTTCTCTAAAGCTATGGCACCTATCATCCACAACAGTGGGGAGTGTGGCTCCATTATCCTAAGAGTTCAGTGGTGGCATACATATATTGGTGTTATTCAACAGCTCTCTATTTGAATTTAAGACCCCCTCAACATGCCTGGCACTGGAAACATATACAACTCCCCAGGAATATAGAAGTCCTGGATCCTAAAGGAGAACTTACAACTGTCACTTTACTGAACCAGCATAATTCATAACTACAGTCTCAATATTTGTTCTTTTACTACAGAGATTATTGTAGTACTCACCCATCATCAAAGAATCTTCTCTTTGCAATGGGTGGAGACCATTGCAGAAAATTATGACCTTTCAAGATGCAAATTTTTAGAATCAACCCCCACTAGACGCATCTACAAGACAACACCTACATCTAAGAATCAGAGATTACTGCAGAAAGGGGGGTTGAAAGATTGCATCAGACAGACAAACAGGAGTTTTCTGTAAGATTGTGTCTTGTAGGAATGTCAGGAAAAGTCTCAACAACATCAATACCTAAATATGAATGTGCAGGGATTGTACCAATAGATACACTAATGTGGATGGAGGCTGGAAAAGTTCATGAGACTTCAACCATATACAAAGAATTGCAGGCAACCAGGGAATGCTGAGCATTCAAAACATCTTTTTTGGGGGATTAGATCATACTAGTTAAATGAATATACAATACCAAATATTGGGTAAGTCCCCAAAACGTCCATAAACAAATAACACTACACAGACCGAGCAGGTTGTATTTATGCATTTAGAAATGGTGTTGTGTTTTATGTGTTGTATGTGGGGATGCCTTATGGGAGGGTTTGAAGAGATAAAATAGAAAAGAATATTTACATGGTTAATATATCTCAAAAATTAAAAGAAAAAAGTTTTTTAAAAGGAAAAAAATAATTATGTTCATGAGCCAGTTTGATGGAGGCATTTTCTCCAGTGAGGTTTTTTTCAAGACGACCCTAGTTTGTTTCACATTGACCAAAAAACCTAGAGAACATACCTGAACCCTTTTATTCCCCGTTGCCTAGGTGATCATTATGTTCAGGGTTTTGGAAGAATTCTACAATATGTCCTTTTCTATTTTTTCCAGTGTCTTTTAAAATAATCCTACATTTATTGGACATATTGCAGCCAAACTTACTTATAGGACTTCCCAGGCATGCACTGGATTTTCTAATCTTTAAGATAAAATGGATTTTCTAATCCATGTCTATCCCTTTGAAAGGCTTTGATCATTGAAGATTTTTGAATATGTGTCTTGAATAGATTTGCAGTTTGGTAACCTATTTTCATCATGTCACCAAAACCCTATTGAGATCTTAGTCTCCCTAAGTTCCTTACAGAACCTAACTTAAAATGTTATCATATTTTACACAACACACACACTTGACCTGTATATCTTTTCTCAATTCAATTACTAATCTCTGCATCACAAAAGTGGGATTTTGATAATAATAATAAGTATTTCTTAAGTGGTGTTTGAAATAAATTGAGATAACATAATGCATTCTCTGTAAAAAAAAAATATGAGAGGATGGCCTACTTTTTCAGACTAGTGGGCTTAGGAGCAAACACAGCAGTACTTTTCTAAAATAATAAAAGTGTCTGGCACCATTAACACAAGGTCATAAGCACAGGACAGCCTGGCTCAGTAAGGACATTCACATCATCCTCACCTTCTCTCCATACACCTAGGAACAGCTTCTGACCAAGTCACAGATGGCAGAAGAGAGAAAATGGAAGAACAGCTGGTTGTTCCACCGAGGTACCTTGGGCTCTCTCAAAGCTCTGTTCAAACTGTCCCTATAACCAAAACAAAGCTGGGAGAGAAAGAGAGCTGGCTAATAGTAGCGCACTTAATTTCACTTGATGAGCATGAATAATAGCCTCAATCCCTCGTTTAGCTTTAACTTAGGTGACTGGTGGGTACAATTGCAGAGTGTGGGCTCTCAATAATTGTGACAATGGCATCTGTATAGAAAGCTGTATATAAAAACCACTTCTAGATGTCACTGAACAGCCTAAGGGAGGAAAAAATGGAATAAAAATTGGAGATGGGAAGTCGGGAATATGGGGAGCACAACCCAGTAATAATATGGGCACTTTGTGCTTCCTGTCTCTAAACTGTGTGCCTTGTGAAATTGGCAACACCTTTAAAACTTCAGCAGCCAATATATAAACCAACTGAATCATTCACACACAAGCAAAATACTGTGATTATAATTTATCATTGAAACTTAAAACCAGCCCTCTCTGCAAACATCAAGAGGTCACTGCGCACTGGAAAGACATAAGCTAGGCACTATGAATGTAACTGTCAACAGGAGGAGATGCCACCATCCTTGTACTTTATGGAGCTCAGATTTTCATAGAAGGAGCAGTAAGGAAGTTGAAAAGATATGTATTTAAGAATAAAGAGCAAATGGCCTAAGCAACGTCTAGTCAAATGATGGGATAGAGGATGACAATCAGATAGATGAACTACCTTAGCTAAGGCCATGTGGAAGAGTTCTCTGAAAAGTGAGCATTTGAACTATAATGTGACCTGAGTGAGACAAGTAATAAACAAGAGGAAAAGAACCTAGAGAGAAAGAAGTTGCATAAAAAAAATATATAAGCTCAGACTATCCCAGGAATGACCTAGCATTAGAACAGTTTTTGGTCCAAAGTGTTCCCTGGTACAGAAGTCCTAAAATAAAATGAGCTGGCATTATAAGCTGAGTCAAAAGGGCTAAAAAGGCAGCTGGTTTAGGCAGAGACCACACTTGTGGGTACTTAAGACCCTGGAAAAAGGATTGAGTCTGGCTCTATGGGACTGCTACTTAGAATTTTACATAGAAGGATAAAATGATACAATTTGCATGTTAAAAGATAAGTCCAACTTTCTTGAAGATGATGGACACTATAGAACAAGAAAATTCTGGAAAGGGAGGAAGGCAAACAAGGATTAAAAGAGGGAGAGAGTGGGAGGCAGACAGGTAAGAGAGAAGGGAGTTAAGGAGGAAAGGGGAGGCAGGAAGAGGGAGGAAAAGGGAGTCATTGTTCAAGTGAGAGCTCCTGATGTCTTGAACCTGGATGGAAACAGCGCTACCATCCCAGGCTTGTACACCACCTCTGCTACAGAATTACCTCACAGTGTGACATCGTTATTTTGCGTGCTTACTTCCCAGTCTATATAAGAAACCTTTGGAAAAATCAAGACCACATATTATTCATCTGGAGAGTGTCTACCATGCAGGGTACAATGAGCAGTTTACTCTCAGTATTTAAAACATTGACCACAGTTCAGTGTCTCCTCCAGTCATCCTGAGGTGGACTTGATACAGAAGTCAAAGTTCATATCCATCCTAACATTGTTCCATATTAGTCATAGTTCTTCGCTCTAGGCAGATTATTTGACAAATCTGCAAACCTCAATTTCTTCACTTATCATAGTCAATGGACCATGTAAGCTTGTGGTGTCCACAGCTAACTGGGGCAGGTAAAACTGCATACCTAAGTCCCATTGAAATGCAGACCAGTGTTGTCAACCTTGTCTTAGTCCCCTTCGAAATGATACTCCCATCGTTAATCTCTTTGGGAGTCTCAGGAGAGCCTCTGATGATTTGAGCATGCTGCATGATTATGAGAGCTTCTCAGTGCTCTGTAAATACAGGCATTTTCTAGCACAGTTAAAGTATACTCGTTAAAACTTTCCCAGACGTCCTAAAGATTTTCTCTTCCAAGAGTCTGTGTTTTGGAGCAACATGAAAGTAGTTCCATCTGAGGAGATTATCCTGAGCAGTTTGATTGATGTGGGAAGACCTACTACTTTCGGTGGCACCACTCCCCATGCTCCCATCCTGACAGTTTAAAGAGAAGAATGTGAGCTGGACATAAGTGTTCCTCACTCTCTGCTTATTGTTGGTGGGTACAGTGTGATCAACTCATTTGGCAGAAGCTGTTTGTGTCTGGCTGCACAGACACAAAATAATCATACAGAAACTATTAATTACAACACTGCTTTACCAATAGCTTAGGCATATTCTTAGCTCACTCTTATATCTTAAATTAATGCATTTCTATTAATCTGTGTACTGCCATGTGTTTGTGACCTACCAGTAAGGTTCCATCTGGTGTCCAGTGTCTATCTCCTGTGGTGGGCTACATAACTTTTCACTGACTCTGACCACTTTCTCCTCTATCTCTTCTTGGAATTCCTGCCTGGCTTTACTCTGTTTAGCCATTCCCTGAAAGCAGCCTCTTTATTAACCAATGGCAATAAAACACATTCATAGCATACAGAAAGGAATCACAAATCACCTTATTTTCTGTCTAAATAAAAAGGAAGGTTTTAACTTTGACATAGTAAGATTACATACAACAAAACAGTTATGAAGCAAAAATTTTAGTTACAATATTTATATCTTCTTTATCTCTTATCACAACAGAGGAAAACTGTAACTATCTATTCTTCAATTCCATCAAAGACCCAAGAAGGATATAATATTATCTAAGTAAACAGGAAGTGCATTGTAAGGAACTTCCAAAACTCTAGAATTGACAGACACATCTCTCTGCCTAGAGAGTCACCCAAAGTTCTTCTGTAACATTGGGGCAACCATTTTCAGCCTACAGGACCATAGTATCTGGCAGATTTTCCATGAAGCAGGATATTTCAAAGACAATTTTGTCAGTCACTTTCTTTTGTGTCCTGCAGAATGTCTGGCAGACTCTTTCATAAAGCAGGATCCATCTCACCTTTAAGCAAATTCCAGCAGTCATTTTTCTGTGGGTCCTGTATGTCCAGTTCATACAACATAACACCAAGCAGTCCAGGCAAGAGCAGTTTCTCACCCAAATAGCTAGCAAACTCCATAAGGAACCTCTTCAATGTCCATCATTGAAGGAGATTTCAAGGATGTGTGACCATACCCTGGAGCTATGAGGCAAAGAGTACTCCCATCACACATCAATAATATGGCTGCTTAAACAAGACCTGAACAAGGATAATACCAAAGACTTGCTTGCATGGAAAGGAAATATCTCAAGGGCTCTTACCCCTTGTCCTCCAATTGGTTATTCAATATAAAATGGTCATAAATTTAATATTACATGAAAGTAATATTATATGGACTCAATAAGTTATATTTACATATTTATGCATTTATACATATATGTAACATTATCAGTTACAGTAAAAAGAGATAATGATTTTGAAGGGGAAATTTGGGGGAAAGATGGGAACATGGAGACAGGTGGTTTGAGGAAAGAAAGGGAAGGAGGGAAACGGTATAATTATATCTTTAAAAATACACGTGAATAAATGTGTAATTTAAGGATAATGACATGTAAGTGAGCATGTAGTATAAGGGCAGCTTGATAGAATGGAAACATTATTGAATTTAGGATCAAGTAATCTGTTCACTGTCTTGCTAGTTTTATGATCCTTGTTCCAGTTGGTAGCCTGATTTTTGCTGCTCCCCTACTTGCCATGTCTGGGTTTTAAACTTTCCACCCATATTAAGAAAATTGGAAACACAATGTTTGATTTTTCCAACACTACCCAGTTCTTTATTCCATCCCAGTGTCTACCAATTCAGTTTAGTTCTGATGCTAATGACTCAACCTTAGAATAGTTCTTCTCTGTCTTAGCCCTTCAAGACTGCAGCTCCTCAGAGAGACAGCATGGCTTCTACAGACTATCCACACTTCTTCTCATCTAACTAGAAATTACCCCCAAGTTCAGGTCCAGTTACTTACAAGAATGACCAGTAAACTCAAGAACGAATACAATATTTGCAACTGTATAAAAAAATGTTTGAATTTGGGAAAAGCCAAATGGAAGAGGTGCAAAGTAGAATCCTGAGGTAGCCGTGAATATGGAGATTTCAGTCCCTGTCTGGAGAAACCATCCTCTCAACACATGAGGGTTGGACAGTCAGGATGATCCCTCAGCCTCCCTCCTTCAGAATTGACTGGACAGTGTACTACACCGACAGGATTGATTACAGCACTGGCCATTCAGTCTACTCTCCAGCTCCTCTCCCATTCCTGGAGGCTGGAGATAGGGCAAAAACCCTAATTCTTTAACAAAGTGAGTGATTTTTCTGTCAATCAGTTTCTATCATGGACCTCTGCAGCAACCTCCGAGAATTAACTCACTAGAATAATACTAGAATAATGGTAACAACATTAGGGAAATTCTTATCACATGAGACATTCCAAAGGTTTTAATCATTCTGTGATAAGAACCGTGAGCAAATAATTGATGGTGATGAAGAAGAAGTTGATGGGGAGAGAGAAGGACAATCCATTAAATTCTTTTTATTTCTTCTCTGTTTATATTTTTGTTTGTTTGATTGTTTTCCCAGACAGGATTTCTCTGTGTAACCCTGGCTGTCCTAAAACTTGCTCCGTACACAAGGATGGCTTTGAACTCACAGAGATCTGCCTTTCTCTGTCTCCCATGTGCTTCAATTAAAGACATATGCCACCATTGCCTGGCCATAACCTAGGCCTTTTTTAAAAAATAATATTTTTATTTTATTTATTTTTTAGAAAAAAGGGTATTATTTACTTATACTTTCATATCACTGTTCATCATTGAAGGAAGTCAGGACAGGAGTCTAGCAGGACTGGAGCCTGGAGGTTGGAGTTGATACAAAGGCCATGTAGAGGTGTTGCTTAGTGGCCTGCTCCTCGTGGCTTGCTCAGTCTATTTTCCTTCATTACTTCTTTTTATTTCTTTCTTTCTCTTCCTTTCTTTCTTTCTTCCTTCCTTCTTTCTTTTAATTTATTTTATATTCCACTTACATATCCTCCTCTCTCCTGCCATTTCCCCTCTCCACCTTGCCCCTCCCTCCTCAATCCATTCCTCTGATGTTTTTGTTCAGAAAGGGCCAGGCCTCCATGGGTATCAACAGAGCATGGAATATCAAGTTGCAGAAAGACTAACCATTTCCCCTTGTATTAAGGCTGGGAAAAGCAACCCAGTATGAGCAATAGTTTCCCAAGAGCCAGTGAAAACATTAAGGACAGTCCCTACTCCCATTGTTTGGAGTCCCCAAAATAGAAAAAGCTACAAAACTGTCACATATATGTAGAGGTCCTAGGTCAGTCCCACACAGGCTTACTGTGTTTTTTGGTTCAGACCCTGAGTTCCTACAAACCAGGTCAGTTGTTTCTGTGTTTTTTTTTTTTTTTTGTGTGTGTGTGTGTGTGATGTCCTTGATCCCTCTGGCTCCTACAATTCTTCTTCCCAGTCTTCAGTAGAATTCCTCAAGCTCAACCTTATGATTGACTGTGGCTCTCTGCATCTGTTTCCATGTTTGGATGAAGGCTCTCTGATGATAACTGGGAAAGTCACTAATCTGATCACAAGAGAGGACCATATCCACTATTTTTAGGAGTCTTAGCTAGGGTCATTTTTGTAGATTTGTAGGAGTTTCCTTTGCATCAGGTTTCTACCTGACTCCAAAATCCTACCCCTTTCCAGTCATCTCTTTCAGTCCTCTCCCCTCTACCCACCCCCTAACCCGATCCCTCAAGTTCCCATTCCCACCTACGCCGAGTTCACCCAAGATATTTCCTCTTCCAAGGGAGATCCATGTATCCCTCTGTGGGGGCTCCTTGTTACCTAATCACTCTGGGTCTGTGGAATATAGCATGGCTATCCTTTACATTGCAGCTAATATCCATTTATGAGCAAGTACATACCATGTTTGTCTTTCTGTATAACCCAATTATTAAAGTCAAGTTCTGTGCTGCTGAGTACAAAGCCACACAGCACACAGCAAAAGGCATGCTGGAGCTAAAATAATTTTCACACAACAGTAGAATTAAAACAGTTAACTCTAATCCCAGATACTATGAAAAACTGAAAAGATCCTCAATCCAAATATAACAGTTTCAAGATCGGTAATAGAAATAGAAATATATAGATAAAAATAAAAAAAGAAATATATAGATAAAATTAAAAATAGGAAGGTAGAGAACAAAGCATTTGTAATATACAAATCTCATTAATTCTGATTTTACTGCAATTCTATTATATGTTATACTTACTGGTTGTTTCTTACAAATAATTAAAGTAAAAGGAGTGTTTAAAATTTTCTGTAAGATAATTAAATTAAACTTTCTGAAATGCAGACATATACAAATAATCTATTGAAAATTTAATTATGACTAAGCATAAATTTCCAAGACACCACATTAATCCAAAACCTTGTGAATCTAGATGATTCGTTCCTATAGATTTCATAAACTTTATAAGTTATAAAATTCTAAGTAACAATAAAAGGAGAAAAGAAAACCAAAAGGAAGCTATCATCAATAATAATTAATGTAACATAGTAAGATTTTGTGATTCTCCTATTTAGCCCCAGCACTGTGTTCTTGATCATCATAACTGGAGAGTCACTTCAGGATTGCAGGTATCTACAGAAAGGATTTCCCTCCTGTTCTGACAGCAATATCACAATTTCCTCTGATCAAACCCTGTATATATCCTCATAGTCAATAATGACTGATCAGGAAGTCATCACGAAGTTAACAGCCAGAAATCGCAGAATAGTGAAGATGGGATAAATTTCCAGTTATTCCGAATCAGACCCAACCTTCTGGCCAGTCCCTCAGGAAGAGAAGTTGCGTTTACAGCACCACCTAGTGAAAGAACAGGAAAGTGGCTTGAGGAGGCAGTGGAGAGACGAGCCCTTCAAAACTTACCAAAGGAAACTGATAAACACTGACATCTTTATTGATTTTCCCCTTCACTATGTGTGCGGATCTATGTATTGAAGTATATTGGTAATGAGTCAAATTCCAAACTTAATTGCTTGTTTTCAATGTTTTCTTCTAAGCACCATTAAATAGTTTTCATTATCATTCTAGCCAACACACAATAAAAATCTGCCTTGCATTTCAGCAAGCATGGTTATGTATTCAGAAGAAGGTTATGGTGGAATTTTTCTGCATCCTAGTGTTCTGTACTTTTGAGATGTTTCCTTACCTCTCCATAGAGTCCAGGCTACTAATCCTTTAAAAATAAGTGGGAAAATAGAGGTCAATAAATTGAGTTCTGGTAGATGCTCATCACAAGCCATAAATCAGTGTGTGTATTATCTAGGACTCCAAACAATATTCATTTGCTTTGTGAAAAGAGAAAATATACAGATGCCATGTTGAATAGAATAGGTATGTTTTTCAGAATTTTAACATAAAGATTTGCTAAATGTCTTCTTGGGTATGTAGAAGTTGTATTGTGTAAATTGGCACTGCAGTTGTTTCGTTTGCAATTGTCTAAGTGATAAAAACCTTATCAGGGGTTTTGAAACATTTGAGCACATTAAGTTGACTGTTCATTATTTATCACCAAGCAGATACGTAACTCTGCTCTTAGGCCTCAGTTCTAGAGAGCTGAAGCTAGACCCTGTCATCTCCATTTCAACTAACTCATAAATAGTTCAAAGTAGGTGACATATAGTCACACATTAAAGGACAGTGGCCGGAATCTACCATTTGAGCATATTGGTCTCCTGCATGACTCATATTTTATCCTTTACTGCCTGTCCCCTGCAATGTCATGACTCTGGACCTCCTGCTGCGGTAATACTGTCAATTACCTAGTCTCCTGAGTCTAAGTAGATTTGCCATCTAGTGGTCTATTTTGAATGAGTTGACAGTCTTAGAATATCAAGAAAAGGAATTCCTGATAGCACAGCAATTAAAAATATATAACAAGGACTGAGGAGATTGCTCAGCTGGTAGATTGCTAGGCTAGCATGAGGAAGGATCTGAGGGCCATCCCCAGGATTACACAAACTGAGCATACACCGGTTTATACACTTGGGTCAACACTTGGAAGGGGAGGCCAGCCTAGACTCCATGAGAGCTTTTTCCACTTGAGAAAGAGTTAGAGAAGGGGCAGGAGTGTAGCTGACAAGACTTTGGTTACCTTTTGAAGTGTTTGTGTTTCTTAGCGATCCTTAGTCACCACAATAGTCTCTTGATAATGCTTAGCCCATAATAAACAATCAATGAGTATTTGCTAAATAACTAAATGAATGTCATTGGCCCTGCCAGAGGTGCAGCCAGTTGCAATTGAAATCCCAGGGGTCAGCCCAGGAGAGGGGAATCCTCTGATGCATCAGTCTCATTTAGGCAAGGCCACAGGACTGCAGATCTTAGAACATCTTTTGCTTCTGCTGTGCCTTTACATGTTTCCTGCAGCTCTCTTTCTCTGGTATCTAGCATGGCGTGAGTAGATGGGGGGGGGGGTCTCCACTGCCTGTAATATAATGTTTATCTCTTGGAAGCATCCTGTTCAACTGGGCATTTTTACCTGTGGATTGTCAAGAAGATGACCCCTCCTTAAGATGCACTGTCTAATTTGGTAATAATAATGAAAGCTTATATACAGTTTTAATGGATAGAAATAAATACAAGGATATGTTTCACAGTCAGGGTCTGTGAGTCACACCTAGGCAGCTGTGTGGACTGTAACTCAGATTAATAGCTAACAACTGAGTCCCAGTAGCCCAGCTAGTTTAAATTCTTTTAACTTTAATGTTGGGAGATGTGTTCACAGGTCTCGGAGAGCATCACAGCTGAACCAAAGCTTTGAAAATAAAAAAATTAGACTCATAAGTTTTGAAAAATAACATTGGGGTGAAAAACCCAAGAAGACAATCTAAAATTTTAGAAAGACAGAATTGAATGAGGAACTCTTCAAGGTCAGGGAACAAGAACAAAGCATCCGAATTATTACTGGCTGACGTACTCTCTTTGCTAGGATTGGTTGATGACCAAAGGTGATGATTAATTCCTTATACCCATTTCTGTCCTCAATCTCCTGATGTAAAAACTATTAATGAATAGATATGTACCCTAAAGATTTAAAGTAGGGCTGACTGATTCTTTTTCATATATAAAAGTTTAGGTTTGTGATTCCTTTAAGATTCCTTACAAGATTATCTTCCAAAGTAAGCAATAAAGTAATTGACCCTTTCTTTGTAACTGCAAAATGTAGCCTGCCAGTATAAGACTTGACAAGAACACCTTCCTTGCCACATGGCTAATCTATAACAAGTTGCTTGGATATGAATGTACGTGAGGTCTTGGAATAATTTGTTTTTCACCTGTAATACATAGTGTTTAATCACGAGAGGGAGATGAAAAACGTGTTTTTTACCTATAATCATTCACTTGAGAAATGGAATGTAGCTGTTCTGACTCTTGTACTGCCTAGAAGATTCTGTTGGGGTATAAAAGCTGTAAAACAACATGAGATGAGGAAGACAGAATAAGGAGAGAGAAAAAAAGAAGAGAAGAATAAAGAAGGAAACCATAAAGAGGGTTTGTGAGTACCTTTTCTCCTATCCCCTCATAGAAAAAAAATAGCTTACCAACTGACCAACTGTGTGAATTCCTGTCAAAGCCCTGTGCTTCTGCCCTACCCCAGACAGCAGTAATCCAATAAGCCTATATTGGGAAAAATGCTTGCAGTAACTGCTATCCAAAAGTCAGATGCTGACAAATTCCATATTCTTCAGTATTTGAAAAGCTACATAAAATTCCCTCGAGCACTTCTTAAGCAAGCCAACTGCAGAAATAAAACCCATGCCTTTGGCTTCAGTGAAGTGTTCCCTCCATGACACACAGGTCATCTGGGTATGCCCATAGTAAAGAACTTTAGGAAATTTAGGCAGAGTTTTACCCAATGTACAATTTTATCCAGGCTACTTTTCTTCAAACACCTGGGATTTCCGAGCACTGATATGGCTCTCCGTTTTCTGACCTTCTGTCTCCTAAGTATAATTGTCTCCAATCTCAAAATCAGCCTGAGTCAAATCTTTCCATGGAAAGAGTAGGCCCAACTATGCTCTAAGTAAAGCCTATTAGTGATGATTGTCCTTAGTTATCTAATTAAAGCTCTTATTGTAGGGTGTTTCTAGAAGATGTACAGTCTTGTTTGTTTACCACACTCTAGGTAGATCTTTATTCCCCATGGTTTGGTATTAGAGAAGTAAACAGCTAAAAAAAAGCATATGTGAGTATGTATACATATGTATGTATAATTCAAATGTATATCTTGCAAAATACTAATGCACTTTATAAATGCATGTACACATATAGCATGCATAGAAATAATCCTCAAACAGCCTCTTGGTACAATACAGAGACTTACATATTAGAGATATTAGAGAGGATAAATCTTAGCCTTGGTGTTAGTTACCTGATTTACAACATTGCCTCTTTTCTGGGCTCAGCCACACTCCATACCCCATACCTAGCAGGAGTCATTTTAACAGAAACTTATTCCATCAGCCTCAAATAACTCTGCAAAGTCTAAAAAATAGTCATAAAATCACAGGTGAACAGAGAGAGAATCATCCTGGCTACTTCCGTCCTCTGAAACCTCAAATACACCCCCTCAACTGTGTCGGGCTGCTATGAAAGCATTAGATGTCAACTTCACAAAATTGGTTTACCACCAAAGACCATAACACGCATAGAATCAATTCCAGAGCCTAGCCCTTTGCTAGCAGCTGAAAACCACTTAATGCACAAAAGTCCTTTCTACTTCTCCAATACCAAAGGGACACGTGAGAGACCAGTTCCATTTCACGGGGCTTGATGACTGTAAAAACATGTGCCATTGTCATTATTTAAGAAACAAAGTTTAGTGCTTGGGCAAAGAACACAAAGAATGCTGCCCACACACACCCTGCCTGCTGATTGGGAAGTTTTAATGCTATGTAGGAACATTGAGAGGAGAGACACGATGAAGCCACCTACTGGGTCTGATCCCTATGGCGGTGGGTAAACCGCTTGCTTACTGTCATTTTAAAAGATCTCTCCGTGCTGTGTGCAGGCTGGAGCAGGCGACCTCTAATTGTCCTTCCTCAGCCTGCAGCAGTAAAGTGAGACAGAGCCTGTGCCTTCTAAGGCTGGCAGCCTGCAGGAACTGCGCCAAAACTCCTTGGTCCTCCCCTGGGAAGGGCTTCCCTGGCTGCTGAGCCAAGGAGGCTGCAGGCAGGAGCAGGGGGGCAGATCTCCCACGTAGCTCCCCAGAGACTAGGCTAGCGCTGCCTTCCAGCCATCAATAATGTAGTCTTTTGTCAGCAATAAATTCCCTCCAAAATTAATGAAACAGCCCTTTTAAATTCTCCTGTCACTGCCTCATGCAGCAGGGAGCTGTGCTAGGCTTCCTGCTCTCTAAATAAATATAAAAGCCTTATAAATTTTCTCAAGGCAGACTCTAGCTTGCTGGGCCACGGTCTAATCTCCTCAGCTGCCTACAGAAATCAGGAGCAAGATGGAAACGAGGCACTCCCTGTTATACAAACAGACCCCAGACACGATTGCAGACATCTGTCGGTGTCTACCTTCCAGGTCACCTCCCCTCTAGTCCACAGTTTCCAGGATTGTGACCAGAGGCTACCTACCACCTAGGACAGAGATTCTCCACCTGGGGGTCAAGAAAGCTTGGTGGGCAGGGGGTGTTAAAGGACCCTTTCACAGGAATCACCTAAGTTCATCACAGATCTTTACATTATGATTTATAACAGTAACAAAATTACAGTTAAGAAATAGCAATGAAATAATTTGATGGTTGGGGGATCATCACAACATGAGGAACTGGAAGTGTATTAAATGGTCACAGCATTAGTAAGGTTGAGGACCACTGGTCTAGGATATCCAAGCACAGATGCTTTAGATATCATCTCTTCCAGGACCTTTCATTTACTAGATAAACAAATTAAAGGTCAGAAGATGGTTTAATATTAAATAGTGCCCTCAAAGCTGACCCAAAGGAGAGCTCCCAAGTGCTGCCACTGACGCTGCTACCGCTGCTGCTTTTGCTGCTCTGTGGCCACTGCCCATAGACATGACCACTAAACATCAAGCTTCTGGATTCAAGATGATGAATTCTGAAACAGAGGCAGATGTACTATGTTCCCGGAACTCAACACGATGTCCACGCAGCAGGTTTTAGCACAAGCCTATTGAACAACTAATTGCTCCACATAAATAGCCGTGTGGAAGCACCACACAGAGAGAAGCAGGGACTCTAATTCCAGAAAGCCTAGTTTACCCCTCTGACAAGCAGCTTTGTATCTAAGGAGGTTAGCAAATGCTCTAAACCTCAGCTCCTCCATTGTAAAACTGCTTTCCTAGCAGTGTGTCTTACAGGTTGCTCTGGGAGAGGGCAATGAGCTCAGTGCAAACACAGCACTCGGGATAATATCCAGAAAGTGGTTGGTAATACAAGAACACAACTTGTTTAAGTTACACAGCTGCTTAGAAGACCTGGGTCATTGCTCATCATGTCTCTTGACATTTTAATTCCATGTAGAACATGAGACACTATTCAGTTACAAAGGAGTCATCATATTACAGTCTTTAAGTTATGAAAGCACATGAAAGACATTCAGATTAAAGGTGGCAAATAATCGCCCATATACTTAGAAGGCAAGAAGAGAGTCGTATAAATACACTTGCAATGAAAAGACTTGCACGACACAGATCTGAATTAACGTCTCAAGCCTCCCACATCTGAACAGTACACCAGTGAACTAGTCACTCTCTTGAATTAAAAAGAGGGACATGAGAGAACTGGAGACTTATCTAACTTAGAAGGTGTATCTACCGAAGAAATTAGCTACCTCATAAAAGGAACATAATGCTGCTTTGCATGTAGAACGAGTTCAAGAAATTAAAGCTGGTGATACTGGCTGTAGTGAGCCCACAGATTATTAATGAGGCAATTGTTGATATGTTTCAGAGGAATGTAGAGAAGTAAGTTGTTCATTCTTCCCACAGCTATGATTGACAGAAGAGAAGTTATAGATTCCCTGATGGGCAGATAAATAGGGAGAGGGATCATAAGAAAGATAGTGAACTTCCAAGAAGACTGGCTTCTTCCTCACCCTCCTGATACGAGATGAAAGCCTTGGAGCTTAAAGCAGAGGCCTCAATTTTTTCTCCTTCCAATTGACTCCCCTGCTAATGGACTGGCTTAACAAGTTTAAGGCCAGATCAGGACAGATTCATACAATGGTTGTTGGCCAACCTCGTGTTTCTTCCAACAGATATGCCCTAAATTAGGGGAGGGGACCCTACAAAGAGAGGGTAAACAGTTTCTAGGATTCTCTGTGCTTTACTGAGGGTCTTTTCTTGTGTTCCTGATGTACGTGAGTGGTCCCTCACTCCTCATAAAAACTTTCTTCAACTTTTGATTCTGCTTGCCATGTTCAAAAACATCTCAACAGCTATCTATCTTACTCAACATATTTCCTGACTTTTAATTAAGTTGCAGAGAAAATGAAGCCAATCAAGACCCCTACATGATAAAATGCTACGACAAATGTTGCAGTTGCTCTTCCAAACAATAGAAAACCAAGAGTTACTATGTGAACTGGCGAGTGACTTTAGACAAAGGAGAGGGAGACAGAGACATGGAAGGGATAGGATAGAAGAGATATGGGCTCAAAAGAGCTAGCTAATACTAGACTCCTGAAAGGAGTGTTTTGAACTTTAATACAGAAAACCCCTCAAAGATAATATGTTGACACTTCCATATTTACTTAGGGAAGCTGAGACATAAATTGCTCTTTTTTCTGAAATTTTAAACAGGAATCAGTAACCCGAATCATGAATACAAACTAAAGTCTATGCCTACCCTCAAATACCAACTCTCTGAGCTCAAGCCTAAAAGTTTACTAAAACTCATGAAAGGAGACTTCTGGGATCAGTTTTGCTTTTGAGATAGAAATTGTATCATTTTAAAAATTATCTTTCTTCTTTCAAAACCTTCCAAGATACCTTTCCTTGCTCTTGTTCAAACTTACAGACCTTTTTTTCATTAATTGCTGTTATATGTGTACATATATGTGTATCTATGTATATGTATCTCTGCCTGTGTGTGTGTGTGTCTGTGTCTATGTGTAAAATGCTCAGTATGCATACTATTTGTATGTACGTTAAGTCTTGAGAAGTCGATTCCATGAAAAACAGACAAACTGGAAATAGTGAGTTATTTTGGACATACAGAAAACTGAAGTCAATCATTGCCAATTTCAAAACTTCCTACACGTGAAACATGGAACTTGTAAGACTGTAGATATATAGTTCTATGGAAGCAAAAAGGGACTAGATGTAAACCTGCTCAGATAAAGTGTTTTTTCAAAAGACACAAATTCATTTCAACAGAGAGAACTCGGGGCACACATAGCACACAAAAGTAACTCAACACAGATGAGAGGCTAAAATGTAAAATACATCAGGAATCTCTTTCTGGGAGAAAAGCTAGGTGACACTAGATTTGATAAAGGTTTTTAAAAAGTGAATATGAAGCTTACAAGATTAAAACTGAATAAATTTAATTTTCAAAAAATTAAAAATATGTTTCATGAGTACAAAAAAACACAACAAATTATGAGAAATTACTTATTGGAAACTTCATATCTGATAAAAGACAAACATAGAACATCAAACAGAATTCTTGAACCTCAATAAACAAGAGCATTTCAAAAAAAAAAGCAAGCACAAATCATTTGTCTTCAGGAAAATGAAAACCGAAACAACAAACAGACAATAAGACAATCCTCTCAGAATTGTTAATATCTAAAACATTCTTATATGAGCTATGGTAAAAAGGCAA
Source organism: Microtus pennsylvanicus (assembly GCF_037038515.1). Lineage (NCBI taxonomy): Eukaryota > Metazoa > Chordata > Mammalia > Rodentia > Cricetidae > Microtus > Microtus pennsylvanicus. Next base: position 67,180,727 of record NC_134579.1, read on the forward strand.
AACATTGGGACCTCTTATTTGTTGTTGGCAGGGGTACAATCACTTTGGAAGACAGTCAGCATCTTGCAAAGTTAATGAGAGTCTCTCCAGGTTAGGGGCAATTACATACAATTACACTTACCTAATTAATTGAAAGCCTCTACACAAAAATCTACATGAGTGTAAGATGATAGGACTGTTAATATATCCAAAAACTGGACCCTACCAAAATGATAAAAAGTGAACAAATAAGTAACCTGTGGAACACTCGTGAATGCATTCATAGATAAAGTCTTGACCTACCAAGCCATGCCTAACCTTGGGAGAATCTTACATCCATATTTATGAGCAAAAAAAAAAGTAAAAGTCACTCTAAAGAGATTAATCTGATTCTAACTATATAAATAACATCTGACAAAAAAAAACTAGACTATGTACCTGATAAAAACACATTGGTGATTGCAAAGGATTGAGGGGGCAATGGAAGTATCAAATTGGTAAATCACAGGAGATTCTTAAGTGGTAGAGTGACCAGAGGCCATAATAGTCTCTGTAAATCCAGGTAGTTTGCCTGCCCAAGAGCCTCCCACATTCTTTTGGTACCCCCAACCCCATCCCCAGTCATTAGCCCCTCTGTGTCGCCATGTCCCAGACCCTAACTCTGGTGGAAACTCCCTACTCTACCAGAGGCCATGCCAGTCACCAGAAGTCCAGTTAAGCTGCCTGCCATAGACCTCCCCCACTGTTTAGTGCCCTCACTCCCTATCCCCAATTCCCACCCCCTTCCTGGTACTGTACCCCAGCTCCCAAATTGGGCAAAGAGCTCCCTGTTCAACAAGAGGCTAGACAGGTATGCAGTCATCCCTGGACCTCCGTACTCTCTTAGTATCCCCACCTTGTCCCAACCCCCCACTACTCCTCATTGCCCTATTCCATCCTCCAACTCAGTCAGAGACCTTCCTGCTAAATAAACCATGGGCCACATGGGCCAGAAGACCAGAGAGGAAATGAAAAAGAAACAACACTCATCCAGCAAAGACAAACTTGTCACGTAGCACTATAATCTCCCCAATCCCAGATTATTAAACACCAGTGTAAGAACACAGTCAACAACTGTCAAGGCAATATGTCACCATCATAGCTTATCTATCCTATTATAGCAAGTCCTGAATATTCCAACACAGCTGAAACACAAGAAAAAGACCTTAAAACCAACTTTATGAAGATGATTGAGGTCCTTAAAGAAGAAATGAATAAATCCCTTAAATCGAGGAAAAGAGAAACAAAAATTGAAGAAAATGAATAAGCCCCTTTAAGAAAGCCAAGAAAGAAGATAAACAGTTGAAAGAAATGAATAAAACTGTTTGAGACCTGAAAATGGAAATCGAAGCAATAAAGGAATGCAAACATTTTATAAAATATCTGAATAACAAACCTCAAAACATTCAAAATCTGAGAAACTGTCTTAGCAAGAGGGATATAAGAAGGCAGGACAAATAATTACAGCATGCTATTCTGTATGAAAATCTAAAAGAAAGCATAGTAGGGAGCAAATAAATAAATCCAAAGAAAGTACAGACTTTGGCTACAATAACATGTCAGCATTGGTTCATTAAGTCACATGCCCCAGACTGGCATAGGATGCTAGCAATGGTGAAAGAGAACATGAATGATGAAGCAGTTCTCCATCTTAGCCTCACAAAAAATAAAAACAAAAATGTTCTAGAATCATTTGAAGGGCTTGCTGAGTGTTCATGAGAATGCAAACATGTGTTCAAAGGCTCATTCTTTTATCTGTTATCAGGTATTCTCTAGAACAACGTGAGAAAATTTTGGTTTGAAACTTGTAGGAAAGTGAGGGCAACTGGACATACACAAGGAGGAAAGTAGCGTGTAAGTGCTAGCATACGAGTGTTAATGAATCTGAGGGTCACAACATGTGTCCCAAGTCAGGTTCAGAAACCCATCATCACCAAGCCAATTAAAAGAGCCAAATTTAAAGATGAAAGCCGAAAAAAAGAGATATATTCAATAAGGCCGCACTGGAAAAAGGAACAAAGAGATACTGGGAATTCCCAAATTCATCTATCATAGCCTGAAATGATATCAAAGTTCAAGTAGAGAGCCAAGGATATGCATATCCTAGCAATACAAGTCAGGATGTGGTCTCTATGACCACTAACCCATCATTGTCTGTTCTTCCATCTCATCTTATTAAATGGTCTGACAAGTTGTTACAACTATGTGAAATCTTTTTCCAAAGGAAAAATTACCATCTGGCTGGAACCTTTACCTTTCCCAGAATGAAATCCCTAGGGAAACTAAAATTTTGGGAGCAATTCATGTTTCAAAACCCTGAATGTCAAACTGAAACAAACATGTGTCTCCTTAGGATATCTATGTCAGGTTGATTGAATTTCATCTCTTTGTTCCCCTTCTCAGTATGGCCACATTGGAGAAATCTTTTTCTGCTTTACACTATTAATTTGATTGTTTTTATTGACTTATTGAGGATGGATATCCAAACTTAACTAGGGGTAGAGGTCATGACCCCAAGTTTGATTATGAAAGATGATGAAAGAATGCTTTATAAATTCCTCATTTTGTAATAGAAAAGCCCAACACCATCAATTCTAGGAAGTTTTGGTACAGAATGGGAAGAACAGTGTAATCCCATATATTTGATCAAGTTATCTACTAATTTTAGTTTTAGTAAAATGCCCAAGTGAATTCATCTCTCACTTTTTATAATGTCTTGACTATGGTTCTACCAAGAGAAAAGCAGACAGTCAGCAAGACTGAATCTTGGTGGAATTAATTCTCTTGGAAACTTCTGTATCAAATTCATTACCAAGCAAAAAGAGATGCTGAATATTCTTATATGATGCATTAGTATGTATTGAAACATAACGATCAAATGAAATTCAGGGCCATTTCAACTATTTATTGGTAATGAAAATTTTGGCTTTTAAAGGAAAATTTGCACCTGGCTAAAAGGAAAGAATAATATGAACCTAGCTTATTTCTTTGTCATTTATTTATTTAGCTTCTTTCTGCTTCCCCAGACTCAGAATATTAGCACAATTGTTCTATGTCACAGGCTGCAACAAAGTATTCACAACATAAAATAAGGAATGAATACATCAATTTTAATAAATCAGAATAAAATTGCAATCTCCACTTGCTGTGCCTTCACTAAATCACAAAATGTTTGACATTATTTCATCAATCTCCTGTTACATTACAAAAGTTCCACAGAGATCTAACTTTTAAAATAAAGATTTTTAGACTGGTTCACAGTAAAGGGATACTTCTGTACTGGAAAACTGTGACTCATGAGGGAATGCATATACAAGTATTTCAATAATAATATTAGCAAATTGTTTCACCTCAACACATATTAGGTAGAAATGTGAGGTACTGAATTTAATCAATAACAAGCAAAATCAACAAAAAATATAGAAAGATTACTCTTATAGAAAGCTCATCTCAAATTTTGGTTATAGTTTCCTGTGTTTTTATGGTGTTGTTCACCATGATTGATAAGGAGAACACCTATACCTTTGATGGCAGCAGACTTAACAGATCTTGGAGACCACTGATTCAATCATTATATTTTGCACCTGTAAAACAAATGAGAAACAAAATAGCTTGCCAATTTGTGTCACAACCATGACAAAGTCTCCTGCAATGAGGTTTCTCCCTTTCTTATTTATTTATTTATTTTTATTTTCTCTGAGCCCCTGAGACATACTGTGCAAGTATTCTACCACTGAGTACCCCTGAGCCACACATCAGGCCTGGATTCTTAGTTTGAAAGTGCATTGTGCATAGAAAAAGACATGGTTGTATGTCCCAGAGCAGTCTCAGGGCAGCTTGTGATAGAGCTCATTGATAACTGTTTAGGAATTTTGTCAACAATCAGCATGCCAAGTGGCTCCAGCCCTCAAGCTGAAACTGTACATAGCAGTTACTAGCTTCCTATAAAATCAAACTTTATAATAAAGTCCAGAAACATGGAAATTTTTTAGATTTGTTCTTTAAATTTCCAAACAGTTTTGGTCACATTCACAAAAACTAGACGTGTTCAACGGTAATATTCCATATATCTAAACTCACTCTTTAGTAACAATCCATATTCTTAAAACACACATGAAATTTGCATAACCATGTCTATAGAGGATGTCAGTCTACAACAGAGGAAATTGAATATTTCAATCACATAAGTTTTTCCTTGAGTGTATGTTCTTACCAACTGAGAATTAGTCATACAACTTTACAATGGATGGGTTAACCCTGTGACAGTTATGTGACTTGGTCAAAGTGTAGTTGAGCTAGCTGTAGATCAACACGGTGTGGGACGTAATGAGGAGCCAACGTGTGGAAGTCCAAGAATGTAAACCTAGTCCTAGTAGTTTTGTCTGAAGGTCAAAGAGTTTTAGCTTGTTCAAAGTTGTGGACAACAACTATGGCTACATACCCTGATCTAGGGTGTGACTACTTGGTGTTTTGGACCTTAAGACAGTCCATAGAGGTAGATCCACTCTACTTTGACCAAAGGGCAGAGAATTCAAGCATACTTCTGCTCCTTCTTTTGAAATAGGTGTGGCTTTTGACCTAGGGAGTGGGTGCCTTCAGAATACTTGGTCGAGGGTGGGTTCACTGCCTAAACAATAAAATGCTTTTCTCAGGAATTAATGGCTTGAAGTCTAAAGTAGTAAAGCAAGTAACTGTTCTAGCTGTCCTTTGTATCATGTTAAAGCAATCTTTTCTCTTCTTCACCCTTTTGTATTGAGGTATAAAATTGTATGGAAAATTAAACATGGACATACTCAGAACTCAGAATTCAGCATTCAGTATTCCCTGAGTTGCCCTCCTGATACTATCCTGTGTCTCTGTTATTCTTTCTTATCTCTGTTCCCCCTACCTAACTTTCCTAATCCTCATGCCCTTCCCCTGGAATTTATGAACCCACCACAGCTTGGAGTGTGGCAGAAGTTACCACAAGAACATGGCACCCAATATAAGGCAACACCAAGGGAACATTGAAATGAAAGGAATGGATTCCCAAGAAGCCTATGATGCAGTAAATCAGACAAAGGTTCACAGGCCACCTTGATCAGTAATTTTTCATTGTGACTTTCTGTAAAATACTGACTGATTTTATATGTGGCATAACTTTGTTATAGAAACCATCAACTGTTAAATCAGTATTATCAAAAATAGACCAGACTCACTTGTCTGAACACTCGGTGAAGTTTACATGAAGAAAAAAATTATGTATTACATTTTAACTTTGTATAATTGTTCTATGACATATTTAAATGAAGAATACCAGTATTATGCGTTGCTGTTTTCTAAATTTTACCATTTCATTTGCAACTATATTTTGATTTCCTGAAGTATGAGGATTCACTGCCATCAGGATCCCTCCAGAACCATTGATTGACTCAGTGTAGTTAGAACCTTAATCAATATTTTCATTATTAAATATTGGTTAGTTCATGCCTTAGCTCGGCAGCCAGTACTGTGTGGTTTGTGTATGTTTCCTTGAGTGAAGCACACATAAAGAAGCAAACCCACTTGTTCTCAGAAAAGTGTCAGCCACAAGTCATTCTCCAACATGAGGCTGCACATTAACTTGGATCCAAACCAAAGGAGTTAAAGCTGACTTCTTGTTATCCCTTAATAACAGGCTTAATTTCTCACTTCAACATTCAAACACATGCTTATCATTATTTCTACTAAGCCAACTATATGTTTCTGTGAAGGAAAGCCATGATGTGTGTATAAGGAGAACTAAATGGGGTAGAGGAAGATGTTTCTGCATCATTTCTCTGGATTCTTTCTGTGAAATTTCACAGGCACATTGTCCTCCCTGTCCTCAATTTCTCAGAAAGTGAAGTGGTCTGAAAAATGATCCCTGCTAATCAATAACTCAGGATTCTATAATTTTTGGCACAGAAGATATTTTTCTTAATGTTTGATTACAGCTTCTGTGAAGTCAAAGGTATTAGAGAAGATAGACAAACAGGCATACACATTTTTTCATGATTAGCAAAAGCTAATTTAATAATGCAGAAAAATAAACCACCTGTTAAGCCATACCAACTGACAGTATATACTCTCCCCTCCTCCCTCCCTTCATCCTTCTCTCCCATTTTTCTTCCCTCCCTCCCTTCCTCCTTTTTTCTTCCATTCTTTCCATTTTTTATCTGTCTTTTTGAGACAGAGGTAAATGGATGTATAAATGCAATTGCAATCAATTTTGCTTCTGACTACTTTTAGAGAATATTGAGATTAGCAAGACAGTGAGGTAGACTATAAATTACTTTTTGGATACTTAGATATATTTTATTTTTTAAAACAAAACTGACTAATAAGTGAGTTCCTTGAACAAAATCTGGCTTCTATGAGGTGCTACTTAATCTTTGAATTTTATACTTAATTTTAAATAATATGTCACATTTTACTTTTTCTAGCAATAGCCACACTTAGTCATTACCCTGCCCTCTGGAAAAGCTGCCCTTTCTTTCCCATGAATACCTTTACATATATCTTCTTCTGTGAACAATGGTACCTTGTACATATTTTTTGACCTCCTTTCACAGGTAAAGTTACAAGAAAGGAAAAAATAAGATAACTGTGTAAAGATCTGTCCTGTCTCTTTAAGACACAAGTCATGCTCACTCCCTCCCCCTTCCCCATCTGCTGAGGCAAGCCAAGTATCAGCTTTAGCCTGAGTTCTTCCTTTTCTGTCTCCCTCTCAAAGAGGCAGCTTCTGTCTCTCCTCTGTCTCTCTCTCTCTCTTTCTCTCTCTCTTTCTCTCTCTCTTTATCTCTGTCTCTCTGCTCTTCTCCCCTTCTCTCTTTCCCTCCATAACCCACTAAATAAATATCCAACCTCCCTCTGCATGGCATGCCTATCTGTCTGCCTCTCGCCCACCACATGGCTCCCTGCCTGGAACCAGCAGCCTTCGGAGACCTGAGGCATGATCTCCTTCACTGTCCCTCTCTGGGACTGGTTGCTCTCGGATCCACTGTTCACTGACTGCCACCACATGGCCCGATGCCACTGCCAGGGATCTGCAGCATTTTTATTTATTCCATTTTAAACTGTCATAATTTCGTTACATTTCTAGAAACTGAAATGTGTGCACAATAGCCACTGATGTTAATACACAATTTATTTGCATACTTAAGCCATGCACATATAGATTTAAAGCCTATTTTGTAAAATGTACCCATTCACAAACTATCTCCACACAGTTCCAACTATTTTACCTGGAATAATAAACAGAAATAAAATATTAATTAGAATTCCCTTAATTTAACATGCCTGGTTTATGTTTTTGTATGATTGGTATTTCCTTCCAGGTTTTGCTTACAGCAGGCATAATTTAAAGAGCTGAAGTTTCAGTACAGAAGTAATTTTATATGCAGCTTTTTACACTGCACAATAAGAAGCATTTTTCATTGGGCCTCATAGTCATTATCTTGTAAAATGCTCATTAGTTTCTTGAGCTGAAACTCAAGCCAGAAGGCTTGCTGTACCTTAAACACTGATGACAATTTAGAGTCTCAGGAACTTGGAGTGTGTAGTTTTAATGTCTGCGAATTTAAGCCCATGTCTGTAGGCTCAAACTTCACACACTCTTAAGTATAATTCCATGTTTACGACTCCAGGGGCCATTTTCCCGATGGCATGTTTCTCTGCTCTTTCTCTCCCACCCACTTCTCCTTTCTTTAACACTCCATCCAGCTTCTGCTTACAATCTATTTATACTTCAGCTTTATCCTGTTGATTAAATGTACACAGTATCCCTAACTTCTGCCTTATTGCAGGATTATTGAAGGAACAATTTCTAGTCTAGGGCCAAAGAGATGACTCAGTCAGTAGAAGTGTTAGTGCTCAGATCTTGGGGACTAAGACCCACTCCCCATCCGCAAGGTAAGGAAAGAACCTGTTCCCAATAAAGATGCCCTCTGACTTCTATCTACACTCAGGCACTCACACATGAACACCTATTCACTCCCTCTCTCTCCAAATTTAAAAAAAACAAAATTTGAAAAATTCATGGTGATTCTTTGTGTGCATATGAAAAACAAATAAATGCCAATATGATAAGTGATATGAATGTTGTATTTATTTTTTGTACATCTTACCAAATTATTATAAAATTATTATAAAACTTATAAAAATTATTATTATTAAAATAATACACGCATACCATCTTACAGATCTGTAGATTACAAGATCCACCGGATCTCACTGAGCTAAAATCAAGGCATTTGGAGAGACATGCTCCTTTCTCAGAGTTCTGAGAGGGGAGCCATTTCCTTACCTGTTTTCCTTCATCCTCCGTCTTCTTTTCACTCAGATTCACCTGAGTGGGTGATTGGAGTTTCAAAGGCTGGCCTTGAACTCACAGATCCTCCTCCTCCTCTGCCTCCTGAGTGCTGGGACTTAAGGCTTGAGCTATCACATACTGGCCCTAAAATAAACAAATATTAAAGTAAAAGAAGCCTGTCTAGAGCCCACAATATAATAAAGCAATAGCTTCCATCTTGGCTTACTGTATAATAATTTTTCCTAATTAAAATAGCTTTTCTTTCATAGAAGAAAGAAATTTATTTGGGACACAAAAGTTTAGGGGAAATTTGCTCAAAACTAATCTCAAAACTAATGAGAACATTTAAGCTTTAATCTTTCAGCATGTTTTAAACGTGCATGACTAGGAATGGTGATCTGCATTCTGCAAGTGGGTCACTCTGCTTACTCCTTTTTTTCCTATGGGAAACTCCTTGCTTTGCAGCTAACATGTCCAATTTCCCTCTCCCAGCCTTTCAACCACAAGTCTACATTATAGTCATATCTATTCAAATTTCTTTTCTATAGTTCATAAGAGTGAAGTGATGAAATGAAAGATTACATTTAAATGTGCTTATCACACACCAAAACTAGATGAGGTGATTAGTATGTTGATTGTTGTATTCTCTATCTCCCTTCTCTAATCATACTCTCAAAAAAGAAAGATCATGAACACTTTCTATAGAGTAATTACCACTTTTTCATTCAAAAGCCAATCTCGTTCTTTCCATAATATATGCATATATCAAAATATCACATGATACCCTATAAATATATACAATTATTTGTCAGTTAAAATATTGCTAAATAAATAGTCATAATGGTTTGCTCTTAGAATCTTATCACATAGAAAGTAGAGGCAAAAAGATGGAGAATTTGAGGCCTTTCTTTGTTATGTAACATGTTCAAGACAAACCCAATTCGCACAAGGAACCCTTGTCATACACATCCATAGGCTTGGTGCTAAAAGTCAGTGGTATAGTGCTCACCAGCATGTAAAAGGCCTTGGATTGGATTCCAAGAACCTCACACACCAAATAAATAAAGTAGATAAAGGAGTAAACACATAATGTCAAATTACAAAAACATCAGAAAACAAATTTTGGACAGAAAGAGAACAAACCAAATTTAAGTTCCCCATCTTTAAAAGTTCTACTTTTTCTGGTATTCTCCCCTTTCCACCCTAATGGTCACCACTAGCACAACAGACGTCCATTAAACAAGCCTTGAAAAGAATCTAAGTATGTACTTACAGCAACAAATAGAAATTTATTATAAACTTCTCTACAATGAAAAGTATCACTAATTAATTGAATGTGTCTATATTCACCTTGAGCCAGCTCATGAGAAAATTCTGCCAATGACAGTTTCTACAATGAGTTTGTACTTGCTAGAGATTATGGTATATCTCAAGGGTTCCTAGAAAAAGTCGAAAGACTAAAGATACATTTAGCCCTAGAGTCAGCCTAGCCAGCTAACTACTGGTCAGTGGCCCTAGGATTCCATTTATCACTGCTGCTCCAATGAACAAGTGATAAGAAGCTTTGCCTGAACCAGGTGTTCGAAGCAAATATCCAGTTCTTAAACTAGACATCCCTGCTAATGAACAATAGCAGATTTGTAGCCCTAGAGTCTTCAGACAACTTGTGTATCTCTCCGGTACAATCTTCCATCTTGTAAAAGCACTCTCAAAGAGCAGATTGGAGATACAAGGCTCAAGTCTTGTAGAGAGATTTGTGCAAGATCTCAAACTTAATTCTTTTGACCAAATTACTCTACTTTTTCTAATAATTGTTTGCAGTGTGACTTTTCCTGCCAGACTTGAGCAAACTCCCACCCATCCTAAGTAGAGCATTGATAATAGACCTAAGAAGTGATCCCATTCAAGTCTAGGTTATGAGGCTAGGAATTTCACTGAGGTCAGTCAGGCATATTGTTGAGGGATCACGTACAGGAGCACGGATGATACAATGACAGTCACTGAAAAGCCCACCTTAGCATGTATGAGAACTAACAAATGTTGCATCCCTGGAGCTCTCTGCATGACGTTCTGGGCTGGGAGTATCCTCGCCATGGTAGTCCTTATTGCTCCTATATCCTTTGAATTTTGTATGTTTCTGGAACTTCCTAAGACTTGTGAGGTTTTTATTTCCTGTGCTCTAATGCCTTACTTTTCTTCCTGAATCTTAGTGAGCCTCACTGTATAATGAAGAAAATTGCTACACAATGTTGCTATACAGAAATGTCTTCAAATAAAAGTAAATGTAGAGTATTAACAAACTTTAGCAAAAGTCTAAATAAAAGACAAATAGGTATGCTTGATTTTTGTTCTAGAAAAGTCTCATGTAGCCTACACTGGCCTCAAAATTACTAGGCATCTAAATGTGATCTTGAACTGAAATTCTGGCCTGCACATCCCAAATGTTAGTATTATAGGTATTGACCACTATCCCTGTTCTGATTTTTGGTTAATCTTTCTGCCCACTTATTCTATCCTAATTATTTCATAAAAGAATTTTAATGAGCATCATCCAAATGATATCTATACCTTTTTCTCCTTCTAGCCAATCTTTTCCTTTACAAACTTATAACCATTAGACACAAAGACTTCTCACATTTATTTCCCATGGCTCCTAGATATCAGTTGCTCTCAGCAGGAGGAGCTACAGCTCTTTTGATGGGGGAGTGTCATATATCAATCTGTTGATTTCCTTGGTTAAGCAATAAAGAAACTGCTAGGCCCATTTGATAGGCCCACCCTTAGGTGGGTGGAGTAAACAGAAGGGAAGGCTGGGGGAACGAAGCTGAGTCAGGGAGTCGCCATGGTTCTCCCACTCCAGGCAGATGCAATTTAAGATCATTCCTGGTAAGCCAGCTCGTGGGCTACAGCAGATTATTAGAAATGGGCTAGTCCAGGTGCGAGAGCTAGCCTAGAAGAGGCTAGATGGAAATGGGCCAAGCTGTGTTTAAAAGAATACAGTCTCCGTGTAATTATTTCAGGGCATAAGCCATGTGGGCGGCTGGGGTGCTGGGGACGCAGCCCCGCTGCTCCTATTTCAACACTCTTTGAATGAACTTCCACTTTTGCTAAGTTCACATATGCGTCTCCTTTGGGTGTAATGGGAGCTAATGTGAATCAGGCACAGAGCTGTGCTTATGCTGGGTAAATCCCTATCGCTGGGCTACATCCTATTCCGATATTAGCTTTTCTTTGATTGTTTTGTGGTCATTACATGCACCAATTCTTTTACTAGATTCTGCCATTCTATCATTGCTCTCAGATGCGAATACACCCGCCAACTCACAATCTCCATTAGGCCTCATTGCCGGTCACACTGTGTACTTTTCTTATGGTCCTGGAGATTTCATTGCTGGACAGTGTTCTGTAATTATTCTTGTAGACCTTTCTGGACCTTATTGAACAGAGTAGCAAATTATCAAAGCAATGGTGGCTTGTACCTTAGCTATTCTATAGAAGTTTTAATACAATTTTTATCTTGAATTTTGCTCATTCACTTTTATAAGAGTCAGGGAGAACTCCTTGCCCTAAGAATTAAAGAATTAAAACTTTGTTCTTGGTCAAACAGCCCAGTTCACTCAATTCACATCCCCCCCTCCCTTTTCTCTTAGGCATTTTCTTCCAGATTCATCAATCTCCCAGGACTTCTAAAAGGCTTCCCTGTTCATGCTGCAAACATGAAATGACCTAAAATATGGCAAGACATTGAACAATTAATAGATGAAGGAGAGAATTTGTTTAGTCCCAATTGGCAGAAGATTCTCTTTGACTCAGATTTAATACTTTAGGATTAATTTCATTTTCTCTACAGACCCAATTACATTACTTGTCTCTGCAATGAATATTTATACAATCCCAATAATGTTAACACCACAGGCTTTCATCTGTTCAATTTTGTAAACAGCACAGGACGCCTTAAGTCTATGAAGTGCGGAATGTTGGAAGGTGTTTAAAAATACAAAACCTCATACAAAGAGCAAGATGGAGGGAAATAGAGAAAACAAAATTGTTGATTGTCATATGATGTGAATTTTATTTTTGAAATTATTTGCAACTGCTGTGAATCTATTTTACATTGTTTTAACTCAATATCAGAAAGTGTATCCCTTAGAAAGAAGGAGCACTTGGTTGGGCAAGATGGCTCAGTGGTTGGAGCTCCTCTGTGCAAGCCTGATAACCTGAGTTTTATTTCTGGAACCCACAATGGAAGGATAGACCCAGTTCTTGTGAGTTGTCCTCTGACCTCCATGCAAGCCTATGAACACATGCACTCATATTAACACATGTATGACATGGTAACTCATTTGTCATAAACAGCAACAAGCACTACACACACACACACACACACATACACACACACACACACAAATGATAAGATAAATAAAAAGAGGGGACTTATTTGATCCACAGATCTGGGACGTCAGTGGCTTGGCACTGCTATCAGCTTGATTCTGCTGAGAGCTAAGATGATGGTGATGTCACACCAGACCACATCGGAGATGGAATTTAAACAGGTGGGAATGGTCAGGCTAGTGCATCACTAACAATCCTTCTCACTAGAGTCAACAAAAATTCCCCCAGAATGACTATTTCAACCCTTTCTAAGAGTGGTGTGCAGAATGGCCTAACCAGCATGAGGCTCAGCATTTGGAGGATCACATCAAACATTAGCAACATTTGACATGGAGAGCAAATTTCAAACACAAAGATTCTTGGGGGACAGAGCACATTTGATGAATCAAGAAACGGAATTATATATTTATATCTTAAACTTAAGGGTACTTTAAGAATTAACCTCCTAAAAATGTCAATCAATGAAGGTAAAGAGATTACAACTGGGATGGAAAACTTTTGCTATTGATTTCGTGATCTGTCTGTCGTATATTTCATAAAGTTCTTTTTAATCGTCATATCGACTTTGTCAATCCTAAGTGATATTTGTAACATCCAGATTGAGAAATGTGAACCTATGACAAATGGAATTAGTGATTTTGATATATTTTCCCAACTCCAATTCTTTGACAAGAAAGACCAGACTCTTGTCACCATGAGGCAACTTTAGATCAGGAACTATATCTTTATCAGGTCCTGACACCCCCCACAGACACCATTATCTGCCTTCTGGAGCCAGATAGTCTTCGAAGAACCGTAAAACAAGTCCACAGAATGTCTCTTATGATTTCTAAGCACAGATGTTTCTTGATTGATCAAGAACATGACCCTGTAACTATGAGGCCAGATTCCAAGCTTTTTATTAATGAAAACTTCACAATCCAGGTAAACAGACACACCCTACAAGTCTGATGGAAATGCCACGTAAAAGAAGGGTACTTCCTTCTAATGCTCTCATGACTGGTTCTCAGAAATGCCATGAATGGTAACTGCATATGAGCTGCCTCCTCACATGGGCGGTTGTGCCATCAGCCAGCAATCATGTGCACACTAACAAATAATATTTAAGGAAAAACTTGCACTCTCCTGTAGTAATATGAAGCGGCGGGGCTGCGTCCCCAACACCCCAGCCTCCTGCCTGGCTAGCTTTACCCGAAATAATTACACAGACACTGTATTTATTTAAACACCACTTGGCTCATTTCTACCTAGCCTCTTCTAGGCTAACTCTCGCACCTGGACTAGCCCATTTCTTATCATCTGTATAGCACCGGTCTTACTGGGAAGACTCTAGCCTAAGTCCATTCTGGGTCGGAGCTTCATAGCGTGCATCTTCCCTGGAGCGGGTAGCATGGCGTCTCTCGGAGGCGTCTGCTCCGGAGAGCAGAGCTGTGGAGTCTGACCTCACTTCCTCTTCCTCCCAGCGTTTTGTTCTGTTTACTCCTCCCACCTATCTCCTAACCAATGAGAGCCAAGCAGTTTCTTTTAATTTAACCAATGACCTTCCTCCATCATTTCCTCTTTTTCAATGACCTTCCTCCATCACTCTCCCCAAATAAGAAGGCTGGCCAAACAGTAGCACAATTTTTTTCATCCCAATACCTAGAAGGAATGAAAAACAAATATTTGCTGAAAATGGAAACTATAACTATAGCCTTAAAATGGTGAATTTAGGCACCATAGAGATGGAGGGGTTCTGGGGATTTTCTCACTCAAATCAGACAAAATGAGAGTTGGTCCACAAAGCAATGAGTCTGATTTTCTGTTAGACTCCTCCAATCCTTTTTAGAACGTAGGAATATAAATCTGAATTGCAATCCACATGTCATACCTCTAAGGAGAAAGAACATTCTGTCCTGTAACAGTCATAAACCTTTCCAAAGTCTGTAGTTGGATCTCCTCTGTTGGAGAAATTTTCTAAATCATCTAAAGCTTATATAGCATCAAACTGTTCTTGCCCCCTGGTTTCTTTCATTCTATAAAATAATTTTCCAAAGTGCTAGGCAGCATTTGGATTCACTGCTGATTTTTATCCTGCAATGATTTTTTTATATATAACTATAAACATTGAATTTCAGTTGGCTCAACTGTGCATGATACCGATTTCAAGATTGTGAGGGATTAAGTGAATTTTCAAACTGCAGCAGACAGAAGAGGCTGAGAGATTCTATCGACCCTCATGGGCTTCAACTGTGGAGTCATTCGAGAAAAAAACTGCTGCCATAGATCCAAGCTCGAAAAGATCCCTGACCAGCGTTGACATTTAAAAAACAGAAAATTGTTTGGCTTTATTTTAAATGTCAATCCTCTGCAGGTGAAGAATTATTTTTTAATTTAGGAAATTGGGGGATGAAACAAACTGTGCTCAAGTGCACTGGCTATAGAAAGTTTGATCAAATTGACTACATTTTTATGAAATATAGGTTGAGTATTAGTAAATCATATGAAGGCAATGATCATAAGAAAAGCTCTTACTTCATCATCAGAAACAGTGGGGTGTGGAGGGGAAAGTACTGGTCTAAGAATTAAAATGGATCATTTGAGTCTAAACTTCATCAGTTATCTCCAAAATACTCTGCCAATCAAGGATTTCCATAGGACTCTTGATTCCATATTTGTCGCAAGGGGCTTCAGCAAAGGTTCTTTAAATGTCTTTGGTTTCTCAAGATAGGACTTGATACTTCAATCTTGGCGTCCTTTTCTATAGAGTTGGGCTAAATTATCATGCCCAAATAATTTCAGAAGGAAGGAAAATAAATGGAACAGAGAATATAAATGTGAAGCAAAATGGAAAACCATAAAAACTGGTCAAATTTAAGATACTTGTTTTAGCATTGTATATATTTTCAAAATAATCACATACTGAAAAAGGTTTTTCTGTCATTCCTTCCTTCCTTTCTGTCTTTCATTCATTTCTTCCATCTTTCGTTCATTCCTTCCTGTCTGGTTCTAACCAAGTCAGAAAGTTGGGAGTCATTTCCTGTTTTGTTTGGATTGGTTTTCTTTTTCCTGTTTCTTCACCCATGCGCACATCTTATCTCTCAGGAACAGACGTGGAGTTTTCTGTTCAGGATTTGGGTCAATCATCCTTTAAGTCCATCAAAAGAATGCAGTGTGACCAATGATAAAGATGAAAGGCAGCAATGTGCAATTGTGAGTGTCAGTCAGCACGTTGTCTTTCTTCTCTTGGGCCCTGTCACAGTGATGTCATCTTAGAGTACAGTAGCATTTGCTTTCTGGGAAAAGGAAAAGTCAGAGCAATTCTTTAGTAGTTTTATACTTTCTTATTGTTGCTCTTCATCAGGCTATTCCATTGTTCTATTCATCCAAGATTCTTTATAGCTGAAAATTGGGTACCTCTTGAAAGAATTTCTGTGATAAATATTGTTTGCGCTGCCATCTCCTTAGCTACACAACATCCTTCTGCACAACCCTTCCAACTACTCTAACAAAACTGGTTTTCTCCCTATTCATTGTATCACACTTCACTTTCAAAATCCTGCTCATGCTGTTCCCAACAGACACATGATAAAATATTTGCCAGCCGGGCGTTGGTGGTGCACGCCTTTAATCCCAGCACTCGGGAGGCAGAGGCAGGTGGATCTCTGTGAGTTCGAGACCAGCCTGGTCTACAAGAGCTAGTTCCAGGACAGGCTCCAAAACCACAGAGAAACCTTGTCTCGAAAAACCAAAAAAAAAAAAAAAAGATAAAATATTTGCCAATATTCACCATCTATTCAAGGTGACAAATACTTGGTGAAGGCACCTGTGATGTTCTGGAAAGCCCAAATGTCTCTGTCCTTTTAGATTTTATCACCCAGGGTTCCCATCTCTTTCAAAGTACTTTGTGCTTTTGATCTTATGAATATTTGGTTGTTGCCCTTTGATATCAAAGTACCTATAAGTCAAGATGTGATCATTTCAATATCATATATCCAAAGGGCTGAAAGGTAATAAATTATAAATTTATGTTAATTAAAGTTAACAGGCACCAATTAGTACACTTAAATGATATCAGTAACCTCAATTTTTATGAGGCAATATTGATGTAGGATTCCCCTTTGTAAGCTTGTTACTACTGGTTAATAAAGAAGCTGTCTTGGCCTATGGCAGGGTAGAATACAGCTAGGTGGGAAAACTAAGCCTAATACCGGGAGACAGAAGGCAGAGTCAGGCAGATGCCATGTAGATGCCAAAGAAGAAAGATGTCAGAACATTACTGATAAGCCACAGGCTTGTGGTCATACAAAGAATAATAGAAATAGGTTAATTTAAGATTTAAGAGCTAGCCAGGAATAGACCTGAGCAGTGGGTCAAACAGTCTTGCAATTAATGTAGTTTTTCTGTGAGTATTTGGGACTGGGTGGCCAGGAACCAAAAGTGCAGTCTCCATTTTCACATTATTACATTAGTAACTGAAACTTATCACCTTATATTGATCAAAATATAGTACAAAGATATAGGAAAATGACATAATAAAATACATAATTATGCATAATAGGTATAGTCTGACCATTAGTAAGTACAATATTACTAAATTGGGTTTATTATGAGAGATTAAGATACCTAATATACTTATATAATTATATTTATTCAAACTATTATATATATATATACTTATTCAAACTATAATATGCTAAAATAGGTAAGAATAATATGATTTGATATATCCAGTTAAACATTTGGACAAGTTAAAATGTGTTGATAAAAAGAATAAAAGATAAACTAATGGTATAATATATTTATTATTTTAAAGGATGTATATTTCAGGAAAAACACAATACTTTAAAATGACACATTAGGCATTTTCAGTAGACTGTGGGCAAAGCAATAATTCCCTGTGGAGTCATTTTTCTCTAATACTACTTTAACCAACTCAAAGAAGAAAAAGAATTTTATTCTCAGGAAATGAGGATTTAGATGCTATTTTCAAATGATGTGATTATATTTTTGAATACACAAGTAATTGCTATGGAACCTATCAGAATCAAAGGTTCAGTAATGTAGTAGGGAATCAAATTCTAAATCAGAAATCAAAGGTTCCAAGTGTACAGAGACCACTCAAGGATACAATGGGGGGAATGCGCTTACAACAATATTCAAAGAAAAGGTAAAATTACTAAGAAAACTCTATAAGTTTATATATATAGTGAAATACGTTCCTTATATAGTGAAACTTTAAAGGAACACCAGTCTCAAAAGAACAAGCTAAGACGTAAAAGAACCAACAAGAAGCTTGTCAATGTTCATTCACTTTATTTATAATGTAGGTTGATATTTACCTACATTAAATGGTAGTGTGAATAAAAATGACCCCCATAAGCCCACAGAGAGTGACACTATTAATATTGTGGACTTGTTAGAATAGGTGAAGTAGAATAAAGGAAGTGTTTCAATGACAGTGGGCTTGGAGATCTCAGAAGATCAAGCCAGACCTAGTGTGACTTTCTCTTCCTGCTGCCTGCAGATCAGATGTAGAACTTACAGTTACCTCTCCAGTACCATGTCTGCCTTTATGCCATGATGCTTCCTGCCATGGTGATAATGAACTAAACCTCTGAACCAAATTCCAGCCAAAAATAATGTTTTCTTTTATAAGATTTGCTGTGGTCCTGGTGTCTCTTGACATCAATAGAACCCTAACTAAGGCTATATCTAAGAAAAATAAGCAAGAGGTCTCTGTTGTTTGTGGGTATTCAAAAACAGTACTCTGTTTTTCTTGTTTTGTGGGCTTGATTTGTACTAGACATAGAAATTTAATTATAACATTCATGAATAAAGCTAAGTAAGAATACACAAAGATTCTCTCAAATTGAAAGGCAACAAAGCAAATTATATCTGTTGAAAGATAGTCAATACAAGACACTTCAGTTTTTAGTGTTTTAAAAACTTGGACACTAGACAGACTGTCAGACAATGAATGGTATGGCAGGCTGTCAAACAACGAAATAAATACAGCTGGAAGTTATCTAATAATTGTTATTGAAAATAGATTCTGCTCTCATACAATATATCCCAACCACAGTTTCCCCTCATTCCACTGCTTCTAGCTCTTCCTCTCCTCCTATCCCCCTCAAATCCACTCCCCATCCATATCCTTTTCAGAAAAGAGAGGTCTCCAAGAGACTACAGCCAAACTAGACTAAACGAAATACAATAAGTCAAGACAAAAGTCCTCATATAAAGGCTGTACAAGGTAACCCAATAGAAGGAAAAGAGTCTCAAGAGCGATATTTAAAGTCTGTTGAGAGATAATTTCATATTAATACAAAACACTGGTGTTATTGGTTGAATTTTCAAAAGTGCACTACATAGAAGCTTCATAATTTTGTCAGGGACAATTCCAAATAGATTTAGAGACATTCATTTTAATATAACCATAAATGAATCAGAAGTAATCACAGGAGAATTGGTTTGCTGCTTTAGAACAGGAAAGGATTTTCTGTTACTCTGATCCATAAGACATAAAACTGTGATGTGTTAATAGAACTACATAAACTGGTAGACTTCTACCTGAAAGTGAGAGTCACAGGTGAAGTGAAAAGGTAAAAACATCAACAAACACACATATCACACAAATTCACAAACAAAATTTTATGACTAATATTCATATAGAGCCTCCAAGCTAGAATAAAAGTTACTAGAATTAATGAGACGATGTTAATGAAGATATCAAAAATGGCAGTTAAAAAACCTTGTCCTACACTCTCACTCTCCTTAACCCAAAGCCACCAGCATCTGAAGACCTGCACACAGCGTCTTTTGCATGTCCCA
This sequence comes from Microtus pennsylvanicus, assembly GCF_037038515.1. NCBI lineage: Eukaryota > Metazoa > Chordata > Mammalia > Rodentia > Cricetidae > Microtus > Microtus pennsylvanicus. Next base: position 67,200,261 of record NC_134579.1, read on the forward strand.
TCAGTAACACTGATCCTGTTTCACATAACAGCAGTTGAGTATATTAATTAGAAGCCCTGGCACACTCCAAGGGAGATTTCCCCTTTCGGTACCACTGGGACTGTAACACTTCCATTGCAAACCTGTGCTGAACATCTCTGTGCTCCCCTGATAATTATGACTTTTCATCTCACTATGGTATACCAACCTTAACTTCTTAGGAACTGCAACAAAAAATCTGATAGCTCCACAGAGCGTTTGTTTGCCTGATAGAAGGTACACCTTGCCCTTGCTGAGCTAGAATAACTTTCGATACTCCTTTCACAATCACCACTGAGTGATACCAAGACTGAAGCCCATGCACCATCCAGCTGATTCAAACCCTGCCAAGTTGGAGTAACAGCAAACACCTATTCAATAAAGGTGGGACAGACATCCACATTCAAAGGCACAACCAACAACCTAATCAGACATCCAAATCTCACCAGGAAAACACATATAAAATGAAAATCCAAGAAAATATGTCTCTTCCAAATATTAGTAGTGTACTCCCACAGTAGTATACCTAAAAAAAGCCAAATGACATACAAGAAAATAAATTCAAAATAACCATTAAAAATATGTTCAAAAAATTCAAACAAGATATGAATAAATACATAATGAAGACTGAGAAAACACAAACAGTTGCGTGATGGAAGGAAAACAAGTCAGGCTATGAAAATAACATTTATCAAAGACATAGAAAGTCTTCAAAGAACCCAAATGAAAATAAAACTTGAAATTAAATTATTCAACAAATCTAATAAAAAGCTGAGGGCAAAATCTCACCAACAGAATGAATCAGGTGGAAAGAGAATATCATAACTTGAAGATAAAGTAATAAAATTAGACCAGATGGTCAAAGAAAATCATAAATCTAAAACACTCATAAACAGAAAATGAGCAAAGTTACGGACATTATTAAAAAGACTGAGCCTATGAATTATAGATACAGAAGGAGGAGAAATTCAGGGCAGAGCCACAGAAAATATTCTCAAGATCCCATAGAAGAAAATTTGTCAAATCAAGAGAGAGAGAGAGAGAGAGAGAGAGAGAGAGAGAGAGAGAGAGAGGCCTGTCCATGCCCAGGAGTCATACAGAACACCCAATAGACAAGACCAGAAAATAAGTTCTCCACATCAGGTAGCAGCCAAGATACTAAATGTGTGAGAGAATATTGAAAAGCTGAGGTAAATCAATACCAAGTCACATATGGAGCCAGGTGTATCAGAATAGCCCCTGACACTTTAGTAATTATGGTAAAGGCCATAGGGTTTGATTGATGCACATAGGCCCTGAAAGACCACAGAAGGCCACCCTGAAAATTCCTAGACACTGAGTAACTAGCTCTCATAATTGAAAAAGCCTCCAGAAACATAACTATATATACCCTAGGGGAGCAACTACTGCTATAGCTGTACTTAAGTAAACTGCCAAGTAAGTACTTACATTTACACCCATAGATTAAGTACAGCTATCAATCCTCATCAGAGATGTTTCTTTCTACAGTAGACAGTAATTAATAATACAGAGACTCACAACTTGTCAGAGAGCAGAGGATGAGACATTTCTTTTTATTCCAGTTCTTACGTGTTTGAATCTGTGGATTTCTCCTACTTAGTAGCCACTTAGTCTGTATCTTGATAAAACATACATTTCTTATCCAAGTTGCCCTTTCCCCAGTCCTCTGGTCATTCTTACAAATGTATCAGCTTGTGGAGGAATAGATTAAAAATTATTTATACCCATCTTCTTCTAAGTGTAATTCAGTGACTGGCCTATAGAAATGAGATGGGCATGATAGGAAGTTTCTTTTTGTGAACCTCCCACAGGAACAGCTGAATTCTTTAGCTCTCCGGTAACCAGATCTTCTTACCACTTAAGTCAAGACAAGAAGAACTGCAATGGAAGTTTCAGAGTTCTCAGAATATTGTACCCACAATGGAGCCTTGTTTTCCTGAGTCAGTGATGGGCGCAAGATAAGAACCATCCTCATCTGGGCTAGTCCAAGATGTCACTCCCAGATCAGGAGCAGGGGAAGGAGGGTAGGGTTTAAAGTCTTAGTTTTCGAGGAGAAAAGCCTCTGACTGAGCTGGAGAATAGGGGCCAGTGTGCAGATGCCGTCTGGTGTTAGTTCTCCCTAAGCTGAGTGGATAGAGATGGGGAGGGATCCTGGTTTGAACACCACAGACTCTGGCCTTTCTCACTGAATTTATTAAGACTTTCTTTGTAGGAGGGGAGAGAGCTGCTTGTTCTTCCCAGCCACCTGGATGGCTTAGGCCTGAAATAATCACACAGAAACTGTATTAATTAAACCACTGCCCATTAGCTCTAGCTTCTTATTGGCTAACTCTTACATATGAGTTTAACCCATTTCTATTCATCTGTAGATCACCATGAAGTAGTGGCCTACCAGCAAAGTTTCAGCACATCTGTCTCCGGCGGCAGCTCCATGGCGTCTCTCTGTTACTCTGCCCTTCTTCCTCCCAGCATTCAGAACAGTTTTCCCCATCTACCTAAGTTCTGCCCTATCAACAGGCCAAGGCAGTTTCTTTATTCATTAATGACAATCACAGCATACAGAGGGGACTCCCATGTCTTTTTTTTAAAAGTTTTATTCCCCATAAAATGCTGCCCGACTCTAGCATTTTTTTCAGAGCTTTCGGCGGTTGCTTTTTGTTGTTGACGTTGTTTGTTTTTTGTGATTTTTCAACAGTCTTACTAATAGTCAAATCAGCAAAATTTCTAAAAATGCTAACATGCCAAAAGCCAATATTCTTAATAAGAATGAAAGAATGAGCCAAGATAGCAGTTTCAATGTATTAAATCATCAAGGCCTAATTGTGTTTAAATATACTGTTGATGAGCCTGGAGGAATCAGGTCATTCTGTATGCTTCAGGTTGAAGATAAATTTGTATGACACTCAGAGAAGGCGTGACTGACAATATAAATTATGGAAGCATTTACCCTTTTACCTGCACTTTTCCTTCTGCTTCTTGCCTTCAGCTATATCTGCATATATATCATTAGCTCTAAGAACAAATATTGGAAATAATGGAATACAAGGAGCTAAGTAGAGCATGAAGAAGTGCTTTATATGGGATATGAAAAGCACTAAAAACATACTGTTTAAAAGGCACATGTGAACCTTTATAAGAGAAGATGAGATGGGGAGGTATTATATGACGTTTTCTTGGATTTAAAGAAGAAACTTTAGGAAGATGCAAAAGAAATTAGCAAAGTGATCGACCTGGGAAAGGAGACTTACCCTTGGACAGAGGAGATACTCTTTTTTGCACATATAGTCATCCTGGGGACTGAAGGCAGAACCTTGAGCTTGCTAGGCAAGCACTCTACCTTATGAATCCATAGGACATATCTAGAGCACTATTGTGATAAGGACTAATATGTTGCAACAACAAAGGTAAAACTGGCCTCTTCCCACATATGTACATCTGCTTTTAGCATTGGAAATCTCATATAGCCTCACATTATGCATTATGAGTAAAAAGTATAATGATTGAAAACAGGGGCACTCAGCCCTACTTCCCGGCAGAGACTCAGCTACTTTGATGGCTTGGCCTTCTTGGTAGTCACCTCCACAGTGCTCTTAAGGAGGGCATGGAACTTCTATGTGTCAGTAGCCCTTCACAGAAATTTCAAACAAACGACAATAACAGATTCCACATAGTCACATTCTTTGGTATTTTCTTTTTGTATCCACTTTTCGTCCCATGGGAACCTTTCCGCTTCTCTCTACCTGGACAGTAGTCTAAGTCACCATGTCCTCACACATGCTTCTCTCAAGATGATAGATGCGATGCCCACGTTATCGATTGCTAGACATAAAACCTACAGAGGACATGGCCTTGTATGGCAACTTTCATAATTTTGTACACTTTTTAATACTTTGGTTGGGGCTGTTTCTCAGAGTATTTGAAGTGGATGCATCTTTTTTTTTTCTCAACTTGTGAATCCTTTCAAATGTTGCTGTCTTTTGAAGCAAGTGTCAGTATCAGTCTGTCCTGTCCTAAGTTATTCCATATTATTTGAAAACAATGTTTTCCAACCTGCTTTTCCTGGATATACCCTCTTACAAGAAGATTTTTGACAATGGAAAATGACTCTGCACCTGCAACAGCACCAGTTCTGAAAGGAGGAAGATTTCATCATCTAAATTCATCAGAGTAAATTGGGAATATAGAGAGGCACATGGTTAAATTAAAGTTATATCAGGAAACCCAGGTCCAAGCACTAATGAGACATAGTAGGCTGGGGAAGGAGCCTAATTGCCTCACCTGGACTCCGTACAAAGGTGGATACCTTAAAGTTCAGTAGCAGCTGTCTTACCAACAACTCGCCATCTGACCATCTGGTTGTATATGTTAAGGGACCAACAGTCAAGCTCTCCTGTTTGTTCTCACTGTTGATTCAACCTTCTTGATTCCCCTTCTGCCCACCTTCCTGTTTCTCCTCTGAATCTGATGTCTCTCTGCCTATTTCTTTGTCTGGAACTGGTCTTGCCCTAGACTTCTGCAGCTGCACTCAACTGCCCAGTTCAGCTCTCACTTTGGACCTGTACCAGCTGTTGCAGTGCCTCTACAGAGACCCCCATCTGCTTTGTTATCATTCCCCCGACTCATTTGCACTTCTCTCCTTTCAAACTCAACCAACCCCCACCCCTGGCCTCTAAGAAACCCATAGCATCTAAAACCATTGGTAGCCTAAGTGTGTGATACGTGGTTTGTAATCTGAGAGTTCATAGTAGTAATAAAAATTGGAATAGAAGACCTTTTCCTTCTCGGGGCTATAAAGAAATACAGGAGAATGTGGCAAATTGTTGACAATGAAGCTTCCATACCTTACTAATATATTGTCAGGCAATGAATTCTGACCTTTGAAAAGAAGTGACCATATTTCTGGCATGCCCCACTTATGACCTATAATTGTCTAAGACTTTTCCGGATTGTGAGTGTCTATGATAAGTGCATCTGTCTCAGCTGCAAGAAAATTGGGAAATAAACTTGGATTCTACACCACAAACTTGACATAAATCTATCACATAAAGGGAACAATGCTATTAAAAGTTTCTTGGCATCTTCAAAGTCTGCACATGTCTACAACATACACTAGAGAGATGCAAAGATGTTTGAAGATTATTAGAAAGATTATTTTTATGGGAAAGATGACAGGGAAGCTTCAAGACAATGACTTCGTGAATGATCGTATTGATCATAGATTAGACAGAAAAGCCATGCTTCCTGTTTCCCATTACCCTAACTTCTTGCAAAAGGCTCAGCCATTCCTGATCTCTCTACATCCTGCAAATGCGATAGCAAATAAAATGTGCATTTATTACATTAACTTTTCATGGGGAGACATAAGAAAATTTCTATTCAGCCCAGTAGGGCACACATGGAAGACCACTGTACAAATTTAACTAAAGTCTAGGTTGGTGAACCAGTTAGCTTGGGGGGTGATCACAGAGCACAGATGTATAGTTATTTATAGGAGTAAGGGTAGCACCAAAGCAGCTGCATGACCAAAAAGTCATACCCCATCACAGATGGGAGCCTTGTAGAAGATAGACCATGGGATTTCACTTTCATTTAATCTTCCATTTCCTAAACACTTTAGCATTTCTTACGATCTCTTGCAGCTGGGACTGGGTGTAGATTTGTATAATATCTGGAATCTTATGTGATGGTTCTAGGATTCCTCCCTCTTCCTACTGAAGAATGTTAGCTCCTTCTTTACAATCATCATAAACTTATCACTAATGTTCTGCTCAACTAGTTACCATGGCTACTGATCCAAAGTAATCTCTACTCCAAAATGATGATTAGATGATAAAGTTATACCTGGAGAGAAAAAACCACACTGCATCATTTCACTTCCTTCTGCTCCTTTGTCGATTGCAATGTTCCCTGAGACTTGGAAGGGGTGATGTGTACAGGATTATTTTCTGAGCAATAGAGATGGTATGCTGAGGCAAGCAAGTATGAGGACTAGTTTAGCAATCTGGGACTCGGCTTGGCTTCTGCTATGTTCACACCTCTCTTACTAACAATGCACTTGGCAGCCTATGACAATTACCTGCATAAAATATGCACGTATACCCCTCTTTGAACTGTGTACCTACCATCCTGTTATCAACTTAAGACTCCCAGCTGCATCAAGCTGTGCAAACACTTCCATCTAAACAAAGAAATGTTTCTTCTACCTTTAATGACATCATAATTAAATGGACTATATCCAAGTAGACTCTACTGACACTTACCTCAGGAAACAAAAGGAATTGTAGTTTATCTGGCCTGGATTGATTGGAGATTCATGATCAAGAAGCAAACTCTGTCCTCAAAGTAAACTCTTAAGAGAAAATACCTAGTTACCATCTTATAATTATGCACAATTGGTTATAAACTACTAAAATCAGATGCATCATGAAAAGGGATATGTTTAGCAGAAAGGGTTTATAAAACTTGGCTTATCAAATCAAGATAAAGCTACACATGGCAATGCCCTTAGCATCCACATACCTCTTATTTTTGAGGTCCATAAACAGAAACCCCAAACAATAACTCACATTCACGTGACCTACTCTCCTTTACATTGCAAATCCAGAAGAGATTTTATTTAGAAAAGATGGGTATTTAAATACTTTATGAAATGAAAACAAACAAACAGCCCAGACCCCAACCTGTCTGTTCCAAAGGAAACTCCATTTCCCCAAATTCTAAAAGACCAAAGGGACAAATGGCTATCTATGGCACCTATTAGCACATCAAAGCTGGCCTCCATGTTCCCACAGTGTCCCAATCACCTGTCACATTACAAATTGCCAACGTCCTAGCTCTTTTCTCCTCCTATCCTACCCTAAATGGTAATGACCAGATACTACCATTTCCTACCATTCCCTACTCATTCTCCTTATAACCCTGATAATTTGGTTATGCTCCCTCTTTTTGACGTTCTCTCTGTCTTCCTTATCCTCTCTTCTCTGTTCTCCTGATCTCCCTTTCTCTACCATAACCCCCCCCCCCCAAACACACAAACAAACACACATACTCCTGCTTCCTTCATGGCCAGGTCGTCTGCTGACCATGTTCAGTCTATTATTTCCTGTCTCTGCTTTGGGTTCTTCCAAGTGCCTCTGGCTATTCTATTGTTTATATCTACAATAAAATACTCCCCCTTAACTATATTATGGAGTAGCATATACACAGCTCCAATAATAACAATACTACCACAATCATGATTCTTCTTGGCAATCTGACCAACTAAGAGTCTTTCCATCAGCAGTCATGGCCTACTGTAAGGATTTTCCTCTACACTCAACGCTGTGGGCAGAAACACAAATATTTATTAATAAATTTTTTGAACACATCATATCCCTTAATGAAATGATAGCCTCTGCTTCCCTACCAAAAATGACCTCTCCAGCCATAGATTTTTGTGCATGTTAATAGAACCAGAAATGAATATCTCCTGAAAACCAGGCCTTAAGTCCAGTCAGACAATATTGGTTGCAACCATAACAATCACATGACTATTGAACCAGTGGGATCATAATTCCTGGCATATTGCTAGTGTCAAATACAGGGCTCACAACAGAGTAGAACTTGGTGACAATTCTATGATAGCATCCTGGCACCACGAAAGCCTGTAGGAAGGATGGAGCTTCCAGTTCAATTTCAATTTGATTTCTCAGTGTTTTATTTTTTAACTAATGAGTTTGGAATCTTCAACAATAGTGTTATCATCAAGGTTCTGACAATACAGTCAAAAGCAGCGGCAATAAGCATTGGGAATCTTGTTGACCAACATACAGGAAGACAGTCTCTCTTGGCACTGGGATGTTCACTCAACAACCATGGTTTTCCTTTCCTATTTAAGAAACTTTGATTCACTCGCTGCTGTTTGTCTCATGTAAGACACTTGGACGTTAATATTTACCTTAGTTTGCTCTGTGTTGCTATGAGAAAACACTGACCAAAATCAAATTGAGGAGAAGGAGATTTATTTGACTAACAGATCATTGTCCATCCTCAAGGGAAGGCAAGGTCAGAACCCAAGGCATGAATCTGGATTCAGTAACTGAAGCAGAAAGCATGGAAGAATGCCTCTTACTGGCTTTATTCCTGAATCTGCTAAGGGAGTTACCCTAAACAACCTAGGACTACGGCCCTGGAGTGACATTTGCCTGCAATGGACAAGGCAATCTTCCATTAATTAGCAATCAAGAAAATGCCCTGAAAACATGCCCAGAAACCAATCTAATGGAGGCAATTTGTCTGTTAGGGTTTTCTTATCCCAGATGGTTCACATTGATACCAATAGCCACCACAGTGCTATATTGCCCATGTGGTAAAAACATGTTTGGTAGAAGGTGGGAAGGAACTTTGAAGATGTACTGCTGCCCATTCCAAACATGTGCAAAATGGACTCAGGAGTCAGCAACTAAACAGATAACAAGGGAAAACATTAGCACCATCTAATACAGCATGAAAACACCCTGTTGCTTCTATCATTTCTTCACAAGATTAATTTTGGGTATAGCAGCCAAAATGAGAGACTATTTCTTCTTCTTCTCTTCTTCTTCTTCTTCTTCTTCTTCTTCTTCTTCTTCTTCTTCTTCTTCTTCTTCTTCTTCTTCTTCTTCTTCTTCTTCTTTCTTCTCTGCCTCCTCCTCCTCCTCGTCCTTCTCCTCCTCCTCCTTCTCCTCCACCTCCTTCTCCTCCTCCTTCTTGTATTTTAGCTTTACATAATACACAATCCTCTTTTCCTCCTTATCCCAGGATATTGCCATGGGGCCACCATAAACCCCCCCACCCTTAATAAGTGTATTGAGTCTGTTTCAAGCTCCTTGGCCTCACTTGGTCTGTTGTACCTGCCACACAGGTTAGCTACTCGTGACAAGTAGGCTATGGGACAGCAAGGAAGTTATAGCCACTGCTATGAACTCTTGGACATGGCGGGCATTTGAAGGCACCCCTGACCAAGCAAGTAATATTTATACCCAGTGTACTGTTTTAGGAGATAGTTTATCCCTCTAGTTTTCTCTGGAGTGGTAACTGACCACTCATAGTGTTCTAGAATTTTTATTAATATGCCTTCACATTGAGAAAGCACCCTGCACCACTGTTTTCTTTAATATGCCTTGCTCCCAGTTCCAGTTAATGATCAGAGAAGACCCAGCCATGATTAAAAGATTTTCCTACCTTAGTCTTAGTCAGTCCACAAACACGGTCATCGTTAACTCTCTTTCAGGTCCCAGTCCCAGATGACACTTTGAACAATTTAAACAGAGACAAGAGACTGGAAGTCTGATCATTTGGGAAGATGGGAGATTTATACAGCAAAGACATTAGCAGATTATTTCTTAAACACACAAGTGTTGTTCTTCTCAAATAGTTATCATCCACATTGAGCTTGCCTACCTGACAAAATTATAGTTCTCCTAATGAGCGCACAAGGGACTTAATGGCAGATCAGGATTTAATAGTCTTGAGCTGTCCTTAGAGACATGTTCTTTGATATAGGGAAAGGCCTTAAAGGCCAGGTTTAAGTCAGAGTTTCTTTGTTTGTTATGAGAATGGAGCCTAATTGGAGGTCAATCTTGGTGAGCAAACATTAGCATCCTAACATCCTTAGTTTCCCTATCTATTACAGAGCTCATTAGCATACATGCTATCTTTTGGGCCTTTTGGAGGCAGCACTCGCTTAGCTAAATCCTACTTTGTGTGACTTAATGTCTCCTAAACAAATATATTATTGAGTCCTTTATAGCATCAGTTCTATCACAAATAGATGATCAAATCTATGTCTTTTCTACAATGCCTGAATTCTCTTAGTACAAATAAATTTACAAAGCACAGCAGTTGTGTTGACAGTAATTTTCCAAGTACTCTTGATTACCTTAATAGCTAGGTAAAGCAAACAGGAAACATGGGTTCATCTAGTTCAATCTTAATTGCTAATATTAACTCTCAGATCACATGCTTTATACACACACACACACACACACACACACACACACGACAGAGTGAAAGGGGATTAAACAGAGTTCAAAGAGTTTCAAAGATGTAGTGGCAGCAGTAGGTTGCTGATAGGAATGTAAGGAGAGTCTTGTGGAAATCGGATAATGAGCCCCAGCATATGTCTGCTGAGAGATACACTGTGGAGGTATATCACAAAGTCAGAAGTTTTAGATGAAACTTGGGATTGAGTCAAGCTAAAGGAGAGATGTGTTTTATCATGGAAGCCATAGAGGTAAATGGTCTAACTGGGTCTAGATGGATGGACATCTTCTACAGAAGCAGGCATATGGACAGCTGGTCCAGCAGAGAATGCTGCATTAGGTAAAGACTGAGCTGAGCTGAAGCCCCCAGTACAGTTGAGATTCTCTGCCTGGTGTTCTTTAGACATATATAACAGCTGGTCAGATGACAGGTTGCTGGTGACTAATGCCATCACCTTGATAGATGTTCACTATCTCAGCTGAAGGTGTTTTACCCTTTTCTCTTGTAGATGTTCTTGGGTGTTGTGTTCTTGGTATTATTTCAATATCTCCCTGTTATTATGAAGTCCCAATTTACTTTGATAAGTTAATAAAATTTTCTCCTTTAACAAATAGCTCATTTTGTGCCTCAATTAGGGACTTCAGAAATATGTTTGCATTGCCACCAAGGTGCAAAATCATCTTCTAGGTTTACGCCGAAAAAGGAGTTTAATTCTGTTTTCAAAATGAAGTCTTTCAGGGCAGGGCATAGTCTTAAAACATCAGTATTGTATACTATGTAAAGTAACTTTAAGCGGAACTCAGCATGATCGTTTGCAGGCTGAGGAGACTGAAGCAAGAGGAAGTCGTGGATGGAATCTAATATGAGGCTCCTTTAATAGTTAGTGCTTTCATCTATCTACTAGGGAGTGTCAATAGCTCCATTACCAGTATACAGAGTGGTTATTACTGCTTTGTTCTATTCAATTAGTTACCATGGTTACTAGGCCAATGTAATTTCTACTGCAAAATAGTGATGATCGTTTTATACCTGGAGGGAGAAATCTATGCTTCTACAGGACTAATGATGATCTTAGAAACTCTCAAAGTAGTTTTATAGAGGTAATAATAATAAAATTTTAAGTTGCCACACCACAGTCTCAAATTTCACACAAATAAGGGTATTGTCTTGAGAACACTAATCCAGAAACAATATGCTTTTTCAAAGATGTTTGTGTCTTTTCACAATGTTGTAATTTATTACTGAATTAGAATAAATTTACCAGGTACAGCATTTTAAAGGCAAAAATTTAACTAATAATCCTGCTTTTGTGGTACTCTGGCCAAGGTAAACAGTTTCTTCTTTTTCAATATTGATTACTAATATTAACTCCCGTTTTATGTGTCAAACATAACACAGTTAATAGATCTATCTTTAAGTAGAAACGTGTGTGTGTGTGTGTGTGTGTGTGTGTATTTGAATGGATATGAAAGGTTAACGCTTCAAAAAGTTTCAGCAGTAGGCTGATAGAAATATAAACAGAGGCTGTATTAACAAGTGCTCTGAAAGCAGTGTTCCAGAAACATACGTGTATATATTTGTATTTTCCACAATAGCAGAATTTAATTTATAACAATAAATTCACAAGTTTCAAGAGATTTTCCTTGCAACAATTTGCCTGATATGAACACTTACCTCAATAATATGCCTGATGTGAGTTTTGGGTCTGTTACTCCTATCTCAGTTACTAGGATGTATTCTCATAACATATTTCTCATAGCACACAACAAATCATTGTAATATAACAATGTAATGTGTGGTTCTCTAAACCATGGTAGGAGGAATTTGATAGAGACATCTTGTTTAGGGCCTAATATTTCAAGGTCTCTTACTTTCTGTATAACGTGGGTCTCTATTTGTTCTCATCTGCTGTAGGATACAGCATCTCTGATGATGGCTGAGCAAGGCATTGAAATATGAGTATTGAAGAATGTCATGAGGAGTCATTTTATTGTTATGATTTTTGTTTATTTTGATTGTTTTGGTTTTATCATTTTACTCTAGGTCCTTGGGCTACATATTTGTTGCAAGAAGGACTGCTTGTGGTTCCTGGCTGCTTAGTCCTGAAATAATCACACAGAAACTATATTATTTGCAATACTGTTTGGCCAATAGCCTGTGTGTATTTCTGCTCATTCATATCCTAAACTAACCCATCTCTATTAATTTGTGTATTGCCACATGGCTGTGGCTTACCAGCTAAAGTTTCAGCATCCATCTCTGATGAGGCTACATGACTTCTCTCTGAATGCACCTCCTTTCACCGAGCATTCCAGTTAGTTTTCCCCACCTACCAAAGTTTTGCCCTGCTATAGGTCCAAAACAGTCCTTTATATTAATGAATGATATTCACAGCATACAAAGGGAAATCCCACACTATCTCCCCTTTTCTGTTTAAATAAAAAGGAAGATTTTAATTTTAACATAATAAATTGAATATAACAAAACAAATAACAAGTAAGAATTACACTTACAATATTTATATCTACTTTATCTTTTATCATAACTAAGTAAAACTATATTACTATCTAATTTTCAACTCCATCAAAGACTCCAGAAGGATATAATATTACCTAAGTAAACAGGAAGTGCATTGCAAGCAACTTTCAACACTTTAGAAATGGCAGAGATATCTTGCTGTCTGAACAGTCACCCAAATTTCTTTTGTATCTTTGGGTACATCCATCTTCAGCCTACAGACCCATGGTATCCATGGCTTTTGTATGAGGCAGGAAATTTCAAATATAGTTCTGCCTATAATGGCAGTTGGTCAGTCACTTTTTTCTGAGTCCTATAGAATGTTTTGCAGACTCTTTCATGAAGCAAGAACCCAAAAAGACTGTCTTACCTTTAGGCAAGTTCAACAGTCATTTCTCTGTGATTCCTGCATGTCCAGTTCAATTAAGCAGTCCATGCAAGAGCATATTTTTACCCAAATGGCTAACCAACTCTGTAAGGAATCTCTTTGATGTCCGTCTTCTTCTTGAAGCAATTGGTGCTGGCAGAAGCAGACATATCTTTGTCATGAAAAGTCTTAATTTCTTAAAACATTTTAAATGCCATATTCTGTAATCTTTGAAAGCTTTGAAGAATACCTATCTATCTGAAATATATCTTTGTACATCTAGAAAATCTAGCTAACATGACTACAAGCTTGACTGACTATTATAGATGATTATCTATTAATCTATATTTCTTAATTGTACATTACATTTTTAAATGAGCTGCACAAACACAATACCTTAATCAAGAGCAGAAATATACATATAACAAAATTGACCTTAAATTTGTATCAATAAATGAACATCCATATCAATGCAAATCTCTATAGCATATCACCCTTTAAATACAAGCAAACATTTATAAACAATGTTTAGGAATATGGGCTAGTTCTCTAGATTACTTCTTGCTGATTGGGGACACTAATAATCAGGTTTTTCATGGTGTATCCCATGTGCTAGGTTCATTTCAGTCACCAGTTGGTCGAAATAATTTTTTTTATTTTATTTTATTTAATTTTTACTCCTCTCCCTCTCTCTCTCCAGTCCAAAGAGCAGTCAGGGTTCCCTGCCCTGTGGTAAGTCCTAGGTCCTCCCCCCTCCGTCCATATCTAGGAAGGTGAACATCCAAACTGCCTAGGCTCCCATCAAGCCAGCACATTGCGTAGGATCAAAACTGCGTGCCATTGTCCTTGGCGTCTCATCAGCCCTCATTGTTCGTCATGATCAGAGAGTTCAGTTTTATCCCATGCTTTTTTTGGTAATAGTCCAGCTGGCCTTGGTGAGCTCCCAGTAGATCAGCTCCACTGTCTCAGTGGGTGGGTGCACTCCTCGTGGTCCCGACTTCTTTGCTCATGTTCTCCCTCCTTCTGCTTCTCATTGGGACCTTGGGAGCTCATGTCCAGTGCTCCAGTGTGGGTCTCTGTCTCTATCTCCATCCATCGCCAGATGAAAGTTCTAAGATGATATGCAAGATATTAGTCAGTATTGTGCTAGGATGGGGTCATTTCAGGTTCCCTATCCTCAGCTGCCCAAGGAACTAACTGGGGACCTCAGCTTGGGCACCTGGGAGCCCCTCTAGGGTCAATTCTCCTGCCCACCCTAAAGTGGGTCCCTTAACTAAGAATTGTGGTTCCGTGCTCCCCTATCCAACCTTCCTTTATCCCGATCCTCCTATTTCCCCAAGTCCCCCCTCCTTCCCTTCTACCTTTTCTCTCCCCATCTCCCCTTACCCCCTTCCCACCCCACCCCAAGGTCCCACTTTTCTCCCCGGCAATTTTGTCTACTTCCCTTATCCAAGAGGATAACGATATGTTTTTCCTTGTGTTCACCTTCTTACTTAGCTTCTTTAGGTTCGCCAATTGTAGATTCTGTGACCCCTATTTATGGCTAGAAACCAATTATGAGTGAGTACATCCCATGTTCTTCTTTTTGGGTCTGAGATACCTCACTCAGGATAGTGTTTTCTATTTCCATCCATTTGCATGCAAAATTCGAGAAGTCATTGTTTTTTACTGCAGCGTAGTACTCTAGTATGTATATATTCCATACTTTCTTCATCCATTCTTCCATTGAAGGGCATCTAGGTTGTTTCCAGGTTCTGGCTATTACAAATAATACTGCTATGAACATAGTTGAACAAATGCTTTTGACATGTGATAGAGCATCTCTTGGGTAAATTCCCAAGAGTGGTATTGCTGGGTCCAGGGGTAGGTTGATCCCGAATTTCCTGAGAAACCGAAACACTGACTTCCACAGTGGTTGCACAAGATTGCATTCCCACCAGCAATGGATGAGGGTACCCCTTCCTCCACAGCCTCTCCAGCAAAGGCTATCCTTGGTGTTTTTGACTTTAGCCATTCTGACAGGTGTAAGATGGTATCTCAAAGTTGTTTTGATTTGCATTTCCCTGATTGCTAAGGAAATTGAGCACGACCTTAAGTATCTTTTGGCCATTTGAAGTTCTTCTGTTGAGAATTCTCTGTTCAGTTCAGTACCCCATTTTTTAATTGGGTTAATTAACATTTTAAAGTCTAGTTTCTTGAGTTCTCTATATATTTTGGAGATCAGACCTTTGTCTGTTGCGGGGTTGGTGAAGATCTTCTCCCAGTCAGTAGGTTGCCTTTGTGTCTTAGTGACAGTGTCCTTTGCTTTACAGAAGCTTCTCAGTTTTAGTAGGTCCCATTTATTCAATGTTGCCCTTAATGCCTGTGCTTCTGGGGTTATACCTAAGAAGCGATCACCTGTGCCCATCTGTTGTAGGGTATTTCCCACTTTCTCTTCTATCAGGTTCAGTGTTTTCGGGCTGATAATGAGGTCTTTGATCCATTTGGACTTGAGTTTTGTGCACGGTGATAGATATGGGTCTATTTTCATTCTTCTACAGGTTGACATCCAGTTGTGCCAGCACCATTTGTTGAAGATGCTTTCTTTCTTCCATTGTATACTTTTAGCTCCTTTATCGAAAATGAGGTGTTCATAGGTTTGTGGGGTAAAATCCGGGTCTTCTATACGATTCCATTGGTCGACTTCTCTGTTTTTATGCCAGTACCACCCTGTTTTCATTACTGTAGCTCTGTAATAGAGTTTGAAGTCAGGGATGGTAATGCCTCCAGAAGATCCTTTATTGTATAGGATTGTTTTGGCTATCCTGGGTTTTTTGTTTTTCCATATAAAGTTGATTATTGTCCTCTCCAGATCTGTGAAGAATTTTGATGGGATCTTGATGGGGATTGCATTGAATCTATAAATTGCCTTTGGTAGAATTGCCATTTTTACTATGTTGATCCTCCCAATCCAAGAGCAAGGGATGTCCATCCATTTTTTGGTATCCTCATCATTTTCTTTCTTCAATGCCTTAAAGTTCTTGTCAAATAGATCTTTCACTTCCTTGGTTAGATTTACCCCAAGATATTTTATGCTGTTTGTGGCTATCGTGAATGGAGAAGCTTCTCTGATTTCCCTCTCTGCTTCCATATCCTTTGTGTATAAGAGGGCGACTGATTTTTTGGAGTTGATCTTGTATCCTGCCACATTACTAAAGCTTTTTATCAGCTGTAAAAGTTCTTTGGTGGAGTTTTGGGGGTCGCTTATGTACACTATCATATCATCTGCGAATAACGAAAGTTTAACTTCTTCCTTTCCAATTCGAATCCCCTTGATCCCATTATGTTGTCTTATTGCTATTGCTAGAACTTCCAGCACTATATTGAAG
The DNA here is from genome assembly GCF_037038515.1 of Microtus pennsylvanicus. Lineage (NCBI taxonomy): Eukaryota > Metazoa > Chordata > Mammalia > Rodentia > Cricetidae > Microtus > Microtus pennsylvanicus. The sequence continues at coordinate 67,216,554 of NC_134579.1, forward strand.
AGGTATGGCGAAAGTGGACAGCCTTGTCGTGTTCCTGAGTTAAGCGGGATGGCTTTGAGTTTCTCTCCGTTTAATTTGATGTTAGCTGTCGGCTTGCTGTATATAGCTTTTATTATATTTAGGTATAACCCTTGTATCCCTAATCTCTCCAAGACTTTTAACATAAATGGATGTTGAATTTTGTCGAATGCTTTTTCAGCATCTAATGAGATGATCATATGGTTTTTTTCTTTCAGTTTATTTATATGCTGGATTACATTGATAGATTTTCGTATGTTGAACCAGCCCTGCATCTCAGGAATGAAGCCTACTTGATCATAGTGGATAATTTTTCGGATGTGTTCTTGGATTCGGTTTGCCAGTATTTTGTTGAGGATTTTTGCATCGATATTCATGAGTGAGATCGGCCTGTAATCCTCTTTCCTGGTTGAGTCTTTGTGTGGTTTTGGTATCAGAGTAACTGTAGCTTCATAAAAGGAATTTGGTAATTACCCTTCTGTTTCTATATTGTGAAATACATTAAGGAGTATAGGTATTAGGTCTTCTTGGAAGTTTTGGTAGAATTCCGCATTGAAACCATCTGGTCCTGGGCTTTTTTTGGTAGGGAGGTTTTTGATAACCTCTTCTAATTCTTCGCGACTAACAGGTCTATTTAGATTGTTCACCTGGTCCTGATTTAACTTTGGTAAATGATATTTATCTAAGAAAGTATCCATTTCCTTTATATTTTCCAGTTTTGTGGCATATAGGCTTTTGTAGTAAGATCTAATGATTCTCTGAATTTCCTCTGTGTCTGTGGTTATGTCCCCCTTTTCATTTCTGATCTTATTAATTTGCAAATTCTCTCTCTGCCGTTTGATTAGTTTGGATAGGGGTTTGTCAATCTTGTTGATTTTCTCCAGGAACCAGCTTTTTGTTTCATTGATTCTTTGGATTGTTCTCTGTGTTTCTATTTTATTGATTTCAGCCCTCAGTTTGATTATTTCCAGTCTCCTACTCCTCCTAGGTGAGTCTGCTTCTTTTTTTTCTAGAGCTTTCAGGTGGGCTGTTAAGTCTACAATGTGAGCTTTCTCTGTTTTCTTTAAATGGGCACTTAGTTCTATGAACTTTCCTCTTAGGACTGCTTTCATAGTGTCCCATAAGTTTGAGTATGTTGTTTCTTTATTTTCATTGAATTCCAGGAAGACTTTAATTTCTTTCTTTATTTCTTCCTTAATCCAGGTATGGTTCAGTAGTTGGCTGTTCAGTTTCCATGACTTTGTGGGCTTTCCGGGGGTAGCCTTGTTGTTGAATTCTAACTTTAATCCATGGTGATCTGATAAGACACAGGTGGTTAGTAATACTTTTTTGTAACTGTGGATGTTTGCTTTGTTACCGACTATGTGGTCGATTTTCGAGAAGGTTCCATGAGCTGCAGAGAAGAAGGTGTATTCTTTCCTATTTGGGTGGAATGTTCTATAGATGTCTGTTAAGTCCATTTGTTTCATTATCTCCATTAATTGTCTTATTTCTCTGTTAGGTTTCTGTCTGATTGACCTGTCCATTGGTGAGAGAGGAGTGTTGAAGTCTCCTACTATTAGTGTGTGCGGTTTGATGGCTGCCTTGAATTTTAGCAATGTTTCTTTTACGTACGTGGGTGCTTTTATATTAGGGGCATAGATGTTCAGGATTGAGACTTCATCCTGATGAACTGTTCCTGTTATGAATATAAAATGCCCCTCTCCATCTCTTCTGATTGATTTAAGTTTGAAGTCAACTTTGTTAGAGATTAGTATGGCCACACCTGATTGTTTCTTAGGTCCATTTGCTTGATAGGCCTTTTCCCAACCCTTTACTCTGAGTAGGTGCCTGTCTTTGTGGTTGAGGTGTGTTTCTTGTAAACAGCAGAATGTTGGATCCTGTTTTCTTATCCAATCTCTTAGCCTGTGCCTTTTTATAGGTGAGTTGAGACCATTGACATTAAGTGATATTAATGACCAGTGGTTGTTAACTCCGGTCATTTTTTTTTAGTCGTAGAGTTTGTGTGTATCCCTTCTTTGGTTTGTGTTGATGAAGGGTCTCTAGATGCCTGAGTTATTGTGGTCATTATTGGACTCCTTGGTTAGTGATTTTCCTTTCTGTAAGGCTGGATTTGTGGCTGCATATTGTTTGAATTTGTTTTTATCCTGGAAAATTTTGTTTTCTCCATTTATAGTGAACGAAAGCTTGGCTGGGTATAGTAATCTGGGCTTGCATCCATGGTCTCTCAGTTTCTGCAGTACATCTATCCAGGACCTTCTGGCTTTCATGGTTTCCATGGAAAAGTCAGGTGTAAGTCTGATAGGTTTACCTTTGTAAGTAATTTGGCCTTTTTCCTTTGCCGCTCTTAATATTTTTCCTTATTCTGAATGCTTTGTGTTTTGATAATTATATGGCGAGGGGATGTTTTTTTTTTGATCCAGCCTATTCGGTGTTCTGTATGCTTCTTGCACCTTCATAGGTATATCTTTCTTTAGGTTGGGAAAGTTTTCTTCTATAATTTTATTAAATATATTTTCTGGACCATTGAGCTGCACTTCTTCTCCTTCTTCTACTCCTATTATTCTTAGGTTTGGTCTTTTTATTGTGTCCCATATTTCCTGAATGTTTTGTGATGAGAGTTTGTTGGACTTGCTGTTTTCTTTGATCATAGTGTTTATTTTCTCTATGGTATCTTCAGAATCTGAGAGTCTTTCTTCTATCTCTTGTATTCTGCTGGTTATGTTTGTTTCTGTAGTCTCTATTCGTTTACCTAGATTTTCCATGTCCAGCCGGCCCTCTGTGTGTGTTTTCTTGTTTGCCTCTATTTCAGTTTTCAAGTCTTGAACTGTTTCCATTATCTGTTTGATTGTTTTTCCTTGGTTTTCTAGGGTATCATTCACTGATTTATTCAATTCTTCAAACTTTCTGTTATATTTCTCATCCATTTCTATAAGGGCGTTTTTTACATGCTGCTTAAGGGCGTCAATCACTTTCATGAAGTCAATCTTTTCTCCTTCTTGATTAAGGTGTTCATGTCCTTCCGTTGTGAGGTCGCTGGTTTCTGGTGGCTTCATGTTGCTTTTCAGTTTGTTGGGTGAATTCTTGCCTTGGCGTCTTCCCATCTCTTCTTCCAAATACTCCCTTATGGATCTTCTTTTACCAGATCAGGTCTCCTTGCCTACCCAACGCGGCCTCCCCAATGTTGGCTCTCCTGGCACCAAGGGATCAGGTCTCCGTGCCCAACCCTGGCTTGTCCCAACGCTGGTTCTCCCCAATGCTGGTTCTCCTGGGGCCGAGAGATCAGGCCTCCGTGCTGGTTGGGCAGCTCGCCAACAAAGCACCTACCCTCCTTGGTGCAGGCAGGCCACAGAAACAAAGGAACTGCAGCCCGCCCGGGCGCCCCGAGGACTGGGACCCAGCTCCCAATGCCACGCGCCAAAAGAGGGCGTGGGGCCCAAGTGGGGAGGGCTCTGGACGGAAGCTGGGTGGGCCAGGAAGAAAGAGGCAGTAACCAGGGAATAGAGGTCCTGCAGAGAGCCCAAAAAAGACAGGAGGCCAAGGGACCCCCGAGATCCCCGTCCCTGGCTGGTGCCACGGGCCAGAAACTCACCCCAACGCTGGTTCTCCTGGGGCCGAGAGATCAGGCCTCCGTGCTGGTTGGGCAGCTCGCAAACAAAGTGCCTACCCTCCTTGGTGCAGGCAGGCCACAGAAACAAAGGAACTGCAGCCCGCCCGGGTGCCCCGAGGACTGGGACCCAGCTCCCAATGCCACACGCCAAAAGAGGGCGGGGGGGGCGGGGGGGGCGAAGTGGGGGGGGCTCTGGACGGAAGCTGGGTGTGCCAGGAAGAAAGAGGCAGTACCCAGGGAATAGAGGTCCTGCAGAGAGCCCAAGAAAGACAGGAGGCCAAGGGACCCCCGAGATCCCCGTCCCTGGCTGGCACCGCGGGCCAGATACTCACCCCAATGCTGGTTCTCCTAGGGCCGAGAGTCGAAATAATTTTTTGAGGGGTGTTCAAGATAACCTTTCATGGGGTCTTGGTCCATCAAACAACATTAGTCTGGAAGTATTCCACAGGTTCACATCCTCTGTGGAAACAAAAGAAGAAACTCTTTTCCAAAGTAGCATATCCTTAGACCCAAATTCTGAAGTCAAGATACCTTTATAATATACATGCTGGTTTAGCTTAGCAGCCCATACAATGAAATGTCTGTATTTAACTCCTTCACAGTCAAAAGATTCAAAGAAAACACAGTAATATACATAATCTAGGCTTTCTGTGAATTTTCCATCTGTACATGGCTTATTTGTACTCTATTAATTTTTCTGTACTCTGTCTCTTTAAAGACTTTGTTTTAATTTTTATCTTTCTTCATACTTTTTTCTTCTCTCTCCCAAGCCTATATACATTTATCTAATACTGTGACCCATTTAGAGGTCTTTTATGTCTGAATCTGTCCTGTTGTGTATCTGTAATTCTTTACTGTTTAGGAACACTTCTTAAAATGCTAAACACTTCTTAAACACTTAAGCTGCCGCATTACTAGGGCATATATAATACTTCCTTCCTGTTCTGCACAGTCCAGCATGGCAGAGCTGCTCGCTGCCTCCAAGAGCCATGCATGATGCTCCATTTCTAGGCACACAGCAGGTCCATCCTGCCACTAAGCAATCTGTAGCACATTGCTCACAAACCCCCATTCAAGTGCTTGGTCTCCTGAAAGAGCCAGAGGTTACACTGGCAGCATGGACTAGAAAGCCAGCACTTCAAAATGGCTGTGGCTTTTTTTTTTGGCTAACACTGAGTCAGGAAAACCTCTCTTAAAGGAGCTGTGGCATGCTGTCAGCAAACAGCAAGGAGCTATATTAAACTCTGTATTTTTGTGTCTAGAATTCCTTTTCAAGCTTTATCAGGTTTTAAGCAGATTTTAGTCAATCACATTGGTGCCAATTTATAGGAGGAGAGAGGTGTTTGTTGGTTCCTGGCTGCTCAGCTTTGAAATAATCACACAGAAACTATATTATAAATAGTCTCACAAAGAACTAACCTTTATTTCCACTCAACTGCCATATTATTAAATAAATGAACAGACTCTGTGAATAGCCCTTTTTCTTTAGATTCTCTTATATACCCAAAAGGGGGAAAATCAATATTTTGAACCCAAGATAGAAACTTTCTAGATTATTCCTCTAAGAGACACAGGAACACTGAGTTCTACATGCCAGTTTTAAAAGATTGAGGATTGATTATAGGACTCAGTGTATGAATAAAGGCTCGCCCAAGTGTTTGTCACAGTAATATAAAATAATTTGAAAATATCTCATTCCACACAACTTTTTATTGGAAAAATATTTTGTTATGCATGCCATTTAAATCTAATAGGCCATCAGGAATCAATGTGCTAAGAAAATAGTGTTAGAAATTTTCAGAAATATCATCTTTGCATCAGGCTTCTTCATTCACAGAAGGAGTGTCCTTGGGTCATCCCTTGGTATCCTGACATTCCCCCACCACTGTCTGTCAGTAAACAGCAGCACCTCCTCTGGCTCTTATCATTGCTCTCCAGGCTCCTGTGAAAGCTTATCTGCTATCAAGTCTGTGTATAATCCTCCAAACTGTGCCCTAAATCTTACTCTTCTCAGCAACTTCACAGCAACCTTTCTGTCAGTGCCTGCAACAGCCCTCCATCACTTCAATTTTCTTCACCTACAAATAGGCAGAAATCTCCTTTTTTTCTTGTTTTTCAGAACTTGAACTTGCAGGATCTTCTGGTCATTTCCTCTGTACTTAAATCCTTTATAAGAAGCCTACATATTTTCATCCCCACTCTGCCATCACCTGGATGCCATGAGATGTTTCTACTTCTCCCTCCAGGGCAATTTTCCTCGCCAAGCAGTTATTCTTTTATTCCATCGTTTCTGATAAAATGGACATATACCATTGTTAATGTTTCTGTCTGGAATATGTACAAGTCTAGACAAACTATAGTCCTTAGTGCTTTTCAATCAGTGAAACCAAAACCATACCCCTCCCTTCTCTGTCAGTGTAATCATCCCACCTTCTATTCCAAACTACAGAATTTGATGCAGTTCTTTCTTCCTTCTTATTCTTCACAATCTCACCAAGTGCTGAGGAGTAAGGCCACCAAACTCCCTCAATTCTGTTGGATGATTCTCTCCTGAACAGTTCCAACGCTTTTTTTTTTTTTAGCTCTGCTCCTTGCCCCTGGCTTTCCCACCATTAATATTACCCCTATGACATTATGGATGCATACTTTCTGAAATGCAAAGTCAATCAAGCTGCATTTCTATTTCTCTAGCTTCAAAAGAAATGGGTTCTCCCAGTCTCCCCCTGAGCACTGGCCACCAGTGCAGCATCTCCTCTCACTACACTTGTCCTGCAACCAAAGCTTTACCAGACTGAAATGCACCCAACAAATCCTGACATGCCAGTCATATTTGAATGAATGCTATGAGTCTCTGAGAATGCATGCTCTTTTAAACATTTGCAGCTCAACACATCCTCCTCACTTCATTCAGCTGGAGCTTCGCCCCATGCAAAGACGACTGAGCACAATCTCCCGATGTTCATCCTCAAAACTCATTGAGCCAATCTTAGGCCCTGCATCTTGTTAATTATTATAATTGTTACTTTGTTTACCTGTGTGTTCTGCAGGCAGATATACTCAGTGTTCCCTAAGATCATGGACAGTGTCTTTCGCACCTCTCTGTTGCCTTGTGAGATGTTTGGCACATACCACATGCTTCATCTGTGAAGAATGAAGTAAGTCAAGCACAATTTATTAATATTTTTAAGATAATCATGTGATGAAATGGTGCATGTGCCCTTACATACATTTATAGGTGTTTAATTTTATGTAAGTGTACTAGTCAATTTCCTCAAGACTATGACAAAATTATCAGACAAATGCAACTAAAGGGACTGAGGAGATAGTTTAGTGGGTGTAAGGCTTCCTGTGCAAGCACGAGCACCTGAGTTTAAATCCCCGGCACTTACAGAAAATGTAGGGCATGGAGCCACGCACTGTGGTGAGTGGCACCAGCTGTAGCTTGCTGCTGCCCGTCTAGTTCCAGGTTCAGTGAGTGATCCTGCCTCAGGAGAGGAAGATGGAGAGTGAGAAACAAGGTACCAGATGCCCTCTTCTGAACTTCATGATTGGGAGCGGATGCATGCACATGCAAAAATTAGCATGCACACACACACACACACACAGAGAGAGAGAGAGAGAGAGAGAGAGAGAGAGAGAGAGAGAGAGAGAGAGAGAGAGATGGGGAGAGAGAGACTGCGCATGCAACTTAAGAAATTTAGTGTGAGGAGATACAGACAGTAGATCACAATGAGGAAATGAGGAAGGCATGGTCACAGGAAGCAGCTGTGAAATTTCATTTTCATTTTTCATTTCAAATTTCATTTGAAATTATAAAGTACAGATTAATGCTGGCATTTATTTGCTTTCTCCTTTACACTCAATCCTGGGCTCCAACCTGTGGAAGCATGTCATCCACATTTAGGGTACGTCTACCAACCCCAAACAACACGACTTAGAAACTCACCCGCAGATGCGCCCAGAGGGCCCTTAGGTGACTGCATATACTATCAAGTTAACAATTCAATTTACCACCTCATTAAGAATATAGGCCAAAAATTAAATCAGAAGCTTTTCCTTGTCATGAACATTAGCATTTTTGTTCATAATTTTTAGACTTTTTTCATAACTTTGCATACCCAAGTTCATATGTACAAAAGTTTCTCATTACATAAAAATACAAAATGCTCGTATAGTAAACATCAATTTGCAATTTATTAAAACTGCTTTTGTGAATATGAAAGATTGCTATAACTAGGCACATATAACTGAGGAATTGTGTATGAAAAGGAATTTCATTTACATTTGAGGAATTACAGTTTTCAGGTAAATACTTTTCTTTGGAGACTGGGGCTATGTATTATAAGTAGAACACATGCTTAGCATGTACAGAACACTTAGTACAAAATGATAAAAGACAGAAAGATAATTGCACAGATACATACATAGATAATAAATGAAATTATTTTAAACAGAGACATTATATAAACACCACTAAAACATTATCTTTACAATCCAATGCATTAGATGTTAAAGGATACTTTAAAATGTACAGCTCAATCTTTTCATATTAAAAGAAGAAACTGAATCTTGAAATGACAGTGTGAGTAAAAATATACATCTTGTAACTAGAAACATCAAAAGATTTGGAAGTTTAAAAATTAAGTTTGTTCCATTTTTTATTGTAAATGCTGTGTTTAATTTTTAATTTTATAGCCTCTGGGGGCTTTTATGGAATTTTAAAATCCCACTTAGACTTTGAGGATGCAAATCAAGAGTAGTGATTCTCTCTGGTACAGCTCAGTTGGGACTAGGCTCTCACAGGAAAGTGCCATGGGTAACAAAAGAGCAATCCTGTTTTCAAAATTAAGCTCCTGACAGGTGTGAGATGCCTAGGGCGGGTAGCAACCTGGAGTGAATTAGTGCTAGTGGAGCCTGAAGTATTCTAAGAAAACATCAAACAGTGGTTCACAAGAAAAAGGTATTCAGAAGAACAGAGTTTCCAGACTTACCATTTGTGAGCCCTTTATTCCCAGGATCATAGTAACAGTTAAGATATAGAATCTAGGCCAAAAGATGTTAAGAAGCTCACCGTGTTGTGTCTGTGTAAGAGTATCTCCACTTCCACTGCACTACTGCTCTAAGGACTGTAGTAAGTCAGTGTATGAGGCAGATTATTTTATATTTTGCTTTTTATTAAATGAGATCATACACAGGGAACAACAAATAAGATATTTTGTAAAAATCTCCCTGACCCAAATCTCCACAAATTTCTCCTCCTTTCTTCTCTAAAGTGTTAGACATTCTAGACATTTTGGGGGCTCATATTTAAATATGATCTTAAGTTATATGGATTCTCATTCATTAAAAAAATATTAATACCTTCTACAACTTAATTAATCTAAACATTACAAAATGGGTTCATGTAGATGTTTCATGGTCTCTTACAATCTTACAAACACACTTATTTTTTGTTGTGGTAAGTTAAAGAATATTCTACCAATTTGCATAGCCATATGCATATCAACTGCAACCCCCAAATTAACCTGGTGTCTTTGAGCACCAAGTTATTTCCACTGCTGAACCCTACACTGATGTTAAACACATAACAAGATGCAAAGAGCAATTCACTTTTGCTTCAACTAAATTATTCAGAGTAAGTAAATTAATATCAGTCTGTTTTCAGTTGTCTTCCTTTATTAAGGTGTACATTCATCTCAAGAAAATAATACCCTTATTTAGGAGTTTAAAAGAAAAAAAAAACACTTGAAAATAAAAGATAAGTTTAAAGATAAAAATGAAAATGGGAAGGGAGGAAGGAAGAAAGGAAGGAAATGAGGGAGGATGGGAAGGGAGAAGATGGAGAAAAAAATGGAAAAAAATGATTCACGAAACACCTGAAAAGTAGATTTCTGAAAATGCCCAGTTCATTATTAGCAAATTCTAAAGCAAAGCTCTCCAAGTGAAGTATGCATAGTTTTCTGAGCCGCATGCAAGGCTGTCACCCAGGGCACCATACAGCATGATCTTCAAAGGAGCTCACTCCCTGAAGTAAAAAATTACTGATGTAGGGAACACAGACAAGGAAAAAGGGAAATTTTCAAGGAGTAATAGAAACTGGGAAGAAGTTGTGAACCTTCAGAAATTTGAACTGAGTCTTGAAAGAGGGGTTGGATTTCATCAGGAACAGAAGCAAAGGAGTTTCAAGCTGAAAGAAAATGGGGGGCACGGACCCAATGAGAGGACATCCAGTGGGTCTTTCATCCCGCTAAGGACAGTGTGAGCAGGAATGAGAATGGAGGCTGCTGAGAAGACACCGAGTCGTGGACAGCAAAACCTCTGAACCACGGAGAGCTGCCTGGGATCTCTGTTCTTACACAGGAGAAATGAACCCCACTGCTAGTTTGAATTCTCTTCTCCGAGCTCTTAGGTGGCAAAAATGGACTGCAGTCACCTTCCTCTAATAAGGTTCTGCTAAGTGTATCTATGTGTACTTCTGGCCTCACTATTGTAACCTATTTGATGATTCCTCTGTTGAAGAATTAAAACAGTTCCCTCCAAGTACATAGATGGAGAATACTTTCAAAATTATTATATAGACAAAATAATACTTGTCTTTTAATTTAGTGTGCAGTAGAGGGCCATTTGTTTATTTCCAGGCCACCCAGACTGCAAAATAACCACACAGAAACTTATTAATTAAATCGCTGCTTGGCCTATTATCTCTAACTTCTTATTGGCTAGCTTTTACACTTTAATTTAACCCATTCTCATTATTTTATATTTTGCCACAAGGTTTGTGGCCTACTGGCAAGGTTCTGGCATGTCTGTCTCCAGTGGCGTCTCCATGGCTTCTCTTCTGACTCCATCTTCTTTCTCCCAGCATTCAGTTTAGTTTTTTCCACCTACCTCTGTTCTACTAAGCCACTGGCCAAAACAGATTCTTTATTAACGAATGGTATTCACAGCATATAGAGGGGAATCCCACGTCACTAGTGCATATTATAATTATAACTTAAAATATTTTAAGATTTTATTTATTTTTTTATTTTATGTATACAGAATTTTGTATCACATTGCATGCAGTACACAGAGGCCAGAAGACAGAATTGGGCAGTCCCTGGAACAGAAATTACAAAGAAGGACCTACCATGTGAATGATAAGAATCAAACCCAGGTATTCTGAAAGAGTAGCAAGTGCTCTTAATTGCTGAGCCATCCCTCCAGTTCCCAGTTATAATTTGGGTAGTGTCTCACTCCTATTCACTGTTTTCCTGGTTGGGTACCTTTTACTCATTCTTATACTTTAAACATTCCACATTGACACAAGTCAGGAAAACTGGGCTTGAAGTCATGTGTGTAGCGAGTCAATCTCTTTCATCATTTTCAATACTATCTCAGTAGAGCACTAAATTCTTTCAGGAAAGAATTAACTTGAATAAAGAAATGATTAGACACTTAAGGTCATCCACTAGCTAAGCTGTCAGAGGCTCTACAAATCCTATTTATAAGTGTACAACCCCAGAGTCTCTTAATTAAGGAAAATCATTTGTCATTATTTTTACTCTTTTTAAATTGATTGTTCATTTTTTCCATATTATTATACCAAGTGCAGTTATACCTTATATAGAGAATCAGTTATAAACTAGCACATGAAAGAAAAATATTCTATACTTTAAATTATGAATGTTAACTTAAAATATCTCTAACCAAAACAGAGAGGTAGAAACTAATAAATTAGAGAATAAACCCATAGTGTCTTCATTAAAAAGAATAACATATAATAATAAGAAGAATAACAAAAATTTGACAAATTTCACAGTATAAATATTTACATAGAAAGCCCAGCAATAATGATACCATATAAATACAAAATATAGTGATAATTACTTTCCATGTATTTGAACTCATGTCTATATAGATTATTATTTTCTCTTTCCTCTGCATTGTTTTCACTCTGAGATGAGAGGGTTCGTAGCAAACTCCATTTCCAGATTCCTTTGTCAGGTAACTAAGTGAATATTTTTTAATTGTTGTAATATGAGCAGCGGGGCTGCGTCCCCAGCACCCTGGCCGCCTGGTAGCTTATGCCCAAAATAACAACACACAAACTGTATTCATTTAAACACTGCTTGGCCCATTTCTATCTAGCCTCTTCTAGGCTAATTCTCACATATTAATTTAGCCCATTTCTAATCATCTGTGTAGCACCGGTCTTACCGGGAAGATTCTAGCCTACGTCCATCCTGGGTTGGAGCTTCATCGCCGTACGTCTGCCCGGGAGAGAGGAGCATGCGTCTCTGCTCCAGAGAGCAGAGCTGTCAAGTCTGAGCTCACTTCCTCTTCCTCCCAGCATTCTGTTCTGTTTACTCCTCCCACCTATGTTTTAACCTATGAGGGCCAAACAGTTTCTTTATTGCTTAACCAATGAAATCAACAGATTGATATATGGCACTCCCACATCATTTAATCAGGCAGAATCGCAAGGAACTATGGAATGTTACAGGGAACTGTGGGAAATCTACAGGGAACTATGGAAAAGGAGGAAGAGAAGGAAAATGACATCCATCTGCCTTACCTTCTTCTCTCTAACTTCTTAGTGAGTGATGCTTCCTTTTGTGGCCCTCCAGTCAGACACAGAGGTCCCATGCTGTCCTCCTTTATTCCCAGGATTGTCTGAAGCTGTCATCTTAGTCCTCTGGAGATCCATTTCTCCTCTTTCATCTCAGCAGCCTCTGCGTGACAACCTCCCAAAACAATCCACTGTATTTTAAATTAGCATGTTTCCCCTTTTCCCACCAGAGTTCTGGCTGATACTGCATGATTTTCAAACGAATGGCATTCAGCCAGTCTTCACCATCTTCTCTGATGACTATAAATTGGGTTTGATTAGAATACTCAGAAAAAGCTAATGACAGTGGCCAGCTCTCTTTCAGCCAGAAAATGGTACAGACACAAATAGGTGCTGAGCCCAGTGTGCTAAAGACATATTCCCTGAAGTCACTCAAGGCAAAGCTGACCTCTCTAAACATCAGTCCCTCTGAGGAGAGGAGAGGAGGGGAGGGGAGGGGAGGAGAGGGGAGGGGAGGGGAGGAGAGGAGAGGGGAGGAGAGGAGAGAAGAGGAGAGGAGAAGAGAGGAGAGGAAACCGCTATGATAAAATAGCTTTCAACCCAAAACTAGGACAAAAGTGAGGACGGGGGTGTTGGAGGGGTAAGGAAGGATTTCACTTTCTTCACTTTGAAAGCTTCTGCATTATTTTATGCTTTTCAACTTTGAAAATTGCCTGGTTCATAAAAGTTTTAAAGGATAATTTAGGTATTTTCTTTAAAAAAAATACAGAATACACCATGATTTTTTGAGCTCAGAGCTTTTATGCATCAACAACCAACTTCTGATTACTTTAAAAGTCACTTCAGAAATCTCAGTCCCATTAGCTATTCATATTATTTTTAGTGAAGAAGCAAAGGAAAACAGGTTGAAGCCATTGATGTCCCTTTGAGAATAAAGGCAATGTTTTTTTAAAAGTTTGATATTTTAGTTCCAGAAGATGGAATGATACCTGAAATTTATTTTAGAATGAAAAAAATAAATAGAAGTCATAGGCCACACATAAAAGTCCTTTTGAAACTTGGTTTTATAGTTTCTTGGAACTTGAACAAGTTCAAGGATTCCACGTACTGTTCTCTGGAAACCCCACTGAGAACTACCAACCCAAGAACATGCAGCCTATCAGGGAACCAGAGCCAGTAACATCTTGAAAACACATACACACAAAGTCTACAGAAGCAAAGGTTATCCAGAGCCTTCGTACTTGCCTTCAAGGGTTTACACAGACATAATAGTTAATTAATTATATAAATATATCTAGGGAGAGATTAACCATGTACAAGCATTTTGCTCCTACTAATAGTGTTTGACTTTTTTCAAATATAGTAGTTTTGTGGGGTTTTTTGGGAATAAAATGTTCATGTAATTTTCCTATCTCATGTGGCATGATGAACATAACACTCTGGCTTAAACAATGAAAAATAAATCAACACCCATGGGAAATTAGCGCTTAGATATAATAACACATCACACTGATATTGTATAGGTGATGGATCAGGATATAATCAGCAGGAAACTCTGGAAGGTGGTCCCCCATGTTGCCAAGCAGAAAGGGATAGTCGGCCACTATAAAATGACTCTTAAAGGAAGGGGAAAGTTTTACAAAGAGTTTACTCCAGAGATGTCAGAGCAAAAATTTTTTCAGCTATATTCCAGCAAAGTTTCATCCTATATTCACAAGGAAATAAATCCAAATTATTGAGCTACACACCTCTCTAAGGAGCTAAGATTTTCCTTTCGAAGAAGAAAGTGCAGGAATAAAAACTCAAACACAACCTAGAACTACCCTTGGGTTATTCAAATATTCTATTATGTAAAACAATATGCAAAGTGTTGAAAATATTCTCTAAATTAAAAGGCAATGTAAACTCTTCCATCATAACTACAGAAGTGCAGAGTTTTCAAGACCTCAGGGTAGTCTGGAAAGGAGAATTCAGAACATCTCCCTCTATCAATAGCTCCAGGGGCTCAGTCCATCAGAGGACACTATATCTTCATAAAGATCAGAGGTTTGTTCCTTATCCTCTGGAGGCTGAGAAGTCTAAAGTCAAAGGAAATTCAGGTGCTGGTGCTCTGAATTTCCATTGAGTACTTACTGACTTGTTCTGAACAACTGATCCTAGGTGCAAAGATGAAAGGGGTTCTTCGGGGTTTCTTAGATGGATATTGAATCCCCTTGATGAGGGCAGTGCCTCATCACTCTCACAGGCTTTAGAATTCAATATAGCGGTGGAGGAACTTAACCTCAAGTGATCAGTGCCACTCAGGAGCATGTTGGAAAAGTGAGCTTGGTTATTTTTTCTTAAGCACAGTGAGTCACAAACTCCAGAGATGGCACCCAGAAATCTACATTTTACATATTCCTTCAGGTAATTCTGGTGCACATCAATGATTAAGGGCACCTCTGGGCTAATGAATGGCAGAATTCCACACAAGGTCGAATATGGACATTGTGAAAAGACAATCATTTATGTAATCTTGAGTAGATGAATATTCATCAGAGTCAAACTTCCTCAGCAAAATGAATGCAATCATTCTTCTTCTGTATTATTTTCAAATTTTAAATAAAGAAGAGCCACTGCTTTGACACAGAAAATACAATTTCAGATCTACCCTAAAGAAAGAAGAACATCAAACACCATTTCACAAGGAAGTTACAATGGAAATAATCTCCCACACATATCCAATTCACCTTGAGAGACGCCGGGGCTATAAAGGTTTAAAAAGCACAGATCTATGCTAAAGGCTCCACATGGGGAAGACCATTCTAAGAATATGAAACATGGTTAATATACTGAAAGGCAGAACTTGGGTTGCATCCGTTTCATCCATATTGCATTACTCCCTTAGAGACAGAATGTACAAGATTTCAGGCCATAAATAATTTACATAAACACCCACGGATCCTCTAAGTATCGGGGTTGTCCTTTTAAATAAGCTAAGATCTGTGAAATTTTGCCAGAGAGCTAGGCATGCCCACAAGCAAAAGCTGATCTTTGGTGAATCCTACAGCAGGCAATGTGATTGCAGTGGACTCTAGTGTGAATGTCATCTTGGAAACCAGGAATTTCCACAGGCTCTTCCCATGGTATCTGAAGTGCCCCACATTCCTTAAGTCTTACCCATTGCTTGTAAAACAGATAACAAACAGCCAGTAGAGATGGAGTGTTCTAGAAATTCATATACAGGCTTACAATTGGCTGCCTTGACCCCAAATGTTGGGTGTTTCCTCTCAGCAGAGTGGAAGGAAGTGACTCACTTTTTTTTTTTCTTGGAGGAGGGAACTGCAAGACTTTTTTCTCTCCTGAGATAGTTCTAATGTGTTTCCCAACTGTAAACAACCTCCTCAGTTGAAATGTCTAATCTTAAATTAATTCATGGCACCAAAAGAACTTAGGCCAATAGGATCAGGCACATAGCATTAGCCAGTATCCTTTTTTTTTTTAATTCACCAATGACTATGAAGATATCAAAGCTGGCACAAGAATCCTCAAATCAATCCTAGTGATGTTGACACTGTTAGGAACTGAGTTAAACCTGTAACTATGGACTAGGCTTTGTTCATATCAAAAGATCTCCGCAATTAAGCTTAGGCAAACTTACTCTAGGAGAGAGAAAAACGGAGCTGTGTGTGTGTGTGTGTGTGTGTGTGTGTGTGTGTGTGTGTGTGTGTGCGTGCTTTGTATTAACTGCTATTCAGTTTATAATAATAAATATGGTTTCCTAGGCGAACTTGCAGGAGATTCCTGGGTAATATTGGCCCTATGTAAAGAGTCATGTGACTGGATATCTCTTTCAGTCTCAAGATCTTGGTGTTAGTGAAGCATTTAACAAAAATAAAAACAGTTGAGAATAAGTATTTAGAAGCTACTGTGCATGGGGAAGCTAACTCCTGGAAATCTCTATTTTCCCTGCATAGGGCATCCAGAGGAATTTTTCCACTGAGAGCATGCAAAGATTATTTATGTGCCCTAACATTTATAGGAGGAAATCATCACTCCACTGTGAGTATATCATCTGTATATTATTGGAATAATTAGGTCATGAGAGTAACATAAATGGGTACATAACTGAAATTAATGCTCTTACAACAGGGACCCCAGGGATGTTCTCATCTCCTACTATGTGAGCTTAGTTAGCCATGGGCAACCCAGGGAGCCCTTGGGTCTGGACTCTGCCAGCACCTTGATCCTGTCCTTTCAATCCCCGGCATCAGAACAAAACTCTACCCCTGTTATTTATAAGCCATATCCTTGCCCATACTTTGTTATGATACAAACTGACCCAGACAACACAGAAACTCTCTCAATATGCAAAGGATCATCCTTTAGTAAAACTCAAATGTCTTCCAGGGACCCAAGAATTTGCTGAGATGCACACTCCTGTAGGCCTTTGCCCAAGACTTGACATTTTAACCAGGCTTCTGGTGAATCCGGAGACTTGTGAGATTGAGACTCTGCTTCAGTTGCCAGGGTCAGTTCACAGCCCTGGAACTTCCTCATGCATGACAGGAGCCCTCATCATAATTCTCTTACTTTTGTTTAGCCTTTCTACTGAGTTATTTCTAGAAACACGCTCAAGGTTTAGAATTCCCCTGTAGAGCAAGCCGCCTGCAGAAGAAGGTGGGATGCACCTGTTTTATTCTCGTGTTCTGCTCTCTGCCTCTCCTGGTGCATCTGCCCATGCTAAATATTCTCTCCTTCATCCATCCAAATCTACTTAGATTTACTTGGGCCCCATTCAGTTCTTTTCATCTGAATTCTGTACTCATCTCTTCATTGTCTCAGTTTAGAAAAGTAATCCTATAAGGCCAGAACATAAATCCCTATAAATCTGTGATCAAATTTTTATAGGAAAAAAAACTGAATCCTTCAATCCTATAAAATGTTTGTCACCCCAACCTTGCTTCAGCAAGGTTCATCAGAATCCTCCTCATCCTAGATGTTCCCCTCACACCTTGGCTATCAGTTTCCAGTTGTGGTAGGTCCATGCTGAACCCAGCTCTCTTCCTGGCTTCATACTCTGTTTCACCAGCCTTCTTTATTGGCCTCCACATGCACTTTTAGCCTTCATTTTTTTTCTTTCCTATCTTACTATATAATTTTTTCCTCAAAACAACTTTATTGCTTTTTTTTCTCCTCCCACCCCACCCCCAGCCTTTAGGTGTGCCTCACTTTACAAAGTTCCTTCAAAGGTGTTGCTGAAGCAAGGCTCTCTAGTCTAAAGAGAGATATAGATAAAGAAAGGAACCCACTCATGTTGATTCTTTCCATAATTTAGCACTTCACTGGAAGACAATCTGCTACATGAGAAGCATGCATAACCAGCAAGCACCTTAAAAGATTACCTTTTCTAATAGCCAATACTAGGTATCTTATAAGATAGTGTTTTTGATTTCTCAAGTTGACAAACAATAATCAGGGTTATGCAGGATAAATGTGTCTTTCAATGTAGATAGTACTTACTCTATGAAGGCAAAGACGTAAGTCACAAACAATCCCACACCAGTTTGGAATTATGATTAATAGAATGGTTATTTATTTAAAGGGGAAAAAACTTACAGATCACCGTCCCAGACAACAGCCCTCTGCGCAATCAGGAAGGGAGTCTAGTTGCCGGAAGTGGGACAGGAAGCAAGAGAGAGAGGAGAGGGAAGTGGCTGCTTTTTTAAAGGGAGAGAGACCACACCCCAATGGGCTTGTATCTCAATGGCTATTGGCTGAAGGAGCAGAAGGAGCTCTAGCAACACCTAGCCCTTTTGTTTAAGTAAGAGAGTTCTAAACCTACTATGAAATTATATACAATAAGTACAAATATCCTATTCCAACTAGCTTAAATCTTATATAATAAATAGCTTGGCCAAATCATGAGTGGAAAGTAACTACATTTATATAGTCTTCAACTCCATCGAAGATCTGAGAAGGGAAATAATGTTACCTGAGTAATTAGGAAGTTCAATCAAACAACTTCCAAAATATGCAACAAATCATAGAGACAACTAGCTACGTGGGCAATCACCCAAGGTCACGTTTGCAGCGTTGAAGCAACCAACTTTGGCTAAGGCCTAATATAACTGACACACCATTTTCAAAGGCAAGAAACTTGTCAAAACTATTTTATCCTGTCTTGGCAGGATATGACAGTCCTGTTTTTTTCCATTCACGGATATTCTGTATCTCTGTCAGTGGTTGAGGTATGGGCATTTCTTTTCCCAAAGGCCAGTTCAGCCAAGAAGAAAGACTCCAGGTGGAGTGTCTTTGGTGCTCAACATTCTCTCGGGAATAGATCTGTGTTGCCAGGAGCAATTGTGTCTCACTATCACGAAACTCTGAGTTAGATTAAAGGCCATTTTCTACAGCTGTTTGAAGAGGTTGAAGATTATCTATCTATACGGAGTATAATCTCTATGTATCTAAAGAACCTGATTAGTCTAATTATAAATGACAAACTTAGATGACTATTGATCTATATAATTCTCAATACCTATCTAACTTAAAGACTAAGCTAATAAACAACTGTGCAACAAATGAGGATAATGACCTCCAAATATAAACAATGTACAAATATACAATGCAATATGGTAAATATATATCAATACACAAACAATATATAAGTATCTTAGTCAGAGGTAGAAATGTACACTGCAATATGGTAAATATACAATATCAATACAATGTATATATCAATACATAAAAAATGTTTTAAACAGAGGTAGAAGCATGCATGCATACAATAGTCAATTTAATTTAACTTTGTATCTATATAAGAATTGATACCAATATATTTGTCTCAAAACAATAACTCACAAGTACCAACAAGTACCAATCTATTATCCCATTATCCCTCTTTTTTTTCCAATGATCCCTGAGCTTATAAAATTCTCTCCCAACCCCCAACCCTCAACCGTATACTAATTATAATCAACCCCTAAATGATGTCCCTAAACCCAAGGGCAAACTTTACTGGGAGAGGGGATGTCATCCTCTAGAATTACTTCCAGCTGTCACGGGGGCGACGTTCTTTCTGGGGGATCCTGTAAAAGTAAAATGATGGTTAAATTTCAAGATCAATGTCTCTTAAAATTGCCAATAGTCTCTGAGTATTTTGTGGAGGTCTGGCCAGAATGTTGTACAAGATGTGCACCAGTTCAGTTAACCAAGTTGGAACTGTCTTGTGCAGCTGGTACCCAAAACAGGTCTTGTAGTAGCGCTATCAGTATCATGACGTCATATCAACCAGGTGGAGTTGTTGTTTTGGGGCCCCATCTTCTTCCTGGAAACTTCAAATGTCACTTCAGGAAAAACTCATTGTTCATTGTAAAAAACTTAAACATTAATCATATAGACATATATAGACATACATATATTCAATGAAACGCATGATAGATATATTCAATGAAAGGTATGATAGATATGAAGAAAAGCAAAGATGTTTTCTAAACTCATATTTCTTTCTGTCCCATATCATGACTCTTGACATGAGACAGAAACTCTAGAAACTCTGGGTTTTTCTCTTACCAACAGGTTTGGAATTGGAGAGGGACTGAGCCAGAGTCCAATTTCAAAACCAGCTCTATATATTTATAAATAAATGCACATTAATACATATTTAAAGATAAGAGTAGAATAATTTTACTTACGGGACCTATTTGATTTTCTTTCTGATTCTTATTCGGTTGTAAATAGTTTCCATCTGTCAGTATTTAAACATCCAAGGTCCCTTGAATTTTTTGAAGATGAGTGTATTCCTGCAAAGATAAGAAGAGAACCCTGCCCTTATTCTATATGTTTTTCTTGCCACCTGTATGAATATCATCATTGTGGATGAGCTGTCATTTCTCCTTTCCAAGAGGTTTCTCCTGTTTATATTAAACTGCTGGCTCCATGCACAAGGCACAGGCTGCGGCTGAGGGAGGGAGGGCTCCCGCCAAGCCGAACTGGTGGCAGGCAGCTGAGGGGGGGGAGGGGGTCCTAAAACCAAACGTTCAGGCGCCAGATGAAGGCGAAGGCGTAAGTTACAAACAATCCCACACCAGTTTGGAATTATGATTAATAGAATGGTTATTTATTTAAAGGGAAAAAACTTACAGATCACCATCCCAGACAATAGCCCTCTGCGCAACCAGGAAGGGAGTCTAGTTGCCGGAAGCAGAGCAGGAAGCAAGAGAGAGAGAGGAGAGGGAAGTGGCCGCTTTTTTAAAGGGAGAGAGACCACACCCCAATGGGCTGGTATCTCAATGGTTATTGGCTAAAGGAGCAGAAGGAGCTCCCGCAACAACTCTTATCTTATCTACCCAGCTTAGATCTTTTTGTTTATTTGTCTGGTATTTTTTGAGGTGTGGGTAGTTTTTAGTTATTTGTATGTGTGTATCTAAAACAAGCAAAAACTGTCCGTGTGAGTGTATAGACCATGTGTGTGGGTGCCTGTGGAGGCCAGAGGAGGGTATCAGATCTCTTGAATCTAAATTAATAGTCAATTATGAGCTGCCTGATGTAAGTGCTGGGAGCCAAAACCAGGTCCTTTGCAAGAGAAGCAAGTGCTCTTTTAACTGCTGAGCCATCTGTCCAGCCTTTGGTAAGCTGCATAATAGTTTGCAGTCAACTCTGCAGATATTTTCCTAAGAAAAGTATTTAATAATGTGCATGGATAGCTAACTTTGGGGATAGTCATCAAAACATTACTATTAGCAGAGACAAATGGCAGTAAGCTGGAATAAGAGACGCTTAATAAACGTGAATTATTTTCAGTTGCTCATAAAAGCTTTCCTTCACCAAAGTGTTCAAGGTAAATGGGTACAGAGCTATTCAAACTATTTAATTTGTCCATTTCTAGTAGATACAAAGAAAATTTAAATGTCAAAGTGGCTGAAAACTATTGATGAAAGTTTGGGAAAAAAGAAAGGATTTTTTTTCCTAAGTCAACCAACGACTAAGAAAAAGAAAATGTCAAAGAAACAACTGAAATCAGCAAGGCAAAAATTGGCACTGATTTGTAAACTAAGATGCAAAGTAAATCCATTACCTGTAATATTAATTTCCAAGCAAGGTGGAATGAATGAAGAGTTTGCAAGTACAATACATTTATTCTTTCCGTTTAACAAATAATGCAGTCATATGAGTAAATTAAAAGTAAATAGTCAAAAACATGTTTAAATCATACTTTAAAGTCACATACAAGGAACAACCATCCTTACCCATTTATAAGCTTACCATCTCTAATGGTTTTCTATCCCTGACATATCACTTGAATCATGGTATGCCTATTAGTTTAGGAGTTTTATTTAATTAAAACATAAGTCATGAAGTACCACATGTTTTCTCTTATATGTGAAATTAAAAAAATATCTGCCTGAAAGTAGAGACTGGGAAGTATGTGGGTGGAGAAGAGAGTAAATGAAAGCAGATTTTATAAATGCGTACTATACACACAAAGGGAAGCATCACAAGTGTGCAAGCAATGTGTGTTAATTAAAACAGTCATGTTGGAGAGGGCAGCGCACATCTGCAGTGCCAGCACTCAGAAGACTGAGGAAGGAGGATCACAATTAGAGGTCAGTTTAGGCCAGATAAGGAGACCCTGTTGCAAAAACAAAACAAACACCGTCATGAACGCGACTATGGAGATTACTATATTGTCATGAAAATGGGATACCTTAAGGATAGTCAAGGAGACAATCTGATGAACAAATGTAAATGACGTTGCACTTTCATTTTGAAAATTAGACTCAGAGCAGAGATGTATATAACACCAAGAAACCCTAAAATTAAAGTCGGGTGGTCGTCACACATACCTTTAATCCCAGAATTTGCAAGGCAGAGACAGGCAAATCTCTGTGAGTTTGAGGCCAGCCTGGTCTATGTACAGAGCTAGTTCCAGGACAGGCTCCAAGGCTACAGAGAAACCCTGTCTTAAAAAACCAAAAATAGAGAAGAAAAAAAAGGAAATCCTAAAATTATTTTGCCCAGTGTCGTTAACTGCCCCACCTGTAGCAAGTGCCATCATTACCACCCCTGCTTTCTGGGTAGTCGCTTTTGTGAAGTAAACAACTGCATGTCTGAAACAATACCTAGGCAATTTTATCAAATGGTTCAGCCCTAAAAACGTGCATACAAGTAAGATACAGGCTGAGCAGGCTACATTTACGAATGTATATACATACGTGCATGAAATAATGGAAAAGAGGGAAAAATTTGAAGGAGAATAATCATGGTTTGGAGGGCAGAAAGGAAAGGGATAAATGTAATTATATTGTAAACTCAAATAATTGTAGTAAAATTGATTTTCTTTTTTTTTCTCTCATAGTTCTGGAGGCTGGCTAGGAAACCCAAGATTAAGGCGTTGGCATATGGCAGTGAGCCTCTTGATTTACCAAGACACCGAAGAGGGTGGAATGGACACAGTCAAGAGAAATGGCTTGCCCTTTTAGTATTCAATTGAGTATTGTATTTATGTCATTCCCACCTCTTCCTTTCTCCCTCCTTTCTTTCCTGTGTGTCCAGAAATATTCGCTCACAAATTTATGCCCTCTTCTTTAATCACACACACAAAATCCCCTGTGTCCATTTAGCATTGCTCATATGCACCTGTGTTTAGGGCTGACTGCTGGGACTGGATAACATCTCAGGAAGTTCGTTCCTGGAGAAGACTGGTTCTCTCTTCCACCGGCGCCACTGATAGCCTGTAGCTCTTCACATGGGGGTGAGACCTTGTGAAATTTTCCTTATCCATGTTGTCCCATGACAACCCATGTTGTCATTATACAGCCTTGTTTGGCAACTGTATTGTTGAAACTTCATGGGTATAGATTTCCCAACATGTCTAGAAGACACAGTCTCACCACATGTGCTTACGCCTTGCCTTTTAAAATTGCACTTATTGTATGCATATTAATCTGAATATAGAAGTCCGGGTAACTTACAAATGAAAGAAGCCTATTTGGCTCGTAATTCTGGAAACTGGTCTGTCTATGATAGGGCAGCTAAACCTGATTGGTAGAAAAGCTGATGGACTAGTGGACTTCCATCTTAAGAGTATTAGAAAAGTAGAACACAGAATACACAAGACAAAACTAACTGCAGGGTTGATTTATGACAAGCTTTCTGTGAGAACAAACCCACGACATCAAGAAAGACATGAAACCAGCTTAATTTCCTAATTTCCATTTAATGGCCCCACTTCTCAGCACCAACACTGTGGCAATCAAATTTAAAGTGATCAGAAGGGTAAACCACATTCTAACTATAGCACCACTCAGCTATGCACAGACCTAATTGCCCAATTACCTCTCAAGATTCCACCTGGCATATGGCAATCAGATTTCAATAAATATGGTAGAAAATACAAACATTTGAAATATAGCATGCCTTTTTTTGTCCTCCTCAGATAGGTCAATGCCTTCATTCAGTCCCAGAAGCCTCAGATATCTTGACTCTTTCCAGCATCAATCTAACCCTTGACATTGAATAAACCATGGGCTTCCAAAATACACTATGAGAGCACTTATAGGGAGCATTAGGAAAGAAGGGAGGAGTAACAGATCTCAAATACGTCTAAGTCAATGATATTAGCAAAGTATTTTAGACTCTCAGCCTTGAGAATCAACTCAGACTTCATTCACATCCTCCAGTCCAGACACATGAGCCTGAGGACTGAGTTCATCCCCAAGGTTTTGCTAGTCCAAGTTTGCAAGCTCTCATTTGGTGTGGTTACATGCCTGCATTTGTCTTTAGCTGGCAATACGTCTGTTGTCCCTCTGCAATTCTGGGGTCTCAAGTGACATCCTGCTTCCAGGGCCTCACTAGCAGGTGATGGTTCTAGCACCTGCTTATCTGCAGTTCTTGTCTGCCTGGCTTTAAGAATCTCTGTAGCATCCTTGAAATCTAAGTGGATGAAGCCATGGGTGTTCAGCAGAGCACTGCCCACATGCTGAACTAGTAGAAAAAGGGTTTTTTTTTTTTTTATTTTTCGAGACAGGGTTTCTCCGTAGCTTTTGGTTCCTGTCCTGGAACTAGCTCTTGTAGACCAGGCTGGCCTCGAACTCACAGAGATCCTCCTGCCTCTGCCTCCCGAGTGTTGGGATTAAAGGCGTGCGCCACCACCGCCCGGCTAACTAGTAGAAAAAGGAAACCACACAGGTTTACTGTTTCGGGCAAAGTGTCTCCCATTCTTACATCCTGCAGCAAAAACAAAATGGTTTTTAAATTTGCACCATCAGACCTGTCCTTATGGCTAGGAAAATTTACTTATAGGAGAGGCATGAGGTTTTCCTGGCCACCAACCTGTTTGTAGAGGATATTTGAGACTGAGGTTATAATATATTGCTTATTCTCCAGAGAAAGATAATTTTTATGTTCCCTATCTTTTGAGTTTTAAAAAAATCTTTGTAAAACTTTTACAGTCCCTTATTAGTGGACACCAAATTAAGACAGACCTAGAGCAGAAGCCACAGGAGGCTGCTTTAGCCAAGGTCAGAATGGTGTACCAGCCATTTTGAGATGTATGTGCTAGATAAGGTCATCATCTCCTTGGGACAAATCTGTGCCCCAAACTTTGTCCTGGAGAAGCCTAAGTTGGTGAAATGGAATTTTATTACTTTGATACATTTCATATTTTGATGCATTACTTTATAGTTTCATAAACCCTGAAGAGCACACTCTAAAGAAATACCATCAATTAAATCAAAAAGCCTTACTTGAGAGCTTGTGTTTCAGTTACTTCAGATTGCACAGGTAGCTGCTGGGACTGGTTAAACTTCGAATTCTGTATCCATGGGTTAAAGACAGGCACTAAGATCCTGCATCTTCACGTGCTGCCTGGGGCATCCGGGCTACTGGCTCTCAGAACTCACCTTAAATAACAAGATGTGGAAGTCTCTTGTTGATTAGCATTGAACAACAGGTCTTTATTTGAAAATGGAGGCATGACAGCAGTTTGGAAAGAGGAGGACAGTGTGGGTCAAGGGGAAGAAATCCGAGGCCTGCCTCAGCTCTTAATGTTGTCGGTGACATGGGTACAGCCTGTTAACTGTGGAGGTCAAACTGTCCTCCATGTGTCCTTCTCAATAGAGTTATGAGTTGGCTTTCTAGGATATAAAGTGCTCTTTTAGTAAATAACTGTTTTAATTTTTGTCATTAGTGAATAAACATTTTATAGTCAGTTTAATAACAGTAAATGTATTTATTTTAAAAGGTTAACTGTCCTACTGAGAACCCATCTCAGTAACTATTTAATTATAATGAAAATGGAAAATTAAATTATCTTCCTGAGAAAGTGACCTCTTCCCTTTACATAGTCACATATTGAAGGAAACAGCCAGTAGAGAGTGTGACCAAAGAGCCACGAAGCAGGGGGTTACAGTTTCCCTTCTCCAAATTTTTTTTTTATTTCATCTCAACATCTGGCTTTTAATTAACTGATAGGAAGCCAGGAAGACTCTTGTGTAGTCTCCAGTGTGTTTAACAAAGTCATAGATTTCCCCAAGAAATGACTAGAGTGCAACTGGAATAGACAAAAGTCACAATTGCACACGATGCCTTGGTAGCTTATAAGTGGTATATGATGAAGAATCAACTTTGAGGAGGAGAAAGGAGGTGGGGGAGAAGAGAGAGAGAAAGTCCAAGATGTAGAATTTATCTTCACGGAGCCTGTTGTGAGTGAGTGTGCTCATTTTCTAGGTCTTCAGGATCAGTTCCATTTGGAAGCATCCGCACATCCGAGGGTCACCTTTCCCCAGCTGCCTGAGCTCTGTTGCTTTTGATCAGCTTCCCTGGCAGATGTGATATGATTCTTTTTGGTCAGTCTCCTCTTCCCAGCCAGCTGCTTGGTGCACAGACTCTTCCCACAGAAATAGCGTTGCCTCTCGGTGACACTGCTAACTTCTGGCATTGACTGGTCTCCTCAGTAGGGCAGGGTCCTGTCGTATCCTGACAGGCCAGGCTCCCAGGGCATATGCAGCTGCTCCTCTGTCCCTTCTGCCCTAGTATCACTTTAAGAAACTCGAACAGCCTTCATCTGCACAAACACTCTCTTAATTGTGACAGGTCATAACTGCCGGGTATGCCAATTAAAATACAGCAAGAGAATACAGAGAAAGAGATGGAAGGTCCATCATTTACCAAGAAGCCTGTTTCCTCGTGAGTTGGTGGTTTTCAGTGAACACTGTGACACTATCTGATTGATGGGTTGGTTTTGTATCCCCCCAAACCTTGAGCATAGCACCCATTTTTGGCCGACTTTATTAACTTTGACCGTTATTGGCTTTTCTCTTTCCCATAATTATTCCTCTTCTTTAGCAACAAAAGGATTTGTGTGCTTCATATTTGCTAGAAATATCTGATATTTCCATTAGCAGAATCTTTCAACTCCCACACATATATCAGAGCACACAAACTCACTTCCTTTCACTGGCTAAGCCCTCTGTTCTTTCTCATTGCATTTCACTTACTTAACTAAGGACTTAATTCTATACATCTCGAATAGGGCCTCATGCAACAAAGCCAAATAGATGGCTAAGCTGAGCTGGAAGAGTCAAACTTACCATGGCTACCTAGAAGCACAGACAATGGTCCTGCTTCCTATTTAATCCAGAATTCTATTTGTACATCATGGGCTACATGTGCATGTTATCCATTCTTTAAGTTCCTGGTTTAATACCCACAGGTCATAAAATCACCTTGTTTACAACTATACCCATTATGCTGCATTAGCCTTACCACTCCACAGCTTCCTCCTTCAGCATGGCAACCTCAGGTTCGATGAATTCAGATTATTGGGGCTTCTTATAATTTCAAGTCCTAACATCCAGTGATAGATCTAGATTATTGATTGTTTCTATGGGCAGATTAAGATCCATTAACAATGAAACATTAATAATTTCCTAACTTATTTGGTGCATCTACCAAACAAGCTGAAAACTCTCTTAAGCAATTGATTTGTTATTTTTATTTTTTTCCCATTTAGCATACCAACAGATTAACATGTATCACTTTTCCAAGTGGGAAAATAAAAGTATTCCCATTCATTAGCATACATGCCTTATAAACTAATAAGGCTAACTTCAAAATGCTAAATAAGAAGAACATGGTAAGAAAGGAAGCTTTCCCCTAAAAATGACCCATTACTCTGACAAGAAGAATCTTCTTATAGAGCAGGTTCAGCACACACACTGCTGTTTGGCAGTCATTAGCTCTATTTTATTCCTGCCAATAAAGAAGCCGGACACTGAGTGAAATGTTCTTCCTCCAAGCTTCCAGCGTGTGCAGAAAGATTCCAATCTCTGCTGTTTTAAAGGAACAGGCACAGTCCAGAATAACAAATGAAGCAACTGCTGGACACCCAAGATTAAGTCTGTGTTCATCAAAGCTGCACATGAATTCAAGTTTTCAGAAATAAGATTCACACCAAAACAACAATAACAACAACAAACCAGCAAGACATAGTAATTTAATCAAATTGTAACTGTAAACAAATCTAACAAAATTAACCTGGAAAAGAGGAAAGCTATACCCCACAGTGGGCCAAACCCCTGGGAAGTCATTAATAGTGATATGTGAGCAAGAAGAGTGAAAGGTTGGGGACAGATCCACATTGTCAATCATTGTAGTTTGCCAGTCAGTGTAGGTTGTCAGTCAGGATAGGTTGTTAATGCATGGGCTGTGCCCATGTCTTAAAAAGTGTGTTTCCCACTGTGTTTTCTGTAACTCAGATCAGGCCTGCAGGTGAGGTGCCAACAGAAGACTACTTAAAGGAGGAAATCAGAAGGGCAGAAGCCCTGGGTTGTATTAGGAAAAGTAGGTCACTACTTCATGTGGATGCTTTGCTTCCTTCTGTGCCACACATTGGATTTCTACACTGGATTTTGTTTGAACAAAGCATTTCTCAAAACAACTCTTTACAAACAATGATTAAGGATTATCCTTTGTTTGTTTCAGGGTTGCATTGTCAGTTGATTATTTTTGGTAGTGTTGGGGATTTAATCTGGGACCTCTTGCATGTAGGTAAGCTACCACTGAACTACCCTGTCACTAGATTCGGCTTGGTTGCTTGCTTGATTGAACAGCTGATGGTGAGACATTCCCTAACAGCAGCACTTAGGGAGGGGTCTAGACTTTGGCTACAAAAGCATTGTTGAGAGGTGTGGTAGTCAGAGGATGAAAGCAAATGTTACACCAGTAAGAAGGCAATTTTGTTACTAAATAACATGGATTCATAGCTGCCAATTCACATGGAGTTTTAAAATTTAAAAGTGTGCATATGCACACTGTAGCATTTGGCTTCAACTAAATCTCTATGTAGAAAGCAAGGCCTTAGCTCCTGTTTACTGAGGTGTAATTGAGGCACAATGTTGAGTCACTAAATGAGGGATGTGTGACTAGAACCCTGAATTTCTGGATTTTAATCTTAGAGTCTTCCCAAAATGAGTGTTAGGTCAGACACTGTCTTACAGCTTAAAAAATAGCAATGCTTTAAAGCTAAGAATCCAGTTCAGTTCATTGTCCATGGTTTCCAGAGGTTCAGGAAATCAGATCGTGTGCTTTATCACATGAGTGTACACATGTTCATGATAGACACTGTACTGAAGTATACTTTCTTCTACATACTCTCCAGAAGCAGGCAAAGTCACAGTCACAGCCAAGGTGTTACAGGATACCATCTTGGCAGCACATTCCTAGCTTACATTGCTGAGAAGATTTCTTCCTCTAAGGGACAGCTGCTCTTCTTCTTCCTACTATATATTCCTCTTTTTTCACATAAGAACACATATAAATGAGGAAGGAAAAGCATGCTTTCAACGGAGGATCTACCAAATACCTTCTTTACAATGAAATATTAGCTTAGAACCGAGAAGGCTTTGCTAAACAATACAGGAAAAAAAGAAGACAAGGATGAACAAATGTCAAAACAGTTAACCCCCGTGAGAATTAAGGTGACCTCTGTACCAGGATAACAAGAACACAAAGAGTTCTGAAGAGGGACTGACCAGAAATTTTTAAGGGATTATTTTTTGTCTTCAAAAACTGTTGTTCAAAACATTCATTCATATGCACACTGGCCCTCACTTGTGTTCTAACACTTATTATTAATTTATATAATCATAAATATTATTCAGTATTAAATAAAAAGAAAAGTAGGTCACAGCGGACAGTGGAAAGAGCATAAAGCCTCAAGCCTACACAAAGAACTAAGTCAACTAAGGAATGCTGAGATGGGAGAAACAGTCTTCCCCAGGAGAGAACACACGGGTTGGTTATCCAAGACGAAATGTTCAGCCTTGAAAACACACATACACATAACATTATACAGATCGAATATCTTATGTTTAGGAGTAAAGGTACACATACATAGTTGCATTGCAAAAGCAATTAATGAAAAGAGAGGCAATGAGGGGTATGTGCGAGGGGTTAAAGGAAGGAAAGGAAGAGGAAGAATAGTATAGTTATATTATAATCTCAATCATAAAATAAAAATTCTTGTAAAAATAAGTAAAATGAAGAAAAACAACCTGATGGCCCTAAGTTTTCTATTTAGGGAACAGGAAATTCATGAAAGATAGTTGCTATCATCAATATGCTGAGAGCTGTCACAGAAAAGATCAAAACAATTAAAGACACAGAAAATAAATTTGTTGCATTAAAAAAGGAAAGACACATGCCTTGTAGGTATGCCCACCTATCTTAGAGTTTTATTGCTGTGAAAATACACCATGACCATGGCAACTCTAATAAGGAGGCTCACTTACAGTTCCAGAGGTTCAGTCCATTGTCATCACAGGGGAACATGGCAGCATGCAGGCAGACATGGTGCTGGAGCGAAGAGTCCCATATCTTGCAGCAACAGGAAGTTGACTGAAAGTCACACTGAGGGAGGCTTTGAGCAAAAGACCTCAAAACCCACTTCCATAGTGATGCATTTCCTCCAACAAGGCCACAACTGCTATTAGTTTCAACCCCTTTGGGGGTCATTTTCTTTCAAACCACCACACTGCCCCAACTTCTCTGCCCTACCACCACACAGGTCCATGTGCATACACATACACCAGGAAAGAAAGTCTGGCAAAGAGCAAGGCAGAGTAGTGAGTTCTCCACACAGAGGTAGGCTCAAAGGGGAGATGAGATAAAGCTCTATTCATAAATAACAGCCATGCTTAAGGGGTTGGAAGGCCAAGGATTCTAACAAGGAGACAGAAGATGGTCCAGGGTCTGCCTAGCTCCCATCATATGACTTTGGCCATCACTCAATGACTGAGGACATGCTTTAGTGTTCAACAACAAATATATGGATGGTTTTCTTTATCCTTGAATATGGTAAACTATCACTTATTAAATAATTTCCTTGAAAGTATCACTGTAGAGTTTTGCAATAGGTTATATTGTTACTCCAATTTTATAGATAGGGAAATGGTATGATGGTCAATTGTCATTATCAACCTGACTGAATTTACAATAACCATGGAATCACATCTCTGTCTATGAGGGTGTTTCCCAAAACGTCTAGCTGAGCAAAGAGGAATCAACCTGAATGTGGGCTGAACTAACCTGTGAGTTGTGGTCCTAAACTGAATAAGAAAAGGAAGGTGAGCAGCCGGGTAGGCAATCCGTGATCAGCTGCTTCACAGTCTGCCATCATTTTAGCCCTCTGGATAAACCCTTCAAATTGTGAGACAAATAAACCCCTCTCCTTTGATTGTTTCTGTCTTTTCTTTTGTCACAGCATAAAGAAAAGTAACTAACATATTTTAGGGTTTACACATCATTTGACCAACACAGTTCTAACCTAAAACTGTCTGATGTTCTTTTTTTTTTAGCTCATAATTTTGTCTTTATTGGTTTCATTAAAGTTCCCACCGCCATGTGTAATTGATTTATTTATTTATTTAATATTTCTGCCTCCTCCCCGCCACCGCCTCCCATTTCCCTCTTCCTCCCCCAATCAAGTGCCCCTCCCTCATCAGCCTGAAGAGCAATCAGTGTTCCCTGCCCTGTGGAAATCCAAGGACCACCCACCTCCATCCAGGTCTAGTAAGGTGAGCATCCAAACTGTCTAGGCTCCCACAAAGCCAGTATGTGCAGTAGGATCAAAAACCCATTGCCATTGTTCTTGAGTTCTCAGTAGTCCTCATTGTCCCCTATGTTCAGCGAGTTTGGTTTAATCCATGCTTTTTGTCTGATGTTCTTATATCATCATCAGCACATGGCTTGATAGCAGTTACAATTCATTAACCTGAAAGCATTCCCATTTTTCTTTCATGGTCCCTTTTCATTGCCAAGTAGTATGCCTAGAAATTTATACAAATTGTGTCAGGATTTACCTGGAAGATCATCGTCAAGGGATCATTGCTTTCCCTAGACTGATTCTACTGTATCATTCCAAACTTCCATGATGGTCCTTTCTTCTGTGCTCTAGAGCTCAGTGCTTACAGAGATGGTACTTTTAGCAGCCTTAAGCTATTTGTCCTTGAACTTTTGTTTTGGTTATCTTTCTCCACTACAGTTCTTACTCCTTTACCCACAAGCCTATTTCATACCTTAAGTATCTATTTTGTGACCACAGTAATTCATTCTTTAGACTAAGCTCTTTACTTCCTGGTTCATTAACTCATATATTACTACAGTTTCCTGTCCTTTGACAATATTACTTCCTTTCCCTAGCCCGAGTCACTTCCAAGGTGCTTCTCCTTAATTTGTTTCCTTACATCCAGCCCTGCACTTCCCTGTTGCTCAATCCCACCTCAACCTCGGCGGTGGGTCACTTTCCTCCCTTTATTTCTGCTTCTGCACATGGGTTGCTGATGCAGCTGCTAAAACCAAGCAGCCATGAAGATTGATGCCACGATAAATGCATGGAATCCGATCACAGCTGCTCTCTACATCCTCCATACTCAGCAGTTCTTAGCCCAGGCACTCCATCATTTCCCTCAGTCATTTTTTTCTAAACTGTCACCATTTCTACAAGCCCCTAAGTGCCACCAGCTTAGTTTAGACTACAACTTACCCTCTCATGTTGCCTTCCTCAATCTCCCAAAATGTCCCCTTTATTCTCAGTATGTGAAATACTCTCTGCTTTGAAGAAGCTTGCTTTCTTCCACCCCTACGTGGCCTATGATTTACCCATGGTTCACATGCAGTTCTTTCTCTATATAGATGTATAAATGCCATGTTATACTACATGTCTTCCGTTCTTTACACCAGGACTTTTAGTTTATACTATGCTTATTTATATTATTAAGTTATTTTATCATACCCATTTGGTGTATTTGTAGACAAACTAGCTCTTTGTAAACATCTGATTTCTTTTCCTATAATCTGTTCTGCAAAATCCGTTCATCAGCTTTCTGTAGGAAGCGTAAGGCTGTCTCGCCATCTCTGAGTGCCCTCTGCTGGCAATCTTAAAGAATAACACAGAAACTTACCTTAAAGCCCATAACATTTTCCTCATAGTGGTCTAGTGGTATACCTGAAATCTCAAGACTTAACAGGTACAGACAGGAGAATCAGAAGTATAAGACAAACTTCATCAACATAATGAGGTTGGAGCCAGCTTGAGATATGAGAATGAACAGAGGAGAATGTATATTGCACTACTGGGGATATCTTGGTGGACTGGGCATTGCTGTTCATAGGCTGTACAGGTCGTGATTGTGGAAGGTTGCATAGCATCTTTGTGTAGTGGGAGAGCTAATCCTTGAGCATGACCCTTCCAGTTTAGGCCCATATCAAATCCTTCAAGCCCTGTATATGAAGTGCATGACACTCAGCAATATGATTATACTTCGAATTTCTGGGAGGGAACCAGGACAATGACGATAGCCTATATTGTTTTGGGAGTCTGTTGGACTCTTTTGACCAATAGCTTGAAGACAGGGTTTTCATTCCCAGTGCTGGAGCTTTTGTTCAATGGTCAGTTGTTCTCATTATTCTTACCATGGAGTCCATGGTTTAGATAAGTTTGTTCACAATGACTACAGCAGAGTGGCGAGTAACTGTTTGCTTGATGTGCAGCCTGTCCAAATAGCCGTGACCAGAAGGAAAGTGCATTTTCCCATTCTGTTAAAAATTTCCTGGTGTGTGTGTGTCTGTCTGTCAGTCTATCTATATGTTATATATATAGAATATATATATATAATTTTATTCAAAGATATTTCTGAAAACTACCATAGTCTCCTATCGCCTTCATTTAGGAATTAGTTAAAACACTTCCATCAAAGGCAATTAATCCTTGTTACCTATTTATTCATTATCCTGAGGTACAGAATCTTGTTTTTCTTAAACCAGGATAATTATTCAATTATCTACATTATTCATAAGTTTTCAAAACAATGAGTTAGTCTACAGCCACGCTGTAGTAGATTAGCAAATATTATTGTGACATGATCTGTGTGTGGGTGAGTGGGCACATGCCATGGTGAACATGTGGGTGAAAGGGACAAGTTCAGATGTTGGTCGAATCATCTACCTTGTTTAGACGGACATGTTTTTACTTTTCCTTATTATTGAAATATGTTTCCATGCAAGGTATTTTGATCATCTTTCCATTCTCCCAATTCCTTCAGGATCCTCTCTAGCTCTCAAACCTAGCCACATTTGTTCTTCTCTCTTTTTAAAAGACAACAAAGCCAAGAAGTAAACCCTCTACACACAGGATCACAAAATATAGCCACGGAAACCAAGACCAAATACAGAAACAGAAGACTGATCAGATAAAACAATTCCCAAACTAAGCAAATGAGACAAGAAAGCTCCAAGAATACCATGAGTTTTGTGTTGGCCACCTATTTCTGGGCACGGAGCCTGCCCTGCGCTGTGGTTAATATATCCTGGGAGAATCCAGGGGCGATAACTAACTTTTCCTCTGCCAGTACATAGCTTCTTGATCAGGTGTGGGAGCCCATACTCACTTTTCACTCTCAGTGCTAGGACTCCATCTCTACAGGCCCAATACATGTTGCCACAGTCTCTGTGAGTTCATTGATGCATCATGTCTGTTATGTATGAAGACACCGTTTCCTTGTCATAATAAATCTCATCTGGCTCTAACAACCTTTCCACTCCCTCCTCCACATATACCCTGAGCCTCGGAGGGGTTTGATAAAGACATCCCACTCTAGAATAAGTGTCCCAAAATCTCTCAGTCTCTCACATTGTCCAGTTGTGGGTCTATGTTAGTTCCTATCTACTGCAAGGAGCAACTTCTCTGTTGATGGCTGAGTGACACTGATCTCTGAGTAGAGTCATTAGGAGTCACTGTGTTGCTGTTGTATCCTTTGTGAGAATAATAGTATTTGGATTTCTTCTCAGTCTATCCAGTCTCAGATTCTTGACCACTTTAACAATACCAAGCATGGGTTCATTCTGACTTATGGACTGATACTTAAATTCAATCATAAAATGAATGGATACTACCATAACAACTGTGTCACTAATAACCCCCACTGTATCTAACAGGGAGGTCAGTAACTGGATTGATTACCTTTCTTCTCTGATCCATGCAATGTACTTTCTAGTGCTATAAATTCTAGTCACTAGGAATGAAGCTTCCAGTTAGGCACCATCTTGACTTCTCCGTGTTTATGTGATAGGCATCTTAACTGTGAGAGAGGCAGTTTTCACGACTGCCTCCACCAAGCTGGATCCCCTGAAAGCTCCAGCTGTTCTCATGTCTTCATATTTTCAGGTAGGGGGTATCGGGATCATAAACACTTGAACTACTGCTTCCTACTTCCACACTGGTTCTTGGCTTCCAAATTGAAGCTCTCAGGTTTGCAAGTAAGTCAAGTGTGATAACTACTGAGCTACCTCTACAGACAAGCTCCCTGCTTGTTTTTGAGAAATGTAACATTATTTTTAGTTTTCTCTTGTACATTTAAAACCCAAAAGTGACCAGCCATTGTGTGTGTATGTTGTCTTTTGTAAGAATTACATAAAAATCATTATATGACCACAAATGGTAATTTCTATTGAGTCATTTATTATTTCTAGCATTGTTAGTGAAGTGATATTGTTGAATATACTTTAAAAATATTTGAGTATATGGAGAGAGAATTGTCAGGGGTGACAGACAGAAAGAGGCAAAGAAACTAGGGGGCTATAAATTTATAGGTATGTAGAAACAGGCAGAGAAATGAGAAATGTGGTTAAGTACATAGGTACATAAATATTGGCAGAGAAATGGGCAAATAATCATATAGGTACATAGACACATGATTAGAAATGGGGGTGATACATAAACAGGTACATAGATGCAGACTAATGGGAGAAATGATACATAACATTTAAATAAATGCAGACAGAGTAATAGAGGGGTAAAATATACATAGGTACATAGATATAGATAGAAAAGTAAATGAGGCAATAAAACATAGTTACAAAGATACAAACAGAAAAATTTAGGGTTAATACATAAATATATAAATATGGAGAGTTGAAATAGTTTATTGTATACAAAGTTTACTAGTTATAAAATTTTGCTTCATAATTATTTAGAATACTTAATTCTAATAAAATATTCAAAATCAAGAATATTCTATATATAGTTTCAATATCTCCTAAATTACAACTTACATCTCTATAGTTAACTTAAAATTTTTCATTATCCACTTCTCTTACTATAATTATATGTACAAAATAGCATCATTCGTCTATTCAGCTTTACTAGATAATGACAGCTCCAAGTATTTTCTTAATATACCCTCTAGATGATTCAACAGTTAAGATACTCATCAATTTAGTGGTTAACAAGTATTTGATAACATAATAATTTTATAAGTTTTATATGTAAAATATTAAAATCAAAATTCAGTCACAAATACACAAAACACTTCTCTTAAAACAAATTAGTAGAGATCATGCCAGTGGTGGGACAACTATGAATCCCACTCCTCACAAAGAAACACAAAACCATGAATCTGTCAGAACACTGTAACTCTAGAAACTGTCCAGTGAGAGGCCATGACTGGTTTTACAGTATCACATGACCAGTCCTAAAGTGGTATATGTAGGAGCAACATTAAACAGGTTCAGGGGTGATAGGCTCCTGTAACACACTGATTTTGCTTTCTTTTTGTTTGCAGGTCAAAACATAAGACCCAAATACAGCATGAAGAGGAAATATCTGGTGCGTATGTCCCCTGAATGGAGATAAAATAATTTCAAAATCTCACTTTTAGTTTGGAAGTTCAGAGTGCCACAAATGTCGCAGATGAGAAACAACAAACATTACACACAAAATAGTTCTTTTATGACTTATATTTTGGACAACTTATTGAAAATTTTACTGTACAGAATGTTATATGTGTTTCATAAAAGCCATTGAAGTGATAAAATTCTACTAATATTTTTAAAAAAGATTTATTGGTGTCATTTTATCAAAAGGTGGAAACACTGCTGTTATGTTCTTGGTCATCTAGTAAAGAAAACATGAAGCCATCTCTGACTTAATATATAGATGACTTTACGAAAAGATAGATAGGGGTGTTTGCCTTCTTATGCACTCAAGATCAACAAGGGATGGGAACACCCATCATGAGTTGGGCCCTGCCACATCTACCAAGAAAATTTTCCAGTCAGTGATTTGCCTACAGGATAATCTGGTAGGATCATTTCTTCAGTTGAGATCCCTCTTCTTAACTGACTGTAGCTTGTGTCAGTGGACAAAATGTTAACCAATACAACTTCCAATTATATTTACTGGAGAAGAATTTGAACTTTAGAAGGTGTCTTCAACAGCAAATTCAGTTATAAATTAAAATAACAATGTATTTTTAAAAAGAGATTTATTTCTGCAAAATGTTTTTACATCACAATTATTGGAACAGTAAGAACAATCCTTGTAAAGGTAAAATATTAAATAAATGTCAATTAATAATTCTATTTTCTCAAAATTAACTTGGGTGTCTACCAGAGTCAGTTGTATTCATAGATGTTTAGTCAAGAGGGTTATTATGTGCAATACAGACTACTTTTTTTTTTACCACCCCCTCAAAAAATATATCAATTCTGTCAATGACACACACAAAATACGGGTACTTTGATGATTTACATTTTGAACTATTTTGTTGAAAATTTCACTGTACAGTGGTGGAGCAAACAATCCTGCTGGCTTTAGTTACATGCATTGATACCTGGCTAAATACTGACAAATATGCTTTGCTTCACAAATTTAGAGCAATTAAATCAATTCTGTACACGGTGAAAGTTGTTTTAATGGCCAAAATATTACAGAGCACAGAGCTCGTGAGCAGGGAGCACAAGCCAGAAGCTGCATGAGTTGCTGTGTGTCAGGGAAAATGTCAGGGGGTGTGAAGCATGGTGCAAGCCTGGAAAATTGCCAAGTTGCCATGAAGTAGCTCTGCTGTGGCAGGGTTTTGGCATAAAACCACTTAGTAAGGGAAATCAAGCCAGGAAGGCAGGAGTGGAACACCTCTGGGCTGCAGACCTTCTGGGCCTATCCCAGTAGGCATAGAGTTGGGATTCATGTGGGCATCAGATGAAGATGGAAGCTATAAAGTAATCCCACACTACCTCAGAATTGACAATAATAAAGTGTTGTTTATTTAGGGATAGACTCACAGATGATCCTCTGCATGAATGGGGAACCAGGACCAAATCCAGTAGATGGGGGAGAGAGTATGAAATTATGGCTGCATTTATAGTATAAGAGATCACACCCAAGTGGACTAGTATCTTAAAGGCTATTGACTGAAGGAATTCCCACAGCAATAAACTGCTACAGCTTTCTTAGACTTTGTAGACTTCATCTATACTAATGAAAACAGGAGGCCATCACTGACTTAATAAACAGATGACTTTATTAAGAGAAGACAAGATAGGTGTTTACCTCAAACCATCCAGAAAAACAAAGCACACAGACTTACTCATACAATACTTTGGTTTAAAAATTATTTATAACACCAATGCTAAACCTGATTTTCAGGTGTAAAATACAAACCACAAAACACAAGCTTGCATAGATGAACTGATGTAGATGTACAAGTGGTATTGAAGGAAGGCTTGGACACTGGACAGTGCCTTAATGATGTCAAGCAAAGATGTCAGCCTCCCCAGACACACGAAAGTAACCAGCACCGTATTTCTCATCTTCCTCAACAGGTTATGGACAGGAGCAACTGGGGCTATACAAAGATGGTTTGAAATAGACTGCTGCCCACAGCCTAATTCAGATGGGTGCATACATGCCCACCAGTACCTCCACTAGTCACCTTAAGGCATCCACACAGTTTTACTCAATCTCTAGATAGGCATGTGGTTTGAGGCTGTCTCTTTCTTCAGACAAGAGACAATATTCTATTGAGGTTCTATTCAGCTCCATGAAATATGTACTTCACAGCCATTATCCCCCCTCCTGCCTTGACTATAAAGTGACCAGCCTTGGGCTTCCATTTCATGTGTTATAAACATACCTACTTCCCCATACCTAAAAGGCTCTTACAAAATGAAGTGGCTGGTTCCTGCAGAGCTTAACTCAGGAGATTACATCTTTAAATTATAAGACAAATGGCAGTATCATCTCAAATTTTCTGAGAAACTTGATTTATGTAGCAAACTTATACTTTCAATTCTAGTACCTTCCAAAATTTTTGCAGGAATAAATTGTTCTTACGAGATACCCAGCATTAGAGACTTGCCATTCAGAATGTCAATTTTATATGCCATTTTCCTGTTTTACTTTCTAATATTTACATTATTTCATGAAATATCTGATTGCTTATTAAAAGCTACATGAAAATATAGCTATCACTGAGAAAGATCATCTGTCTTTCAGATTAACAAAGGCTAAAGCTATAGCCTGTGGGAATTTAGAGAAAATTTACTCAGAAGTGCAACTTTCTAATTCCCAAAGCTCTTAGCAAATTTTTAGCTAGAATCAATTCCAGCAATTACAGTTTAAATTCAGTGTAGCAGAATACACCCAAAGTATATAATTCATCACAGTATAGTCTCTCTCAATGCCTAAATTTTACTTTTTGCAATCCTTGCTGATTTGTCACTCAAATCCTTCACTTGTGAAGCTCATCAATGAAAACGAGGGCAATATAGTCACATAATTAATTCTGCCCTGACCTAGAATGCTGAAATCAGTATACCATGAAAAGCAACTTCAAAAGAGAAAATGACTTTCTGCTTTGCTTAAAATGCACAAATGCATATTAAACCTATGATGAATATGTTTAGCCGTAGCACTCGAATTTATAAGAGAAAAGAAATGGCTTTCAGTGGTAAACAAGTGATTGCATGACTGTGCTAGTCTGTGGCATCGAACACAGCCTAGTAAAGGGGCTCTTCTATCTTCTCTATCATAGGCAATGTTTCCTGCTTAATTCTCTTTTAAAAGTAATAAACTACAACTCTTCACATCACCATGTCTAATAAATGTCTCCACTTTGTTTGGTTTTCTCCTATTTTTCTTTTTAATGGTAAATAAGCATCCCAATACACAAAGACAATTGTTCAAATTCTTAAAAGTAATCTTAATTTTGTCACTGAACCACAGAACCCTTAGAATATCTTTGCACAATCACCATTAAAAGAACAGGAAACTCTCAACTGTTCAGAAAGTTTTCACTGTGTGTGGATATTCCCGCCAGGGAATTCTCCCCTAGCAGTGCTTCTGGTCATGCCTGCACTACTCAGGGAAATGAGAAGTGCATCTAATACAGAAGTCAAACCAAGTACTGGGCAAGAAGCTCAAAGCTCCAGATGATGCTGATGATGTCTGAGGCTCTTCTATGGATTGTATGCCAATGGAGAGATCACATGAGTACATATATACCAAACACAATGGCCTCTGTTGGACTGAAAGTAATTTAAGGCAAAACTGATCTTCACAGACATTGCTGACATAAAGTGCAGGGCTCATCAGAAAAGTGACTCTCTTAATGTTTTCATAGCTTAGTCTTGCTTTCTTAGAGACTTTAAAAGTAAATTTGAGCATTTCTGATGAGTTACACAGCAGAAGCAACAAAAGTCTCTGAGTCTTCCCTTTAATTGTCTTACATATAATAAAACCCAACCAACCAAAAAACTCCCACCACATATTTGGATAATACTGCTCCATGCAGCATTTACAGGACACTAGACAGTAGGCTTCTCTCTGCCTACATTGCCCTACCACAGGGCAGGAAAAAACAAGCAGCCTGTTACCAGATACACAGCTATGGCTCTTGAAGCACACAGGCACCAACAAGTAAGATGGGGGGACGCTTGAGTGACTTCTCTGCTATGAGCAGCACATAATACACACATTATAGACTTTAAAAATCTTTTTTTTCCCCTGAAAGATCAGGTTTTGATTTTTTTTAGAGCTGCTACAAGAACATAACACAGCATAGGCAGTGAAATCAAGGTGAGCAATGTTTCCTTTCAATGTCAATGCTCCCCCAACAAACACTATCCTCCTCAAATGGAATTCGGTCTGTCCTCTGAGTATTTCTGCATGGGCCTCGAATGATCATCAGACTGATGATCTCAGCCAATCAGAAGTTATCTTTTAAAAGTATCAAGAACAGCTGGGTGGTGGTAGCACACACCTTCAATTCCAGCACTTGGGAGGCAGAGGCAGGCAGGTCTCTCTGAGTTCAAGCCCAGCCTGGTCTACAGAGTGAGTTCCGGGACAGCTAGGGCTGTAACACAAAGAAACCTTATCTCAAAAAACCAAAATTAAAAAAAAATAAACACAAGAAATCAAGAATAATAGATCTTTATATTTCCCAAGTGAGTTTTATACAAAGGCATTAGTCATTAAAAATCAAGACTATAAAATGTTAACCACTTATGTGGTGAACAAAATGAATGCACCATATTATAGTAGTTTTTTTTTTTCAATTTGGCACGAAGAGATTTAGAGAAGCTGTAACAGTATTAGAATCCAATGAAACAAAGGTTACATATTTTAAAACATGGTTATCTATGTCCATGTGACCAGTGTCACTATGGAAAGGTTTCTTCTGGTGCACATCTATGAACATCTCTCTTCCTAAATTAGATGTTTCTCAAGACCAGAAAACCAAAGTTTGGTTGTTGCTGTTTTGGTTTTTAGTTCATTGCTATACTGCCATTTGTTATAAAAATCACTTGACCCATAGCATTTCAATGACATGCAAAGTCACTTCCAAAAGTTCTCAAGATTCTTTGAGAACAAAAGAAGCAATTATCTATTTTTGCAACAAAGCAATTATAACTAACAGTAGCTTGAATACAGTAGCTTGAATACTGGAATCAATTTTCTTTCAAGTTAGAATATTTAATCTGACTTTTAACTATGCTCTTTTCTAACTAATAGTTAAAAAAATTCTAGGGAAGGAAAGGGGAGAGCATCATGTCAGGTAACCTTGTGATGAGACTCCTTAACAGACTGTGCTCATTCAGTAATACTGGGGCTATAAGGGCAAGACCTACAAAGAAATTTAGAAACAAAAGAATTAGTCTATATGTTGACAGCAAAACATAATACAGTATAGACCTAATAATTAAGCTGCATCAAACTGCAACAACAGAAGGAACAAAATAAATGTATTCATTTTAATATAAAAATGATAATTAAAAAGCAGGAACCACAGTGAAGAGTGGCAGTTCATTAAGAGCTATTAGCTGTTCCTATCATCTCAAAAATGCATTATTTGAATGATAGCAAAATTTGAGAACATTAATTAAGAATAATTAAGAAATTTTTTCTATCTTCTTAGTCATAAGTAATTACTGATACTCTTAAAAACTGTTCACTTTACAAAAAATAAACAAAATATTTTAAAATTCTACTCTTTAAAAAAAACTGTGAAAAGTAACAGTTTTTCCAATACTGATGCTGAGCTGGCTATCACATGGGCCGTATTCCTTTGGCCATCCACCACCACAGATAAGACTCCAGCATTCTGGTTAAGTGGCTTGGCATTTTTTTAAACTGTAATATGTCCATTTTACAACAATAAATATGATGAAATGAAGTCCATGAAAAGCAAAAAAATGCACTTTTAAAGTAAAAATAATAATTTCATGAAATACAAAAGTAAACATTTATAAAACAGAAATATGGCAAAAAACATTGCCTGTTTTAACTAATTATCAAATAAAAATGCAGTTACATTTTTTTCTTTAAGGTTATCAGTATAAAATATCTCTAAAGAACATGATGTAAAATCACAGGGCAGTTTAAAGAAGATACAGCATCAGCATAAGCCAACAAGACTAAGTTTTGATATGGAAACCATTGTACACAATGGGACTGAAGGCTAGATTTTCCATTTGTCTAAAGGAAGATTTTCCTATATGTATTTCATGGCACTCAGGCGTATAATTTCCCTCTCCTCCACACTTCCCAAATGTTTGCACCACTTTGTCTGTTTCTCGCCCACAGCTTCACTAAAATTTCTATTATATGTAACTTTTATAAAGAAAGATATACAATCAGTGATCAAAATCTGTTGGGAACAGTCTCCCAGAATCCTCCCCAAGGTTAAAACAGTCTGGAAAGACAAGGCAAATGGAATATAGGCAGTCCCTAAATTATTTATCTCATGGCAAACTATATTTTCCTTCCTAAATAAGCAGCATATTGAAATGACAAAAAAAAATAATAAAACAAACACAAAAACCCATACAATGAAAATAACAGCAAATCTAGCTGGGAGACTGTCAATCAGATAGAGACATAGCTTGGCTGCTATTTATATTAACTAAGTGGTATAGGCAAATAAATACTTCTATTAATTATCAGCCTGACAAAGACTGAAGTTTTAAGGGGAGTTTAAAGGTCCCGTGGAAAGGAATACAATGGCCATCAACACAGAAGCAGAACCACACACCAGGACAAAGACTCGCTTCATCAAATTCAACTTTCTGTTGACTGAGCCCAATTATTACAGGTGCTAAAGACATCACTGAGAGATTGCCAACAAAAACTGTTACATCCTAGGAGCAAGACGCTTGCTGTACACAGCAAATAAGACTGTTGGCGTCAACTCTTAGGAAAATGTTCTATTTCCTTTGGCTCCACAATTAAATTGGAAAATCAAAGCTATGAAAGGCTATTTTTTTCCTTTAATTTTCAGTTGATTCTTTATGAACCTGAGTGAAAGGATTGGACAATTAAGGTTTTACAAATAAATATTAGCACATGATATACTGAGGGCCTCAGAAAGCCTTGCCGTGGAGGGAGCGGCAGCACAATGCTGAAGGATGACACCCTAAGCCACGCACCGAGCAGGTTCTGTGGCTCTCCAGAGCCTCCCCTGACCCATGTGCTCAGAATCCCAGACTTCCACTGCTCTGGCCATTTCCCCCGTATCTTATGGTTGTCATTTTACTTTTTCTGAAGAGGATAAAAACCAAAGACGATATCCTTCAAAACATCACACTAGTAAACAACTAAGCGGCTATTTCATATACTTTACTATATACTTTCTTGAATCAAAATGCTATGATTTTTGGTAATCCATTTCTGCACACTTCTAATTGCTAAATAAACCTTAGTCCCTAAATGTAGATACCCTATATCGAGCAAGTGTCATTTTGTGAAGTTCTAATTACGTCTCAGGAAACAGATTCAGAGAAGAGGCGGCCAATATTCAGACGCTGTATTTCCTTACACTGCCCAAGTGACCAGAAAAACCAAAACATGTGAAGAGAACTGAAATTGTTTATAGTTAGAAAATACTTGAGAGTAACTCCAGGAATGGCACAGAAGGACAGCCAATGTGGAATGCATTCGGCATTGTTCAGTTCATATGTGCTACAGCAAGTCCATTTTCAAGGCAGATTCCATTTTTTGTTTTCTTTTACTGCTTATTATGGAAACCTGGGGAAGGAAGAAAAAGGAAGGACAATTAAAATGCAGGTAATGGGCACTTGAATCAGGAAAAAATATAAAGCTATCTT
Organism: Microtus pennsylvanicus; assembly: GCF_037038515.1. Taxonomy (NCBI): domain Eukaryota; kingdom Metazoa; phylum Chordata; class Mammalia; order Rodentia; family Cricetidae; genus Microtus; species Microtus pennsylvanicus. The sequence continues at coordinate 67,260,653 of NC_134579.1, forward strand.
TGTAGTTTTAACTCTGTCACGGATTTTTCATTTTTTGATGGTGCAAAAGTCAAAGTAAATACTTGAGAGTGAGAGTAAAACCCCAAATCTGAAAGCTCCTAACTACCACATCATCTCACTGCAACGTAAAACACTGGGTTCGGTGAATCTGCCTGTGCAATGTTCTCTTTCATTTGCAAATTCTCTATAAAGTTTTCATTTAATAAAAAGATGCAAGTTTAAAACTTCACTGTCTCCCTACCCCAGATTCATCTTCATTTATATGCACTTCAAGTGGTTCCTCTTTGCTTTGTTCTTTTTAAAGCCTTTGTTTATAAAATCTCATGCACAGAATCAATTTGTCACTTTAATACTTTGTAACAAATGTATGTGGAGGACAGACAGACACACCCTGCCCCCAAATGATTCAACTTTGAGAAAGAACACACCCACAAGCTACTTCCACTACATCAGAGATGTTGGAAATATCAGTAAATGAAAAAGAATGATAAAAACTTCACCTAAGAAATCTTCAAAGAAGTTCCATCAAATATGAAGACCTAACATTTGTAACTTGCTCTGCAGACTTCTCTCACTCACTCCCTCACCCCGCAAGGTCTCACTATGTAGTTCATATTTGCCTGGCATTCCCAACTTTCTACCTCTGCTTCTGAACTACAGGAATATAGCACCACACACAGCCTTCTTTCGTAACTGACAATTCTGGACTATGTATTTTACTACCACTCTTTTGAAGATAAGGAAGTTAAAAAAGGAACTCTTTCAGTGAGTAACTTTGATGAACGTGTGTGTATCTTAGTGTATGTTTATACTGGGAAAACAAATGCATCCAACGATGCTTCTATTATAAAATTATTAATTTCCTATAGTTCTCCATCTCTTTCCTCATCTTCTTTATTGCACCTTTCATCTGTGAGAAGCTATGTGGCATGTATATGTACACACTGTAAATCTAATTCCTACTGTCAGAGAAGGTTGAACACCACCAACATGCTTGCATCAAAACTGTTTTAGGTTTCAGAACTTTTCTCTGAAACATATGCACAGACAATCCTTAATTTCTCATTTTTAATTGATATGACTACATATTGGCAGTTGAGGCACCCCAAATCTGAAAAGTTTACATTCGAAATGCTCCAAAACTCTGGAACTGTTTGAAGAAAGTGTTAGTTTTGAAAAGCTTCAGCCTTCAGGTTTCTGTTGTTTAAACTGCATATAAAGCATTCCAACGGATTTAAGTGCGCTAAGATTCCCTCCATATATGATGAAGAGCACCGACTTGCAGGTGGAGGACACAAACACCCTGCACTTCACGTAAACCGAGTACTTTAGCTTGCGGTGTTTAGTAACTGACGAGAGGACAGCGTAGGACGGCGTGCTTTCCCCTGCCATAACTGGAAGACAGATTTCATTTCCTATTACAGGACCTCAGCTTGACCTCACAGACGCTCCGTACCTCTATGTGAGGGCTCCGCCTTTGAGAAATGACGAGTGGCACTGTGCTGGTTTGTAAGATGCGTGTGGTCCAGATCCACAGGATCCATCCCTGTAGGTGGTGGGGGTCTGCAGGGAGTGAAAATTTACAACTCTTAAGTGATGCTTACTACAGTTCCATCTTTCCCTAAGAACACGGCAGTTTTTTACTGTGTGTCAGAATTCTTAGTTTAGTTTCTGGACAGTTACATGTCCTTGAATAAATTATTTTTACCTTACTGTTCTTGATGCCTATAATCCACTAACCATAGTTTCCCAGTATCTAATATGTGTACATTGTACTGATGGAAGCAAATGTGCATGAAGTAAGGCATGCCAATCATTTACTTCATGTTGCCGGATCCTATCCAGGAAAAAGAAGTGAATAAATTAATAAAGCTAAATAAAGAAGAAAAGAAGGAATCAGAAAGGGCAACAGCAACCAAGAATGGGAGACCATTTATAAGCAACAGTGGTTCTTTGTCCACTAGGTGGCAAAATTTATCTTAAAAACATGGTACTCTCTGCAACTCGTTTACAAGGTTTTATGTCAAAGAGAAACAAAATGTCAAAAGGAAATTTTTAAATTCTAAATTTATTAATTTAATTAAAATAGAATTTTGCAAATATATGGCATTAATGAAAACGAAAAGAACCAGTTCAATTGTTTAATTTTCTAAAGGTATAGTCAAATGGTATATGTACACACACATACCATATTATAGAATCTTTTGTATAATCATAAGGTATAAGTATGTTGAGGTTTTAAAACTTGTAGTTTGGTACAAAATTACCTGTGTAAACAATCTACAAAGTAAAGCAATCATGTTTGAATTTCTCCACTTATCCCTAGCAGAAATCACTTCCTGGGTACTGGGAAGGGTAAAAAAAATGATAACTTGTATGTACAGGGAGAATTCCACATCCTCAATGTGGAAACTACAACATAAGTATACATGTGAGCGTGGTCAGATGAGGTGAGTGGCTGACCCAAGTGTAAACACTTGTTAAACACCAACAACACAGTTAACAGGATCAGATTCCAGAAGCACTGCTCCAACACAGAGCTACATATGTGTATCATCAGGAATAGCAGTGCCTGCACATATGACATGTGTGGCTGGATATTTTGAAATGGAAGAGGTCAATCAACATCTGTGCTCTGTGCAGCCTCAAACCAAAGAGAATAGCACAGAGTGAGCACCAAGGGCCAGCTAGAATGATCTTTTCATCCTTGTATCACAAACATTTAAATGTCAGTTGAAAATACATTCTTAATTTTATGTTTTTTAATATTTTTGTTCCTGCTATATGCATAAAAACAACGCCCAGTAAGAATGGCAATCCTTTTGTTCAGAATCACGTGTGTACAATACTGACTCTGTCGTGATTGTTTTCTCAATGTTGACCGATATTCCCAACACCTTACAAGGTGACATAAGACATGTTAGGAAGAACTGAGACACAACAAGTGATTCCAGGATTTAGCTTTAGAAAGTAGCTAAGTTTAGAGCCAAGATCAAGAAAAGGGCATTGTTTATCACTGTAGCTGAGAAGTCTCCTTAGGTTTTCATAAACCTCTCCAGGGACCCCCAAACCTGAAGACAAAGCACTGGACATCCTTAGAGACAACCAACTCACTCCACCAAGACACCCTCAGTTCTATGCAAAGTTGGTATGCTGCTCTGCTCAGCTGTTTTCAATTATATTTTATTTGTAATTGAAATAGATTTACATCACTTTTCCTTACCTTTCATTCCTCCAGTCCTTGACATGTCCCTCTTCATTCTCGTTGATAGTCACTTTTTCTTTGTTTATATTTGTTACATATGTAACACAAGGATACATGTATGTACACACATACATGCAAACACACATACACACATATACAATATACTCTGCTGAGTCCATTTGTGTGCATATGGTTTCAAGCTGCCCACTTTGCACTGGACGACCAATAGAGGGCTCATCCCTGGGAGAGGCTAATTCTTCTCTCAGCAGTCAATAGTTGCCTGTGATTCTTTGTTTAGGGTTGGAACTTAGCAAAAGATGCCCACTTCCACGTTCATTGATATTGCTATTGTTCAGATCTTGTTCACGCAGCCATTAGGGAGACCATTTCATAGCAAATTTCCTAGGGCAGTACAAGGGCTACATCTAGACTTATGGTTTCCTACACAATTATTATATTGCAATGAAGAGGATTGTGTTAAAGTTAGTGATACTTATGGTGAAAGACGGGAAAAGAGTTTATGCTGTGGTTCTTATATTACAATTACCTGCTTTCTTCTCTTCTTATGAAATTATATTTTCAATTAGTATGATTGCTAAATGTTCTTCATCCTCTAGCTGCCTGTACCTGAGTCAGGCTAAGTGGCTCATTAGGCTTGTCACACCCAGTGTTTTTACCTACGATACTTAACAAAGTCAGCACAGTGATCTGAGTAATTGCCATTAGACTATAAACTTTATAACAGCAAAAAAAATCTTCACTCTTAGAGACTAGACTTATGTGAGGTCTAAGTATTCGGGTAATCAAAAGATGATTCAGTGTAGAGAAATATAATTGATAATCTTATAAATATGATAGAAATAAAAAGAGACTTGCAAGAGATTTAGACTTTTCTATGGTAAAAACTAAAATCGCAACTAGCATGTTCAGTATAAAATCCCTGGAGCTGAAACTTTATTTTGTTTTTTCTTTCCTTAGACAATTTTCCCCCCAAGTGGTTTAGACAAAACCTCCTCCTGCCTCAGTCTCACTGGGACCTAAGTGTGCACAAGCACACCCTCTGAAGTCTCTGTCTGAAGTCTCTGCAGTGTGCACAGCTCGTCCTCTGAAGTTTCTGGCTTAGAATTAATCCACACTACTGACCAATCCTTATTCCCACGAGAAGAAAAAAAACTTGGAATAACAAAAGAAATGGGAACATTGACAACAGATGCTCCAAGCTCTTCATGAGAATCTGTTATTTGTTTTGTTGTTGCTGTTGACTGGTCCACTGTTAAGCTGAAGTATTACAGAATGATCATGGAAACCCATGTTCTCCTATACTTTATATTAACTGTCTATGCAAATAGTTACCTACCCAACCTTTTCATCATGATTAAAAATGAAAGAGGAAACAGAAGCTATGCAAATTGCATGCACTCACAAATCTGTTAAGCATATGAGGCTTTATATGTTAAAATAATGTTTTATAAAATCCATATTTGGTTTCACATAACATTTTATCAAATAATATTTAGAATGAGTGTTCCTTTCACTACAAAGGAGACATAAAAATCTATGTTTGTGCAAATCCACAATAATTCCTAACAGTCACTTTAAAAGATCATTTTGTTGTTCACTTCCAATATGCCCAGGAGTCTTCAGAGGTCCTATTTATATTCTACAAACTTGTTTTTAATTTTAATGACCCTTTAAAAGCAGCCACCCCAGCATGCCCTATTTTATCTACCATCAAAGATATTAATGTTCAAAGGAGGCAAAGGTCTTTGAAGGCTGAACAAAAATACCCCTAAAAATGATCTGAACTCATCTGACTAAACAAAAACCAGACATTTACCTACTGAGAACAGACTGCCTCTTCCTTTGCTTGGAAACTGTAGGAATATATAGAACTACAAATGTAAACATCCTATATGTGCTTAGCAAAAGCTAAAGAGCAACAGATTTTACACAAATTATGTTACTACTGTCCTCAGAGCAATATAAATTCATATTGGTTTCTGAAAGGTATTTATATTTTGAAAGTACATAAGCTTAAAGTTACATTTTAAAAATAATTTTACCTATATATATACACAATATATGATATATATTTTAAAAATAAAAAATATATAGTATAATATATTTTTATATATGTTGTGTGTACTTGTGTTGCTATTCATGTATGTGCTGAGGCACATTCACATGTGTGCAGGATTAAAAGTCAAGGTATTACTAATTTAGAGTATTTAAAATTTTACAAGTGTATTTGCTTCCTTTCCTCTTTTTTTATTTTTTCTTCGAGACCTCGTTTCTTGTATCCTGGCTTGAACACTGAACATGCTGTATACACAACACTAACCTTGGCTTTCTGATTTTCTTCCTTCATTTCCCTTTGGCTAGGATCAACACACAAGCACCACCATGTCCAGTTTAGACAGTGCTGGGATCAAACCCAGGGTTTCTCTTACACTAGGCAACACTTCTACAAACTAAGCTATATCCCCAGCCCCTACTTGTTTATCTAAACTAATTTTAATGCATATGTAAAAATATAAAAATAGAACATATTTACAAGGTAACATAATTCAATATACATGAGTGTTTTCTAACATTCAAATCTGATTAAACATAACTATCTCCTCTTTTATTATTTATTTTATTGCTTTTATTAAAATACTAATTGTATTTTATTCTTTGTGCACATGGGTGTTTTTGCTTTCACACGTCTGTTAAACACATGCAGCAGTGCTTTTGGAGGCCAAGAGTGTTAGATCCCATGGTTCTAATTTGCCATGTGGGTATTGGGGATCAAACTCAGGTCCTCTGAGAAGCCAGTGATCTTTACCACTGAGCCATTGCTCCAGCCCCATAACTTCCTTTTTAAAAAGTGTATTATTCTCATCTATGTGTATGAGTGTTTGCCTACATGTATGATGTACACCACTTGCATACTCATTGCCCACATATGCCAGAACAGGACATCAGGTCCCCAAGAACTGAAATTACAGATGGTAGTGAGCCACCATGTGGTGGTTAAAAACTGAAGCCAGGAGCTCTCTGACCCTATGCATTCTGTACTTTCATCTAGGGACTTGAAATACACAAATCACAACTGTCATTTATAGTTTCGCTCCTGCTAAATACCAAAGCTTCTTGTCCCTATTTAACTATAGATTAATTTCCATGAATCAATCCTCTTTTACTGTTCTCCCATTTTCTCCATGCCATCCTTCCATATTTAATGTTTTTCCTCATATTTTAATGAAACATTCTGAAAAGGCAATATAAACTAATAAGGAAAAAAAGACTGCTTCTCCAGATAGCAACTTTTCAATGCTACTTTCATAGTGAGACTCAATCTGCATCATGACAATTAACTACACACAAATACACACACAGAGACAACACATTACATGAACATATACAAATGCTTTTATCTAGTGAGCTATCTTCTCAGCCCCAACCAAAGTTTAAAATCTCAGATTTTAACTTAGAAATTGGTTAATCTCATCTTCCTCTGAGGGCACAAGACTTTAAATGCCAAGAAATAGTCCAAATAAAAAACAAAACAAAAATCTCCTTCTACCCCAGTGTTACTATAAATACTGCCTGCATGATTCATGCATTCCAATGTAAGATTCTGAACATAGTTTGAGAGTAACCCTGTGACACTTGAAGCTACCTCCCAGTTGTAGAGTTTTGGCTCTCTGCTGGAAAGAACAGTTGTCTTCTCAGACAACTGATGTCTGCTCACCACTCCAAAGCTAACTCCCTCTTTCTCCTTTCCAGGAGCCATCTTACCTTGACGGCCTGTCAGTCTTGGAACGGTATGCTTCTTCACTCTCTTTTGATTTTGAGTGTGCTGACTTTGATTTTGACTGCGGGCAGAAAAAAAGACCAAAGAACAGTAAAGGTGAACTTCAGAAAATTGCTATTCTCCAGCAAGCTGCCCTTTAGGAATTTCAGGCTACATTTAGCTGAATAACATAAAAATATTTTGTATTTAGTCATTCAAGCCAAAAATTGACAGACACGATGGTCTGGTAGGTTTCCAGGGTGTGTGTGTGCGCGTACACAGACACACACATACACGCACGCACGCAGTCCTCACAGGCATGTGTAGATAAGTAGATGACCAGATTGAGTGGGTCAAACACTGCACACTCATAAACATACACACTTGCAATCCACACAGGCATGTGTAGATGAGTGGATCACACACTGAACATTCACACACCACACACTCACAATTGCATGCACGTGTACATGAACACACACACACACGCATGTGTTTACTGCACTCATTGTGATTCTCACAGGCACGCACAGCTAATCAGATCCAGAAGACACAGTTGATGGAATCTGGATCTGAGATCTTAAGCTCTTCTCTATATATCTGACTCATGACCAAACAGCCAAGTAAAGCACATTTCAAGTCCAATTTTCTAAGAAAGAACTTATACCAGTACCAGTTACAGAATATGGAAACTGCAAAAGGCAGGATGCTAATAATTAGCAACTAAACAAAGAAAAATGGGTTAAGTGATATTATCAGTACAGGTTCAAGGTTATTTCCCCTCATAATAATTACAGAAACTATGAGGCAGGCCCAGAGACCTAGAAGAGGAAAACAGAAAACAGTGCAGAGATTGGGTGTGTCCTGAGTAGACTCGAGGCTACATGTTCCCAGGCTAGTACTAACTGCTTCCCAGAGTGTTACTTCACTAACTCCTGTCTGCTTGCTCTTCTACACTGTATGTTTTGCACTGTATGTAGTCTGTGATTTGTCTCACTCCAGAGATGCTCTGGTCTCCACCCCTTCAGCATACCCTACCATCAGCACCCATACAACTGTCTTCTCACTGTCAAGGAAGTTTCTACACTGGTCCCAGTGGTACCTTGCACACAAATACTTATTGTTAAATTGAACTTGCAATACAATTAATTCACAGTAGAATGATGATACACAACTACTTCTGATTAAGGAGGTAAAGTCCCAGGTCCTGCTAAAATGTTCTTGTCCTGAGATACAAGCAATGGTTGCTGGGAATATGCATTTGCTTTCCAGTCCTTCATCTACCAAACACTAAGAGAAAGCTCTGTGAAAGGGCAGAGGTACAATGCAGGCACCTGGGGAAGCAGGCAAATGCAGCTCACTGCGGCACTTTGTAAAGCAGGTGAAAACTGGGCCTCCTTTTACAGCGTGAGCCCAGGAAAACGGACCTCTGTACCTGACTCTCAGACTGAAAATGATCAAAGTGAGCCTCACAGTCTGAGCAGTACCAATTCAATGTTTCCATTGTGAAACAACCATGACATATTATTCATGTATGTAATGCAGTTTTTTATATATCCAAAATGGATTTTTAGAGCCCATCCTAAGGGCAGAGTCCTGTTTTTCATCTCTCATTTTACTGTAATTTAAAAGGAGCAAAACTGAAGAGGCATCACACTACCTTGCAGTCAGGATCATGTTTTCTTTTGTCCAAAGATGACTTTTCTCGCTCTTTAGCTTTCTTGTAAGCTTTCTTTTCTTCAGCCATCAAAAGTCGAGCAATTTCCTAAGATATGGGCAATATCATTAGTTACAGGTTGAGGTTGTGTCTCACAATATAGGGAGATCTCATTAATATGAACTGACCTCATCCTGGGCAACCTGAGCTGCTCTTATGTCCACATGAGTAGCCTGTGAACCAGAAGCACAACAAATAACTGTAATCTGTGCTGTCCATTTAAAACATCTTACAGAAAAGAAATTGGAATTTAAAATGAGTTGTAGCTGAGTCCCTGAAGCTGATGGCCAATGGGCGCATTTTCACCGGCCACAATGAAGGGACTGAGCAACTCACTCGACAAAATATTCTTAGAGAACTACCAAAATTTATCAATGCAGAAAATCAGGCTATGGAGTTCTCTTGCTCATGCTTATCAATCTGCACAGCTACATGGAAAAGGCTTCCTTATCTGATAACACACATTCTATAGCCTAAGTGAATGACTGAAACTGCGGATAGTGGCAAATCCTACAGAAATTTTTTTCTATACATACAAACTTAAAAAATGGTTTAATTTACAAATCAATCAAGGAAAAAATTAATAACCCCAATAATGAAAGATACCATTTTTCATAATATTTTACTTAAAGTACTTATTTTTAATAACAGATAACCAAAAACTATAGAAAGTCAAGCATGGATAAGTGGGGTGATATTCTACCCCCTTTCCTCTGTCTCGATTTCCCCACCCTTAAAAAACAAGAGTTTTTCAACTGAAGGAACCATAATGCCAACAACAGAACTCTTTACGGTTAGTATAAAACTGAATTGGGATTTGCCTTGCACATACAGCCCTATGACTTGAACTTTGATCTTAAATGTACCCACCAAAAGTTCTTCCTCTTGCAATTTTCGGGCAATTTCAGCATCATACCATTCCTGGTCCCTGGGGCTCACTCGTGTGGGAGGACAGACAGCTTCTTTTATTCCTCTTGGTTTCATTCCTAGAAAAAATCCAATTCAATGAGGTAACTGGGGTTGTTTTCTAAAAAGATAAAAATATTAAAGAAAAGACATCTTAATATTTAAAATGAATTTTTTCCAGGAATAGAAATAATAACACACACAATTCAAACATTTTAACAAAGCTACTTCCCGAAATCTGCCTGGTAGAAACATTTCTCACAGTTTCTGCAACAGTACAAAATCATACAAGAAACCAGAACAAAAACAAGTCTTCAAAACAGAAACCCAAAAGAAAAACATAGTCACTGAATATGAAAACATTTAAGAGAAAAGAAGGTTCCAGAATCAGAGTTTTAATGTGGTCTAGACAACCAAGAGAAAGGCTTCCTCTCAGGTCCTGTAGCTATTCTTCTCCCTGCAGAATAGACAGGGCCATCTACAAGTAAGGAGAAAATGTGTCAAATATGACCCTGCTTTCCCTCTGTCGTATACACAGAACCATTTGCTCTAGATCTTTCCTACAACTTTGACCAGTCTGTTATTGACATTAAAACATTTTAGGGAAAATATAACATGGAGGAATGTCAGAAAGTGCAATGGCCTCAGAACTGTGCTCCTCTGGAGAGAGAGGGATGAAGATAATTGACTGACAACTGTGCTTCTGTGTTCTGCTGTGTTATAGGAACACACATGGCCTTCTACAAATCCCAAATAAGGCAAAAGTTAATCTCATTTCAAAATTGTAGATACTTCTCTTTGCATACCTTTATAGGTTACAGTTAGTCAACAAGATAAATATATTGCCCTCAGAAATAATAAATCCTTTTAAGGGAATCATAGATCAGGCATCTAGCATAACCATCAGTAAATGAACACTACAGGGATACACATTTACTCAGATAGACCTCGTTGCGTAACGGTAGCGCGTCTGACTCCAAATTTACTCAGATAAACTCTCTGTACTACTAGTCAAAGCCACTATCACTTACTAGAATGACTTATGAGTGCTTGAGCAATATTAAAAACCATCCCGACACCATGTATTCTAACTTGAATAGGCTGGGTGAGCTCTTGCCTTGGGGCATCTATTTTAAGTCCTTCCAATGGACTCTTATCTTCAAGCAACAGGGATGCACTGGCTAAGAACATTATGCCATCAAGATAAGCATATATTAAAATAGTTAGCAAAATATCTAATTACATTTAACCACAAGCGGCTAACACATCTACATACATCAAAGTAAATTATATTTAGAGAATTTTGCTTATGTTATGAAATCTATTTTTATAGACATTCTACTGAACAGTGTGGTAAATTTAAAATAGAGACTCACTCGTGTGGATGTTATCATAAAAACGATGAGAAACCTTGTCTTTCTTAACTCGCACTTCCCAGAACCTGACTAACCAGATCATCACAAATCACCTCTAGTGGTATTGAATCCTATGCTGGTTTGGCCTGGTTTACACCAGATTTCTGACTGGTTTGGGATAGTCTCAAGAAGAAGGAATATGCAATTGGGTATTACACTTGTCTGAATTATGATATGTATGACCATATTTAGAAAGGAAGATTTTAGAGAAAACAACTAAACTTAAATAGGGACTTGACAATAGGTAAAGTCAGTGAATGGATGAATTGTTGTACCATACTCCAATCTACAGAAAGGAAAAGGGTTCAGCGAATGGCCTAAAGCCTCGCTGCGGATGAAAGATTATGCCTGACTTTTTACCTACTGAAATGCTACAAATGGATACACTCAACTTTCAAAATATCCAACATTTTCCCAACAGTGTGGTCTCCTATGTAACAAAATTAACTATAGAAACATCAGTTTAAATTCTAACAAAGATGTAGTTAAATGAATAGTGCTATTACACTGACAGGATGATAAAATTATAACTACTATCAGTCTACAAGGACCAGAATCCATTAATAAAATCTGAATTTGAACCACCATCTCTCTCTGGCCCAGCTACCAGGATGACGGTTTACTCAGATATCCGCATATTACCAGTATTTGCAGTTCTCATTCCACAGAGGCACCCAGAGCCTAAGACGATGGATCTCTCTAGAGGCAGGATCATCTCCCCAGCTACGGTGCCTAAGACAATGAATAGATCTCTCTAGAAGTAAGATCGCCTCCCCAGCTACAGTGCCTAAGAAAATGAATGGATCTCTCTAGAGACAGGATCACCTCCCCAGCTACAGCGCCTCAGACAATGGATCTCTCAAGAGGCAGGATCACCTCCCCAGCTACAGTGCCTCAGACAATGGATCTCTCTAGAGGCAGGATCACCTCCCCAGCTACAGTGCCTCAGACAATGGATCTCTCTAGAGGCAGGATCACCTCCCCAGCTACAGTGCCTCAGACAATGGATCTCTCAAGAGGCAGGATCACCTCCCCAGCTACAGTGCCTCAGACAATGGATCTCTCTAGAGGCAGGATCACCTCCCCAGCTACAGTGCCTCAGACAATGGATCTCTCAAGAGGCAGGAGCCTCCAACTACAGTGTCCTCCAGATTCAAAGTGATGAGACGTTTGTAAGTATATAGTGCATTAAAGTCATCCTTATAAAAACAGAGATAATCGAACATGTTGGTACTCTAAATAGAATTTGGAAACTGTTCTTAAATAGAGGGGCCACATCTCAGCTGTTCCCTTCTTTCTCTATCTCCTTCCTCTTTCCCTAGGTGTGTGGTGCTGCAGATGACCATGCTAGGCAACTGTTCTACCTGAGCAGTACCTCCAGTTTACATACAGTTAATATTCTACAACTGGAGAACACAATGACGTACCAAAGGAAACACAAAAGAACAATTCTGTTTAAATAAAATTTGATGTAGTAAGATTAATGGGAGTGGAGCTCACTAGATAGGGTCTTACTAAACTAAGTAGCCCTGGCTGACCTACAGCTCACCATGTAGACTGGGATAGCCTTCAGCTCACAGAGATCCTCCTTTTTCTGTTTCCCAAGTGCTGGAAATAGAGGTATGCACCTGTAACCAAGAAAAACTAAAAATGCTAGTATTGGAGATAAATTTATACCGAGTATGATTTAAAACAAAATGTAACTGATGGGATTTTGGTATTCCATATGCATATACCATAAGAAGCCATCTGAGACTAGACTGGGTACGTTCAGGGTGTTATGGCCGGGCAGTGGTGGCACGCGCCTTTAATCCCAGCACTCGGGAGGCAGAGGTAGGAGGATCTCTGTGAGTTCGAGTTCAGTCTGGTCTACAAGAGCTAGTTCCATGCCAGGCTCCAAAGCTACAGAGAAACCCTGTCTGATGGGGTGGGGGAAGCAAAAAAAAAGAAGCTATTTGACATTTAGGGCATGTCACAATGTATCTGATTCAGAATTCACAAGGGATACAAGCATGTGTATCTAAGGCCCTGGAAGGTGTAAGCTAACCTGTGTAACCAATCAGCTCCTCTCAAAGTTAGACAGAGTTTAACTGTTGTATGGAAAGTCACCCAGTTCTCACTTTACCTTAGCAGTTCCATTTTCTGCTGCCTTCCTGCTCCCCTATTCTGCAAACGCTCTTGGACCCAGTGTTGTTACCCTATCCTGCTAGTTTAGTCATCCATAACTGAAAAGGAATCTGGCATATCCACATCGTTAAGAACTGTAACCATTTTCAATAGCAAGGGCTGACACCAGTACCTAATTATTAGTTCTTAATGTAATCTCCTGACCATGTTCAAAATCAAATACCAACAGGAACTGGAAAGAAAATGGTTTAAAGCAGGCTGAGTAGAAAATGGTGAGTACTAAGCAGTTCTCACTGATATCATCTTAGTAGCAATAGCCATACTGTTCTCTACACCCTGTATAGGCAGAGCAAACCTTTATTACAGCTCCAGGACGACTGAAGACTAAGTAGGTGCTTAGTTTCAGGTCCCCAAACTTCTTTAAAAACCCTGGCAGATGATTAAGTGCTCTAAAGGTTAACTGGTCTATTGAGCACATTCACATCAGGTTCACAGATTCCAAATGTGGAGGTCAATGGAATTACCATGGAATTATCAAGTCTCCTCCCATACCTCATGGAACTGTGGGCAACATTCTCAATCTAGCCACAGTGTAACTTCCCCATCAGCCTACTTAATGAATATCAGCAACCTCTTCTCTATTTCCCAGTTCTTTGTTCATGTCTTCCTAACACGATGCATCAAATATGAAAATGTTTATATATCTGTCTTTAAATACATCCATCTGTCTCTGAAGTTAGACTCTGGCACAAGGCTCAAACAACATATGTGGTATTCAGTACAGCTTGCTAAACTAAAATTTTCTTTTTCTTATAACCAAATCCTTTATTTATTAACTTTATTTTTACTTTCATTGATTCTTTATGGATTTCACAGCATGCATTTGGATCCCAATTATCTCCCCATCTCTTTGCATCTGCCCTCATAACCAAGACCTTTTAATGTGAGATACGATAAAAAAGCCGGTAGAGTCAGAATGAATCTGCAGCCTAGAAACTAGCTTTGCCATCACCAGCAAGGCGTGGAGAGCACAGCGGGTGCTCCTTGATAGTTGTACACAGAAACCTTTCCATCTGTGTACAGTTCAGTAACACCGACTGAAGGCAAAATGGTGAATGCTGTGTCTATTAATTACAGCTGTCACGAAGTGTAGTAGCCCCGAGGAAAGCCTTCCCTCAGCATGTCCCAGACAGCACACAGTGCCATTTACTGTGTCCATGATAGACTGACTACAAGATTAAGCTTCAGGGCCGCCAAAATTTAAGCGGGTATTCATTTCTTATTTTTATTCTAATTTTGTCTTTTTTAACTTTATTTCTTGCATGTATCAATATGGTATGAAAGTATACTTATACATGAGTGCGTGCAGTGTTAATGCATGTGTGTATGGTCCCCTGAAGTTATTGGGTATTTTCTTGTTCTCTCTCAATTTTATATGTTGAAGCTAGTTCTCTTGCTGAATTCAGAACTAATTATTTCTGGCTATGGTAGCTATCCAGTGTGTTACAGAGACTAACCACTGTTTCCTGAGTACTCGGATTATGGGTATCTGCTAAGGCTGCCTGACCTTTCTATGGGTTCTAGATTTGAACTCGGGTTCTCAAACTCATGTAGTAAGTGAGCCATCTCCCCAGCTCTTACCCTCTTGTTTCTGTATGGGTATTGAGAACTTGTGTATCTTGGCACTTAGAAGAAGTGTACAATTAAGAGTTGCATGTTAAACCATAAAAGGTAACTTAAAACTATGATTTTTAAGCTTTAATTATGAAAGTATCACTTATAGGCTTAAAATAGTCCAAACGAACTCAGAAATGTCCAGATTTAATAAATATCCTACCCTAGGCACCTCTCATAAAAATGATCAATGTCCAGATCTGAAAGCCTCACTGACGTCTCCCTTACAGATAAGAAAGATGAGGTCTAGAGATAAAGTACTTCTCCTCCCACTGGCAGACAAACACGGAAGTCAATTACAACCAGATCTTGGTTTGCTTAATTAAAACCAAAAATTAAAGAATTTTCAATTTAAAATCAGAGTATCTTATGCAAGGCTGTGGCAAACAATGACTAGTTATTTGGCACCTATATTTGCAACCTGGCCCTGGAGAACCCTCCAACACAGCATGCTCTTAAGGGAGAACAGTACAGATATTTCCTTCTTCTGGGGACCTAAGATCAATAGGAATCTCACACAGTACCTGGCTCCAAGATTCATTTAAGGACAAGAGTTCAAATTGGAGAGACAAAGGCTGTGTACAATGCTTACTGCACTGACTAGCTTTACACACAGGATTCCCAACAGGTGACCCATTACCTGCATCATGGTGGTGTCGAAGTTCTTCATCCTCTGTGTAGGGAGGAGTCCTGGGCTTACGTCTCCGTTCTCTGTGATCACCTTGCCCAAGTTCCCTCCCACACACAATTTCATCAGAGGGAAGCCCTGTTTTCTGTGAAGACTTGGGTGAAAGTCTGCCATGGTGTCGGGACTGTTTTTCCCAACTCCGAATTCGAGGGCTACTCTTAGCCTCCCAGTCATCAGAGTCAGTGCTCAGAAATACCTCACCACTGATCTTCGGAAGTGGGGGTTTCCGGAGCCTCTCTTGACCAGTCTGCTTTCTTTCATGCTGATCACTGGAATTCTGGGCATCACCCCTCCCTCTGCCTGAGCTAGAAGGCAGAGATCTCTCTGATGAACATGGTTCCTCCATCTCTTCCAAGTTCTCCAATAGATGCCTTGATTTCCCCTTCTTCTGCTTTACAGTGTTTCCATCATTTTGGAGTCTATAAAACCTTGAGTTTCCCATTTCCCTGGCCCTCCTTGACCTTGGCTGGTCTGAGTGGAGGTAGAAGGTATAAAAATAAAATGGATAACTTAATGAGAGTATAAATTCATTACACAGGGAATTTGGGACTCAATATTATCATATTTTTAGGTGTATAAAAATGCTGTGAAACTTCACAAATTGAGATATGAAGATGAATACTGTCTGGATTGGTCCATGCAGATATAGCCAAAGAAGTAAAAGCAAAATTTAAATGAAATGATTTGAATCATAAAGAATCTGATCATGATTAGGGAGAGCTTAGCACGTTCATATTTGCTGATACCAAATGATGAACAACATCATCAAATCCTACTTTATAATGCCAATAACAAAATGATGGACAGCGTGGTGGTTTGAAAGAAAATGGCCCCATAGGGAGTGGCCCTATTAGGAAGTGTGGTCTTGTTGAAGGAAGTGTGTCATTGGAGGGACAAGCTTTGAGGTCTCATATGCTCTAGCCAAATCCAACATCTCAGACCACTCACTTCATGTTGCTTGCAATTCAAAATGTAGAAATCTCAGCTCCATTCCAGCACCATGTCTCCCAGCATGCTGCCAGGTCCCATCGTGATGATAATGGATCACACCTCTAAAACTGTAAGTCATTCCAATGTAATGTTTTCCTTTCTAAGAGTTACCATAGTCAGAGTGTGTCCTCATAGCAACAGAAACCCTAAGACAGACAGCAAACATCAAATTCTACTTTCTGAAGTCTATCTGTAGCTAGAATAGGTGCTACTAGTTAGAGGTCATAAAGTCTTATAAAACAGGATGAGATTTCAGTTGTAGATTTCTAGGCATTCTCACCGAAGTGATGGTAAGATAAAGTACAATGCTCCTAACTTCTGCTTAGTTCAAAATGACTACAGATCTCTACCCTCTACCTCCAACCCCCATGTGTTCAAAACAAGCATTCCCAGATACTTCTGGGACAGCCTGGGTTCTAGTTTAATGTAGAGGGAAGACAGAGCAGAATGTTAAAGTAAATGACTTGTTATATTGTGGTAATTCTGTTCCTCATTTTAGTTGAATCCTATCAAGGAAAAAGCTAAAATGGAAATGACATTTGGAATGGGAATGACATAAACAGGTGTCATTTTCCAAATACATTTTAAAAACATCCATACTGTCTTCTAAATACAAACATAAAGTATAAGCTACAAATGCAAATTCTCCAATTTAAAAGAAAAAGGGTGTTTTTATAGGGCTTTATCAGGCCCAAGCATACTATAAAAACATGAAAGTAAATTAGTGAGAATTTTGCAAGACCAGAGTAACTGTAACATTTCTAAAGCCTTTTACTACAATTTAGAAATAGTAAAAACAAATTTCATTCCATAAAAAAAAAAAACGCTCAGATAACTAAGCTGTTCTTTGCTATAATCAGGCATTTGCTGAATACTAAAACAGCTTCCACAAGCAGGCAGACTTAAGGGGTCTTGGTCAGGTTGTGTGTTTTGACTGTAATATAAAGTATGTAAAAGTGCTTTATATATATGGAAAGTATGCTAAAGACAATACTGATAAAATAGCCTCCACTCAACACCTCAGGTTTTTTACATTTTTTAAAGAAAAGGAACTTCCCTTCAAAGGTGGGTCTAGAGTAAAATCTGCTTTCTTTAACAGATCCTTATAAAATGATTTTCTCCATAGTTCAGAATCAAATTTGTACTTGATTTAAAACTGAAGCCTAGCAAGCTGTATAGTTAAAAAAAAAAAAAACTGCTCTTTTAACTCCTGTTAACTCCGTCTTCACAACACAGAAAGAATTAACTGGCTGCCAGAATTAATGTAATACTGACAAGGTATGAAATGATGACCGCATTCAGAGAGCTGGCTTACCAGTGTGTCTATACCAGTGTGTTCAGGGGGTGCTTTGAGTGGAGTCCATCGGGAAGCTCAGAGCAAACACAAAGGAACTTGTTTGGAGATGAACTATGAGACTATGATTTATTTATTTATTTATTGTTTTTGTTTTTGTTTTTTTCGAGACAGGGTTTCTCTGTAGCTTTGGGGCCTATCCTGGAACTCCCTTTGTAGACCAGGCTGGCCCCGAACTCACAGAGATCCGCCTGTCTCTGCCTCCCGAGTGCTGAGATTAAAGGCATGCGCCACCACTGCCTGGCAGACTATGATGCCATCATAGAAAATAAAACTACTATCAGTTAACTGTTTAGGAAGAATTAAAAAAAAAGACTATGATTTTTTTAATTCTTCCTAAACAGTTAACTGATAGTTTTATTTTCTATGATGGCATCTTTAAATCTGGGGTATGAGAGAACTCAGTGAGGGATTCTGCTTGAACCTATCCCAACCATTCTAGTTGCAGAAAGAGATTTGGATGTTCTTGAGACCAAGTTATTTGTCAAGTATAATTATGCTTTCATTGCAATCTGTGTGATATGGATGGCACACACATATACAACACATATGTGTTTACATTTTAAGTGTGTCTCCATATTTGTCATCCAAGGTAAGATTTTGTTGAAAAATACAAATGTATGGTCTGTGTATGTATTATATATACACTATATATATTTATACACACATAAATATATATGTATATAACTTTAAAGTTTACAAGTCACTCATCAAAATTATATTATTTGATCTTTTCATAATCTATGAGAAGTATATTTTTGTAACTTTATTTTACAGATGAGAAAAATGCCTTAGAGAAGTCAGAGTAAGTACCTTTGTCAAACTGCAAATTGTCCTAAGGGACTAGAGTGATAGTCTTCAAAGGTTATTCATGTATTTAGAAATAATCGCAAATATGAACATGATACCAGGCAAGTGGCTTTAAAGAGAAAGAGGATTCACAAAGGAATAATTTATGCTATTTTTTTCTATGAACATTCACAAATATTTTGGATAATTTAAAATTTAAAATCTATAACCATTTTTAAGATTTATTAAAGCTTATATATATAGCAAAAGATGAAAGGACAAGCATTGATATACTGTGATTATTAAATAACAAAGGCAAAAATCAGATTCTATTAAAAGATAAAGCAGAATCCAAGAATTGATCATGTGTGTTGGGAAAGAATCCTTACATAGAGCATAATCCTGCTTTGTAATGACAAGATGAAGAGCACAGTCCTTATGGAACCCAACTAGGTCTAACTCAAGGATGTATAAGGGAAAATTGTATAGTCAAAAACACACATCATCACCAAAGGAAAAGAAATACCACTGTCCAAACAAGCTTGGAGGAGCCAATATTTTCTATTCCTTAATATTCTCTTAGCACCTTGAAACAAGCCTTTATTCTACTCCACTCTCTACAAGTTTAGAAGGATAGCTAAAATAAATATAATTCTAGGTATTCTTAAAGAAAAATCACAAAAAGTTTAAATTGTCTCCTACAATAAAGGTGCATCAGGATACTAGTACTGTAATCCAAGCACATAGGCTTGAGTCCCAGCTCAAGTCAGTTCGAGTTTTAATGCAAGTACCTAAAATGGACATTTCAGTTAACTCTTCTGCTATCCTAATTTCTTTTAGACTTAAAATTTTAAAACAGAGGGGATGAAGAGGTAGCTCAAGTGGTAGCGAGCACTGGCTGCTTCTCCAGAGGACTGAGGATTGATTCTCAGAAGCCACACGGTGGCTCACAATCATCTCTAACTCCAGTTCCCTCTTCTGGCCTCCATGGGAATATGCAGTGAATAGACATATGTGAATGTAAAACATAAAATAAAATTTAAAAATTGAAGTTATTTTTATTATACTGAGCATGCTTCAAGATCAAGTTTTAAAATAAATAATCAAAACCCACTACCAAACAAATTCTGCATTTCTAAGATTTTGACACTAAAGAATAGTAAGTAGGAACCAGAAGGTTCCTACAAAATAAAACAATGGTAACAACCTTCTTTCTTTGTGTAAGATGCAATATGCAATTTCAGAAGAAAAATGAGCATTATAGCTCTTTAAAAAGAACTGAATTTATGTAGGAAGACATCAAGCTACTTCCCAAACAAGCCAGAGAGTGACTGCTAACCAATTACATTCATGTTAGTTAAAAAAAAAAGAAAAAGAAAAAAGAAAAGAAAAAAGTGACTGAGCAACATTATTCTCAAACTACAATAATCTTACCACCTATACATACATTGAGTCTGCTCATTAAGGGAAAGACATACTTTTACATGATAAAATTTTTTTAAAGCAGCTGATCATCGGGTTTCAAGGCCCTGTAGTAAATGTTTACTGTCTAGGCTGTCTTTAATTTTGTTCATTGGTATCCCTAGAAGTACAGTCTTGAAATTGGACCTCAATAATCAGGAAGACAAGAAGCTAGAAGAAATTTTCTTCATCTGACAAATCTTTAAAAGAGCTGAACTATGTTCTGTATTTGCAAATATTCTGTTCCCAACACACTTTGAGATAATCCCCACCACCACGATGAAAAGCAGCACTAAACACACGGAACTCTTTCCCTCCCAAATTCTACATGCTAATCAAACAGCAGGGAAATCATCAAGGCCACAAGCTGACAGTAAATTCCACAGTTTGGGTGGTACTGCAGGCAATCAGAGGGGAAAGCAGGGTGAAGAACCTCGTTTACCCAGTGACTGACACATGATGCACCTTCCTCTTCAAACAGTGTTGCTCAGACTTTTTGAGGAAAGTGTCAATGCAGAACTGGACCCGCCATTTGCCATATTAATTATTTTGTAATTAACACAACACTACAATGGCTTCAGCACTGAGTGCATTAGTGTTACAAAGCCATATTCAAGTTCTAAGTAAAAACATGGCCATTGAATAAGTAAGAAATACAGCTATTCATTAAAATAAAGTAGAATATAAATTTAAAACTCAAACAGAACACTGCCACGAATCTACATGCGCCCAGGGTCTGGGATAAGATCACGTCTTTCCCGCAGTCCCGTTGTGGACCAATTGAAACAGGAGTTTGGTAGCTGGGGTAAGGACTGGTAGGTCATGACACAGGCACTGGCTGTTACCTCCATCTTCATGATAGTAGTTATCCCCAAAAGTACGGCCCCCAGAAGGCTCTGGAATGTGCTTCTTCCTCTTTTTCTCTTCTTGTAGCTCCTTCTCTTGCAAAAGACGTGCTATGTCCTAAAAAGCAAAAAGGAAGTGAAAATACTATCACCAGGGAGCAAATAAGGCTGATAAGGGCAAACTGGAATTCCTCCTGTCAGCTGTCTTCTGCTGTCTAAGGCTCCTCAGCCTTCCATGCAAACATCAAATGTCATTCAAATGCCAATGTGACTGCTCAACAACAGGGATGCATAATCTAGAAACGCATGATAGGCTTTATTTTTTCCCTAATTAAAACATAAAGCTAGCTAAGTCTACAAAGACAGTCCAAGTTGTTTTGTCTAAAGCTGATTCTAGCATAATTTTTAAAATAAGTCTTTTGAAGTCTTTTATCCAAATAGATGATTTGGATTGGCAAGGAAATAGTAAATTAGAAAACCTAATAAGGTAGCTTATAATTTAGTTATAAAACTTGTAAAACTAATCATGTGATTCTGATCTGGCTTTTCACAGGAACACTGCTGTGTTAAGAGAAAAGGGGAAGATAAGCACCACCAGTCCCCGTTCTGAGCAGATGCTATGGATTCTAATTCTCTCCCCAAATATGACCGCCCTGCAGAGGCACATACAAACAACCTCAGTACCATGAAGATGACACAAGGTGCATACAAACAACCTTTGTAACGTGAGGATGACACCTCAGGCACAACTGAGTATCTATAGAGACACCAAAGAAGGAACACTACCAATGTTTCAAGGATTCTATGGCTCTGAACTGTTAGGCTTTAAACAAGGCACAACATTTCAACAGGCAATATGCAAAACACAGCATGAGCAAGGCTGTCAGTCAGGGTTTTCATAGTACCAGGAATTACCAAAAGCTTAAAGAGTACAAGATACAAAATACTGCAGTAAAATGGTGGATGAGAAAATGGTGGGCACTCCTGAACATCTTCAGTGTCTGTGGTCTGTACTATACAAAAAGATGAACTGTTACCGATAGTTCTGCTTGCGGTGTAGTATTCTGAATGTCAAGACTCTGCCCATGAAAGCCCCATAGAGGAGCATGGAGACTTTTGTGCACATTATACACTTTTCTGGAGAGAAGCTCCTTACCCCATCAGGTTCTTCAAGGCTCAGATAACAGGGCACGAAACACAAGTATGGGAAGAACATGAGAAACTTGAGATAGCTCTTTATAACATGGAATAAACATAGTGGTACAAAAACAGTACTTTTTTTTCTTTCTGAAATCTTGGTACAAAAAAAGTCTTTCTGAAATTTTATGTGTCCAAAAAATATACTAAAAGAAAAAAAAAAACTCAAAATAATTCATTCAAGGGAGACAGAATTATTCAACATACATTAAAAAAAAGTCAGAGTCAGACATGGTGGCATAGGCATTTAAGCCCAACATTCAGGAGACAGCAACAGGCAGAACTCTATGAGTTTTGAAGCCAGACTGGTCTACAGAGTAAGTTCCAGGACAGTCAGGGCTGTTACACAGAGAAACTCTGTCACAAATACACACACACACACACACACACACACACACACACACACACACACACACACGTTAGATGCAAATCCCAGGAAACAAAATTAGAAATGACTGTAACATATTTTTATCATTCACGAATACAGTTTTGTATATATGACACATGGATGCCAATGTCCAGTTTCAAACTTGAAACTTAAATATGTAGAATACACACCGAGCCCTAAGAAAAGTTTGTAGTTTATCTAAACGCTCAGACTGTGCAATGCCAGGCACCCGAGCAGGTGAGTGTAAAGGAGGACACATCCTTTTTTGTGCTTTTCCACACACGAACGTGAATTTCTAGTGTACTGATAGAAAACGTCCCTTTAGTGATTCTATCCCAGCCAGCTGGTCTGAAAGGGACATAATGAGACAAACAGTAACTACACAAGACAAATTTCTTAAGGTTTCAATTGAGTTTGGTGTGATAAAAGGTATAAGTTATTCATCCTTAAACTGAAATGTTCCTGACAACTTAATAACATCAGAGTAAATCAGCCTGCTTTCAGCAGAACCCGTGTGCCAGAACTATTGCTTTAAGGTCTTATTAAGTAACAAACAAACCAAGAAGAAAGAGGGGCCATAGGTTTTAGCTTGTACCCCGAAAACTATCATGCTAAATACATGTTCTCCAAGTTCCTACCCTGCTGATCGGAGAAGTGGAAAGAAGCACAAGTGCCCCTCAGTAACACCAGTTCCTATGCACCCCAATATTTCCCTAAGTGCTAGCTCTACAAGCAAGCACAAACGCTGCCTCTGAAAACTGAAGAAAACAATGCAAAGGAAAGAGATGGGCCCCTCACCCCGCCAATGAACTCTATTAAACAACACTCTGGAAACTTTCCAATGCTTTCCTGGTACTGAGCTCCATCCTAGTAATGATGCAGCCACAGTCCATCCCTTGAGGGCTAGCAGAACAAGAATCATGACCTCCTTTACTGCACTGGCTAGTCTATCCGGTGAGGAGAATACATGTCGGGTGCTTGACAAGCAAATGTTTCCTTTCTTCTAAGCTCTCAGTGGCTTTAGGTTCTTTAGAAGAGAGGCTTTCTAGAGTTGAAAAAGACTGCCACTATCCTAAGTCACAGGCCCCAAAGGGAGTTAGTTCTTCTTCTGCTTTCCAACTCCACTGCAGCCTGACATACTCTTGGCCATAACCAAAGTGCTTTCCTCTGAAACCAAAAGCGGCTGGTATTAGTCACTGAGCTGGATACTGTCAGTCAACTGGTCACCTTGTATGTGAAGTCTTCTGGATCCTTAGCTCCCTTCCTACAAACACATCCTCCAGAAAGGAGCATACTGTCTCACCAGATCCTCCAAAGAAATAGAAAGCATTCAATCAAAACATACACTGTAGTTAACTCTTCAAAGTGCACACTGAAAGCCGAGGGTCTAGCTCAGTGAAAAAGGACCTCAAGCATATCCAAGGCTCTGAGCTCAATCTCTAGTATTACTCTCCAAAATAAGTTAAACAAAATGTATCTTAAAAATTTTAAAACTTGACAGAAGAATCTATTTAAGAAATAAGACAGGATTTTTCAATTTTGTTTTATGACAGTCTTTTATTAAATTAAAAATATGCACCTTATGAAATAAAATGGGCATGCATATCTTCAAAAAACCTTAACCCTTTCTGAACTCAGGCCTAATCAGCTTTAATTTATCAGGTAGATTTACTTTGGGCAAGTCTGCAGAAATGATATATTTACAGAAGATTGAGTGGTTAGAATGTGAGTCTGCAAACATTATATTTCATTTCTCCCTTTACTAGTGTCAATCATATGAAGGACAGTGTTCAAGATCTCTAGAATGCTGGAAGAAAGCAATGAAAACATGCATTTGCAAATTTCTTTGAAGAGGCCAAATATCATGTTCCGGATAGCAGAGAATCTGGATACTGGCCAGGATCCTTAACTATTATCTATCGAGTGGCAAAGGCTCATGAAATAATGCAGGGAACTGTGGCTCAGTGCTCTAGGACAGCCATTAAAGCAGCCCCAGGTAGCCTGCAGATCTTTTCCAGTGGGAGCACTCTATTAATCACAGGACCAAGCATTTTAGGGAAACTCTACACTACACAGGGGTATGTTAGGATTAGTTCTCCAGTAATATTCTCACCTCTGTCCTCTAGTCATCATGAGTTTTAAAAGAAAGACATTTTTAACTTAAAAATGAAAAGAGATCTAAAAATATGAGTTGTAAATTACTGTCAGTAATGGGCGAAAGTGGGGAAGACAAAAACCACACAAGTAGATTGCTAGTCTACTTCATTAGTTAGCACTTTACACATGAATGCCTAACTTAGGGGACATCTCAAAGCAGGTATAATCAAGGGTTGTGCTGTAAAGTCAGGAAAACTGGAAAAGGCTATAGGTAGAAAAGTAGCAATATCATTGGGATAAGGAAAGCAGGGTTTTCTCAACTAGAGCCCCCTTCCCTTAGCCTTACTGCAACAAATATATAAAAGTAGGTTACAGTTCAAATCACAGAAAAGTATATTAACAAAAATATATGTTATTTGAGCTGCTCTTAAAATAACAAACTTATATAAATATACTTTTATAAAATCTTGATACCCTGAGGATACTATGGATAAGCAGACATAACACTGAATTCATTTTGAGTATAAATTAGTTACTAAGTTTATTTCTGAGCAGTTCATAGTACAGATGGCTTCAAACTGTTAGACCAGAACCATAATCTTGCATGACAGGGCTAACCATGCTAATATTTACATAAGAAAAACCAACCCTTCCTAAAATAGTTGACTATCACATGTGTCTAGACTAAGTTTTAAATGTACAAAATATGACATGCCTCTATACACACACATACACACACACACAGAGAAACATACATTTCATACATATATACTGAGTTATAAGAATTGTCAAGTTAAGTCAACTAAATATAGCTTCTCTTGATTCATTTTAAAAACATCAACAAATGCCTCTACTGTGACCAAAATGGAACCAACTCACTGGATCTCAGACCCTACCAGTGCCCTGCAAGGCTCTCCACTGGACACGTAGGGAAAACTCAACTAGTGTATTTAAGGGAAATGGAGATCAGAAGAGGTTCACAATGCTAACCAGCTACCTCTCCGCCCCTCCTTTTTTCTCCATCTGTCTCCCTGCACCGTGGCTTCTTTGCTTATATCTGCTGGGCTAACACATACAACAGTAACTACAATAAATAACAACTGAAAACATCTATGGTTAACCATAAAGTCTTAGTTGCTGAAATCTCCGGGTACATTTCTCAGTTCACTTTTGACTCTGCTAGGAAAAGGGGACAGGTCAAAATACAGTGGAGGGCAAGCAAATAGAATGCCTGAAAGAAGACCCTTAAATCACACCACAATGGAACATATTTAGCTTACTTAATTTTTTCCTAATTTTGCAAATATATACTCTGGGAAAAAAATCCATATTGTTATAAGGGAATGGAAGTGGAAAAACCAACCAGTCAAAAGCTAAAGGAAACGCAATTCTCCACTTAAGCAGAGGCCCCTTACACACCACCTCACTAAAACCCTACCACAGCCTTTCAGGCAAAGGTGTATCAACTGACAGGACTGCCACTTGGGAACCTAAGACTGCATACTTAATTGAACAGGTGGAAATCAAACAGTTAAAAGCTAAAAAGCTAAAATTTAGGCCTGAGCATTCCAACTCTAAAACACAGGTTTTATATTGTGCCACAGTACATATAAGTCAGAACTAAACAGTACAAACAAATTTCTCTAGCATCTTACTATAATATGGAGCCAAGTCACTATCTAAGACTTACTTTCTTGGTCTATAAACTGGAATTAATAACTACCTTGCTTACTTGAACCCACATACTTAAAATCAAGTGTTTGGTTTCTCTTTCTATCCCATGGCTTCCTGAATTGAGGTAGGGATAGAGAATATAAGTAGCATTTATAAGAGGTCAATCTATCTGTTAATTTACAAAAAGAAGCTTCCTGTCTATAAAATACAATTACTTAGTTCAGCCTGGTTTCATCCCAAAGGAAAGCATTTACTATAAAGAAGCACGACATCCTGCAGTAAGAATAGGGTTCTTGTGATACTAACAAAGTGGGCCAGAAGTCAACCCTAATTCTTACGTGTAGTGATAATTATCAGATAATCACAATTTATTTCTTTAACAAACAGCTATATATACTCAGATATTTCACAATCACTGGTCACTGAATGAATCTTTAGGTGCAAAGGTGGCTCTTTGTAGGTTAATTTGCTAATGACCCTGCTATATCTAAAAGTGACACATGTGTAAATTAGCTCACAAGAGTCTCAATTTATGTGATTATTATTAGTAGCATCCCCTGTAGCTGTAAAAGATGTTTCTGGAAATTTAACAAATCAGACTGTAATGCTGCCATTAAAGTTGACCAATTGCTTTCTACAGTGCTCTCAGTCAGTACAATGAGCACCAACAGCCTAAGATATGTGAAAGAAGGTAGACACAGAATTAGTGTACATAAAATTCTCAGCCTTAGAGCATTCTCAGTATAGATTCTTACAAATAAACAGCACAACAGCAAACATCTACAAATTCATCTTCTAACAATCAAAGCATTATTGTCAAATTATTCATTTCAGCTTTAAAAATGAACTTAACAAAAATGGAAGAATCAAATGCTTTGGGTCAGCATAAAAAGTGAGTGAGAATAAAGCAGCTCCTGGAACCTCACAAGAACTGACTGCTCACTTTCGAGGGAGCTGCTCTCTAAGCTTGCTCGCAAACGCTGCAACCACATGAAGAGTTTTAGCAAGCTGAAGAATGCTCACATTTCACTTACTCCGAGCCTCAGAATGGGGTCTTATTTGAGGCCTTTGTGGATATAATAATTTAAGGTCATATAGGACATGACAGGGTCCTCGAACTAATCATGAGCTTCTTGCCTATGACAATGAAGATGGGCAGCTGGGGCACAGCTTCCCAGAGAACATCATCTTAGACTTCCTGTTTCTGAGAATAAGTTCCTATCCTCCATCATGATGGAGACAGCAGTGCTAGAAAATGAATTCAGATTTCATGTCAAGACTTCCCCAGGACACAAGCCATCAAGAGGCCATAAACAGTGGTGCACACAAAACAACACCTAAGCCCTACTGCATTCCAGATGAGGAGTCCTGCTGTCATCCAGAAAGGATGCAGAACCTCACCAAAGTCATACCTCATCCTTCTGCTCCTGAATTCGTCGTCTCTCGGCCTCTATAGTCAGTTTCTCCTGAATTTCTTGAGCAATTTCACAGTCGTGTTGTTCACTATAAAACAAAGGTATAGGCGATATAGACAAAGGACACAAGGGAACACTTTTGTTACACAGAACAGTTCATTGAAAACTATTATAAGCTGTTACAATTCAATTTACATGACAGCGACAGAAAAGACCATTGCCCAACTGAACCAAGTAAAAAGTTGGATCATAAAGTGACTGTGTGGAAAATCTGGCATTCCTTCAGATAAAATGAAAGTTGCATTGCTTTACCCAAGTGGGGCCACTCTATAGGAAGATAGAGGGTCTTCCAGAATCCTGCAGAAGCTCAATAGTCCAGGAGATCAATACCCACCAATATGCAAATACAGAGCACACAGAAAAAGAATGTGAGCAAGATCATAAAAACATCAATAATTTTATAATCAGAGGTAGTGTATGATTTTAAGTTTTGTATAAATATGATCTATATTATTTTTAAATTTAGAAATGAACATTAAAAGATTTATAAAATTTAAAAGGACAAAAAGAGCTCGTGTTCTTTAACTGTGGTTCTCAGTGGAGGCTTCTTTAGGAAATGTTGGTTTTCTCAATGCTTTAGACGTTAGAGACATTGCAGCTATCATGGCTTTTGTTTTTAGTTTCTGCTTATTTGTCCGATTTTCACATTAATATATAAAACAGAAATTTAAGCAATGCCTACTATGAACACAAAATAAAGTACAATACAGAGGAAACAAAGTAAGTCTTTTAGACATTCAGATGGGTGAAACCAGGGCAATCATTTTCGTAAGAGAAAAGAAACCTTAACATAGCACCTTTAAGATATATTCATTTATTTTATGTGTATGTATTGAGTGCCTGTGTGTATGAATAGGCACCACATACACGTTTGGTACCCAAGTAGGCAAGAAGACATTCTCAGATCCCTTATAGATGGAGTTATAGATGGTTGTGAGCTGGTAATGGGAACACAACCCAGACCTCTTCCACTGCAGCAAGTGGTCTTAATCATTAAACAAACTCTCCTACTATCTTTAAGAAGCCTGGTTCTCTGAGAAATATACTATAAATTACAATCCTAGGTACAGTGTTCTGGTTTCAGGTTTTAAGAAAAATGGGAGTTAAAATTCTAGACTGTGATAATTCTGGGGAGTTATCTCTTGTACAAAGTAACTATCTAGGAAAAATGAACAAAATTATGTTTAGAAATGACTACTTCAAAACAAGCTGGAAAAATTCAACTTATAATTTGCAGTTCACCTACTAAACAAATATATCTCCTCTCATTTTTCCTCCAACAATTGAACTTCAAATGTTCTTTGACTCTCAGATGTGGCTGTATATTCCACTGAGAATCAGCAAGATACATTACAAAGTATTGTCAGGGAAACGCTAACTTCTCTGGAGTGACTGAAACCAAAATAGTCTAACAAACCCAAGGAGATAAATAAATAAATTTTCATTTATATCACAAAATGTTGAATATTTTTGGAAATTGGTAGATGTATCTAAAAGTAGAAGTGTGACCATACATACTATTGTGAAGACATATCGGATTATGTTTGAAGACAGGGTAGCAAAGAAACAATCCCTAAATGAAAAGTCTGCAGACCTGATTTTGGTCATCCATGAGCAATGACTTCTCATGCCACCGAATAAGTTAAAAAAAATGGTTTAGACTTTATGTTACAGGTTGAATAAGTTAGGATCTTACCCATTATCACACGGAAATCAACTTTAAAAAGGAGATAGAGAAAGCACAACATGGAAAGCAGATCAAAATTCCAAAGGTCACAAGCAACACAGAAGTTACAAAAGTGAAACTCACGCTTAGCTTCACAACATCCAAGCCTGCTTCTAGGCAGGGTCAGTGCTAGCACAGCTGGATAAATGGACAGAACCATGAGGAAGGGGCACTATAAGCACAGAGCAGTCAATGCTGGTCACCCTGGCTCGAAGCAGCTAAAGGTCCCAATCTGAGTGAAAAATACCATTAATGGAAATTTCTGCTGTGCCAGCTAGCCAGACTGCCAGGAAGAAAAGGCTGAAAGCTGCTACTTCTCGCTTCCTAGGAGCCCACAGCATTTCCTCACCATTTAGCATTTATAATCCATGATACTACACCTCAGTGCTTTCTAGAACATTGTGCTTCTTAAAAAGCAAGGAAACCAAAGAAAGATGGTATAGCAAACACAGCTAAGAAAACTAAAGGAACCCATTATGGCACATAAAGAATTGTCTATTATTCCAATGCTTCCCCCAAACAAACTTACAGTCAGAAGATAAGAGATTATCTTCTTCATGGCATAGGTACAAAGACTAAATTGAAAGAGACAAACGAGTCAGCTCAAAGTCAAAGAGTGAAAAGTGTGAGTACTATGACTAACATTTCCCAGTGCATATTTCAGTAACAGAGAGAATTACTGAACAGCCATAATTTGTAATCCCAGACAGAAAAGACACAGAGAGCCAGAGGGGCCCTCCCTGCCCCGGCTGCCGTCCCATGGGCATGCTTCTATCAGTGCCATTCCCCAGATCTCACAGGTCTTTGTAGCGCTTCTGGAGCTGAGCTTGGGCTTTTAGATCTTCCTCTTGGAGCTGCTTAGCCACCTGCAGATCATGCTGGACCAGACGGTTCCGCTGAATGTTTGATGCCAAATGATGCTCAACTGGACAGGATCATTAGAAGGAGAGTGACAATGTGTTGACAGGTCAATAAAAAGCTGATGTAGAGCCTCACCATTATAAAAGTCTATATACCCACTACTCCACTTTATGCTTTTAACAAAAGATAAAATTGCTTCAGGGGTTACTCTACTGAGTAAAAAGGAGACCAACAGGAATAAGTCAATTGCTTTTCTGATCACGTGACATAAATGTAGCAGTGCCAGGATGTCTATATAGACACTCTAAGATGGCCACCGTTCTTTCTACTGAACTCTGTTGCCATTCCAAGAACTCTCAAATCATGAACTCATAAAATACTATCTAAATGGGTTTTACTTTCTACTAAAACACTAACTATTCAGAAAAATCCACCATGTGGGGTTGGGAATATACCTTTGTTAGCAGAGTGCATGCCTAGCATGCAGGGAGACCCAAGTCCCATCCTAAGCAGGGTATCAAAAGGGTGTGGTGTCACATGCCTGCAATGCCAGCGCTTGGGACACAGAGGCAGTAGGATCAGATTTCCAAGATCATCCTAAACTACAATGGGGGGTTTCCGATCAGCCTGGGCTACAGGAGACCCTATCTCAAACTACAAGAAAAATTTGCAGTGTGACTTAACACAGACACTACTATTGCCTATGGAAAATGTCCCAGTTTCTATTCCAAGGGCAAGCTTCTGACATACTTAGTACAGATACATTTACAACCACTGTCTCCCTTCTATGGAAGGGAAGGGAACAGTCCTTTTCCTCCAGACAGTGAGCACTATTCCTATCCCTGACTCATTTCAAAATATGCAGAATTCATTATTTATCCTTGTCACTTGCCAAGACCTTTCTTCAGGGTAGATATGAGGTATACTTAGTGACTTTCTCTTTACCTAACAGGAAGAAACAGCCTCAAGCTACCACTAAAGAGAAAGCTGCAGGCTCATGAATTAGAGCTGATACTTACTCTCTTGTTCCTGCAAGCTATGAGCCAGGGTGTGGTCCTCCAGGACAGCAAAATCTCGACACACTGTAGAGGAGGAAGAGCAGAATGGAGAAATTATTAGTATTACTATACATCTGCATAAATATAAAAGAATATTATGTACTTCAAAACAATTTCAATATTTTGCAATTTATTAGCTTAAATAAATAACAATGCATAAAATGTCTAATCAAGTATTCATTCATTATTCACCAAAATTCTAGTGACGGGGCTGAAGAAATAGCTCGGTGGTTAAGAACAATTATTGTTTTTGCAAAGGACCTTGGTTTGGATCCCAGCAACCCACACGTCAGCTTATAACAGTGAGTCCAGCACATTCTTTTGGCCTCCACAGGCACCAGGCACCCATGTGTTGTACATATATAAAAACAGAAAAAACACTCATACACATAAAACAAAACAAAAGTCACAAAATAAAAAACCATAGAGCCTACTAAATGTCCTGCAAGTGTGCCACAAATCAATGGTTAGCTCTTCCTCCCGAGCTCAGAACCCAGAGCTCTACAAACTCCCATTTGCCTCTCTAGAGTGCAACCAGAGTCAACAATGCTTTGCACATTGTTGCACAGGAAATCTGGTTTCTAACAGGGTTTGAAGAGTCACCGATTCTTGCTGCACCTTGACCTATAGTTCTTCTAGAGTTCAGCTTATTTCAGAGATCTCACCTTATTTCCTCAGGTAGGCGATCTCTCCTCTGAGGTTAGTCACCTTCCTTAATGGCTGGACAGTAAGCTAGAATGGAATTCCTAGTTTTGTGTATACCAAGAGGTACTCCCCAATTATCTGCAATCCAAAATAACGGGAATCCTCGAGACCATGGATCCTCCCCTAATTTAGCAGCCATGGATCATTTGAAATAATGTAGGTGGATCTTGGAGATGTCAAGACTATTTTGAAAAGGTTATACAGCACAAGAATCATTTCTGCCCAATAAATATGTTCTTTTCAAATGTAACTGTTAAACTAGTAATTCCAATTGAAATGTGTTCTTATCATCAGATGTATATTCAGAAACTTCTAAACACTTGAGGCCCAGCTTGAGTCACTGTTCAACACATGGAGTGAGTGCTGTCAAATTATACTAGTTAACATCCTGGGCAGAGAGATGGTCCGCATAAGGACTATACAATATGGTCATTGGTAGCAAGGCTGGAATTAAAAGTCAATGTTTAACAGTAAAAGCTCAATTTTCCCTGACAAGTTGACAGCCCTTTTTAATTCCAATAAACTGGAAGAAATTATTGCCAAAAAAATTCTATCGCCAAAAAAAGTCTAGAGACTTCCAACGTGAAGTCTCTAAAACATTTCAACTAATTAGTACAGAATTTTTCTTGGCTAATCCATATGTGTTTTCAACTTAGAGGAAACAAGTGTTCACAATGTATTGCCAATGATGAATATCACCAAATGCTTGGCCTTATTAACTGATCTTATTATAGTACTAATGGAAACACTTACGTTCAAAGAATAGGTCAAGTTTTTATATTAGTCTTATGAGCACCATATTTGAGAAAAGCATTTTGAAAAGAAGACTACATGCAGGAAGAATGGCAGTTTGTAATCCCAGCATTCAGGGGCTCGTGAGGAAAGATTGAAAGTTCAAGCCAGCATGAGGTACACAGCAAGATTTCATATAAAAGCAGTAATAATAATTAACAGAAAACAAAGTCTATAATACATAGTACATGGGACTATACTTTGGAGAAACTATTTTTCAGGATTACAGATACAAACATAAATGCATATATGTATCTATATTATATATGCCAGCTTCTTGGTTTCTGTACTTCTTAAACTTTTTGTAATGTATTTCTTATACTTCAGATATTTAATTTCAGATTGTTTAAATACCATTTTAAATCCACTCATTTTGATAGTATATATTAGGCATAGAACAGTTCAAAGGATTATCCATCATCTGAACACCATTTCTTTTAAAATATATTTAATCAATGACAACTGGTCTAAGTCTTTTTACTGCAGGCTGAATTGGTATCTACAAAGAATGACTACACTAGAAAAGAAGCCCGTAGAAAGTGTCCATGTGCATACACAAAGAGGTATGCTGTCAAACCCATGATTAACATGGAATTCCAAATTTACGGAGTTTTCTAATAGCTCCCAAGTATATAATTTCATTCAGAATGAAATATTATTAGTCTGATGTATAATTCTTTTGTGCCAACTGCGTTGCCATTCAAGGCCTTCCTGAGTTTGCTGCATCACTGCTCTCAAGAAAGCTGAAGCAGTTACAAATGTGGGCATCTTCGTAAACCAGAATGGCACTGGAGAAAATACTTCACAGCCAGGTTCAGAAGACAGATGAAACCCCTGATTCTTCTCTGTCCTACTCCATGCGAAGTGAGCAATACTGACAGTCCAGCTCATCTTAAAGCACACATGGCAAACACTGGTGAGGGAACTTAAACGCCCCTACTTCTCACACTGCTTCATTGAGTTTCACTCGCCAGGCGTTTTCGTAAACTGCAGTCTTGAGGGCAGGAACTGTGTGGGGGCTATCTCCACACCTTCTCTACACAGTGTATACACCCAGAAAAACTACGGGATGCTGATCAAATGCAAAATGCTGACGATTCTGAGAAAGAGCGCTAACTAGAAGGTACTCCAAGTGAAGCAGCTAATGAAATCAGTATAAGAAAGAGCAGACTATTCTAAACAGAAGAGAAAGAGCTTCCAACCTTCACACAGGCAGAGGGTGATAGGACAACTGAAATGTATGGGAAATGAGAAAGGCAACCCTGCAAAAAGCAGCCACGCCAAACACGTCAAGCACATAGTTCCCTGGGAAGAGCAAGGGGGAAAAAAGCCTCATCCAAGGGAGACCTGGTGAAGAGAACAGACTCAGACTCAGAACAAGCCCATAGCATGCACACACTCAAATCCTACTAAAGTAAGTGATGGATCAGCAGTGGAGAAGAACTATTCTGCCACACGGTGTGACTTCAAGGTCCATGAGTAGGCACCATCTTGAGATGGGGGGTCCTGAAAACAGAACACACCCAGAAGTCAGGTGTCTAAATAGAACCTGTCACTGTCCCGGAGTGCAATACTGCCCTAAGAAGGCAGTGACAAATTGAAAAGAGCAAACTACAGAAGAAGTGAGAACAGAACCCCACCTACAGCAAATGTTCTGCCAGGTATACCTCAGGCAGGTTATTACTGTCCGGAACATATAAAGGTGACAAATAATAATTCCAAGAGGCTAGGGTTGTAATCACCAGGTAGAGCACTTGCCTGGCACTTACAAGGCCTTGGATTCTAGCCACTGCACACATCTCTAATCCAAGCACAAGAAATAGAGGTCAGATGATCAAAACAGTTAAGGTCATCTTCTGCCTCACCGTAAGTCTGAGAAAAGCCTGGGCTACATGAGACCACATCTAAACCCATAAGCCAAAAAAAAAAAAAGTCAATCAGAACCAGTCAGTAAATGGACCAGTGAACCAGTGAGGTGAACAGATGCCTTTAAAAAGAAATCCAAAGATCTAATAGTTGAATATTCTTAGCCACCAGGCATGTAAGTAAAAGTTTTCTGAGATCCCATCTCACCACTGTTAGAATGGCTACCATCAAGAGAACAAATGACAACAAAGGGTGCTGGAGATGGTGAAGCTACAAGAAATAATCCTACATCACCGTGCGAATAGGAACGTAAACTTGTTCATTCACGTTCACTACTGCTCTATTCACAAGAACAAGGAATTAGAGATACCCATCAACTGATGAGTAGACAATGAAAATGTACATATGCACAATGGCACATTAGTGAACAGTTTAGAAAACAAAATTATTAACTTTGCAGGTAAATGTATGGAGCTAGAAAAATTCATCCTGAGTGAGGTGACCCAGACCCAAAAAGACAAGTATTGTACATTTTCTCTTCTATGTGAATATTAGTTTTTAAACCTCTGGTAAGCACGATACTTGTAATCACAAAGATTAGGTGTAGAGTAAGGGACCAGGAGGGAAGAAGGGTTCCCAAGGAAAGGGAACTAGCATACTGGAGAGATGCAGTAAGGGTGTGACTTGGGTAGGAGGGTCAAGTGAAAAGGGGATGCAGGCTAGGGATCAGGAAGAGAACATGAAGGATAATTAACAATAAGGTCATTGGAGGGGTCATATGGAAATGTGCTACTGTAGAAGCTGTCCAATATATACAAGTATATGAAGATATGAATGGAGTCACCAAAGCCCAGGGAAGACAATGCCCCAACTAGACATCTCTCACCACTAAGTGAAACTTCCAGTGCTAGGAATGGTTATATCAAGTTCAGTCAATGACCACAGGGGAGGGGAAACCGTGATTAGAACAGTATATGAAAAATTGATTCATTAATAAGTAGAATGCAATAGTATATGTATAGCCACTAAGAATATTAGTGGTGAAGCCTCAGAAAACTAAAAACAGAACTGCCATATGACACAGTTATATCACTCCTGTGTATAAAACCAAAGAACTCTAAGTTAACATGTAAAGATGGATTTCAAAGTAAAGTTAAAACCAATTTAAAAAAAACAAAAACAAAACACAAAATTGTTTAGGAGCTCCTCAAGTTCAGTGTCCTGATGTATAGAAATCTAGGAATCACAGCAAGTGTAGTGAGCTGTGTACACTAGGACATGTTGGACACTGCCCGTGTCCCAATTCTCCCTACAATAATTGTAGGGCTTTCCAAACACATAATTCCAGAACTACTTCTTATGCAAATAGCACCCCACCCATCCTCTTCTTGACAATCAGTCACAAAGAAGAAACTTATTCCTCTATCAACAACTCTAAAAAGTTGACTATCAGTGATTAAAATTCCAGTCAAAGAAAGCAAATGTAAAGTCTTAAAATAGTATTTTTAAAATGTTTTCTTATTCATTAATAGTAACAGATTATGACCACCTCAGTTTTCCTTCAAGAGAGAAAGAAATTAGTCTATATTTTACATAAAATGCTTTAAAGTATTTTATTGCTTGTGAACTAAGTATTCTCTTTAAACTTGTGTTAAGGATGTATCCTTTTTATTACTGAGAAATTTAGAAGTGACAGAGCATAAGTCAATGGATTCTCCTACCTTTTGTAGTAGATAAAGAGAAGTGTCCTCTCACATTCTCCACAAGCATGCACAGACACACAAACACATCAAAGTGCAAGCAGAAATTCCATTTGCTTTTCCAACAAATGAACTCATTCTCAAACTTCAGCCAATTAGTAAGCATTTATTTACACTGGTAAGAAAAGGCTTAGTAAGATTCAAAAGAGTAAAGTGATATTTTCTAAACTTCTGCTCAAAGTTTAATTAAGCTATATTCTTTCAGTAAAAACTCTTCCTTTCCCTCCAGTGTAGCTACAGAGTGAATAGATATATTTATAGTAAATATATGGGTGTTTGTGTGTGTGTGTGTGTGTGTGTGCACTATTCAACCTATCCACACAAGTAAGAAGCACTGCCACATAAAAATGCTTACACTACTAATGCATTCACTAGAGACTATTTCTTTCAACTCCCCCTTTAATGAAATGATAGAATTGTATGTGTTGTCCTTTTTTAAGTGAGTACTAGTAGCAGCAGATGGAATACTCGCTGATTCCTTTGAAAGAGGGCTTGGCATTGTGTCTGATTTCATCGACTCAATGAGGATATTCCAAACATAGTCTATACTGAGAATGTGTGACAGTCACAAGTTAACATTTATAGGACTTGCATGGTTATTTCTCCTAACCATCTAAAAATCAAGGTTTATTGACACCCTCATTTAGTTTATGAACAAAACTGAAACAAAATGAAGTGGCCTGAGCAAGATCATCTAGCAAACAAAACAAACATTAATGAAGTTCACCTCTTCTGGTCTCAAATATTTATCTCAAATATTAATTTGAACTGAGATAAATAATATGCATTTCTGAATATCAGAAAGGACTGAAAATATTAAATGCTAGTTAGAATAATACAAATATATGGGTGGTTTTTTGGACTGGAGAAGGAAATTAAATTTCAGGAAAGATGGTCTATATATGCATTTGTACAAGGGAGGTAATTTACTCTCCTACAGTCTTTCCTTGAAGTACACCTCTAACACCAAGGAGACGCCTTTTCAATGCACTCTGAAAAAGCAGTCAGGTTAAGTCATCCATGGTGCTTGTTAGGACCCAAAACATTGTAGTCATTTTTTTATTGGAGCACAAAAAAAAATAATCAAGGAAATTAGGACGTTACAATACCCCCCCCCCTTCTCTCTATTTCATGCCGAAGAATCTCCCCTCAGGAGAGAGATAGTACTACAGAATTTTAGACTAATATGTCTAAGACAGTGGTTCTCAACCTCTGGATTGGATGACCCTTTCACAGGGGTCACCTAAGATCAATGCAAAACACAGATACTTACATTACGATTCACAACAGTAGCAAAATTATAGTCATGAAGTAGCAATGAAAATAATTTTATGGTTGGGGAGGTTACTGCAAATGAGGTAATGTATTAAAGGGTTGCAGCATTAGGAAGGTTGAGAACCAATGGTCTAAGAGATAATATCACATGTGTATGTATGTATATATGCATGTATATATGAATGTATGTCTGCACACACAAACACACACACACACACACACACACACACACACACACTGGTACAAACAGAACCCAACAGTGATCTTGGAGAGCCTTACAGAATACTTTGATTACAGCAGAAATATCTGACTTTTTAACTTGAGTTGATTCTTAGAATGTTCCAATAAGAGAAAGCATAAAAATCTTAGTAATATACTGTAAGATTACAATGTAACTGAAATTCTTTGCCATTTGGGACATTTCTATTTACCAATTATTTTCCATAAAGGGATACTACAATCCTTTCAAGTAATTCTATAGTAAGATGTATTTTTATACATACATAATAAGATATGTTTTTACTTATCTTATTATCCAAATTAAATATCTAACCATAAGGCAACAAATACTCATTAAAAATATCAGGCTCAGCATAAGGTTTTATTGATTCAATATATACTGTTCCATTAGAGCTTTTGTGTTTTATGAAAAATACAAATAAAAATAAAATTTACATAAATTTCTGAAGCAGCAATGGTAAAGTACTAAAATTAGTTCATTCTTAACAGAAAATTAAAGCCGATTCTTAACTTGGAAAAACTATTAGCATAAACTATACAAGTAAATTCATGTTAGAACTTAAATAAAGGCACAAAATTATAGAATGGAAAGATAATATGCACGGATTTAAACATGTGCACACACAACACATAGACAACACAGACACACACAAGATACACACAAACACAAATACACAGATTTGTCTCTCTCACACAAATCTCTTCCTCTTTCTCTCTCTCTCTCTCTCTCTCTCTCTCTCTCTCTCTCTCTCTCACACACACACACACACACACACACACACACACACACTCACTCACTAACACCACACACAAGGTTAAGCATAGGAGAGATATTTTTAAACATTTTTACTATTATGAAATTTATCAAAGTAAATTTCTGCTTTGGCTTTTTTCCCCCTCCAAATTCAAAGCTAAGTGTAAAACCAGTAACTTAAACCACTTACTTGGTAAGCAGGACTTAGCTAACCACATATGCAGCAGATTATAGGCCAGCAGTTCAGAAAATGCTGAGATGATACAAGTCATCAAATCAGAAGTACTACTTTAATATCGTAAGCCATCTACTTCATTATCAAGACCACAGAGAAAATGGGTAAGGAACTAAAAGAGAAAAACGCCGAGTCAGTAATTTCCATCTGATGGAAAATGACCAGGGCTCAGAGAAGCAGGAAAAACTGGGGGAAGCAGCAGAGAGATAGAAGAATTCTTACTCAAACTAGTAACACTTTTTCTAAAACGACAATTTCCAGTAACTTGCCCTTAGAAGTTTAGAAAACACTTTCTATAAACTTCGTTTGTTATAAAAAAAAAAAAATGAACCTAAATCTTTTGGCAGGAGCAACAATCCAAAAACTGCCCTAAGCAAGTTACATTTTAGATTCTGTCTATTCTCGGGAAATGCGGCTGCACAGACTGACAGCAACACCAGGACTCCAGGAACAGCAGCATCTGGTTTCTCCTGGGAGAGAGTTCAGTCAGAGATGACCACAGTGATGGCTGAGTTCTGCCTTCTCAGAGTCTGTCCAGCAGTCACGGCCCTGTAACACTGCAGTGATGTGTATTCCATACAGCCCAAACAGTCGGACACCAGGTGCAAAGCACGGACTGACGGGTCTACTGAAGAGGAATTTATCTCTGACCTAGGGACACAGTATTTTCTCACACTGTATTAGTCTCTTGTATTTAGTTCAGCCTGAGTTAACTATAATCAAAATTTTAAAACTGAGTTCTCAGTGCCATGACCCATGTTTCCAGTGCTAAACTGTTACATGGGACTAGTGGTACTAAATAGTTATATATAGTATGCTATATATACTATGTATAGAATATAGCATAATTTCATTATCAAGGATGTCTTATTGGGTAACCATGTTCTAGATAATAATTACATCTGGACAGGTGGGACAGCGCTCATTTAGATAAATGGATCACTTGAACCTGGATTAGGCTCCACAACATTAAATGTCTAAAACCAAGACCATCTTTAAGTGTACACATGTGCATAAGTGTGCAGATGTGTGTCAGTATGTGTATGTCCAGGTACACCTGTTTTAATAAATATTTCTAAATCACTTTGCAATTATGAGCAATTAAGGGTCTTTAGCATCATTAGCCATCAGTTCAGTTTCAGATGCTTGAATCCTGAGATCTTTCCTGGGTTTTGCCCCTTAGCTTGGCAGCAGATGGTAGTGTTGGATACAAATGAAGAGTCATTCTAGATTCCTGGGGCCATCACTTTGCAGATATTACCACAAAGTTAAAGTAAACAAGGCCCAAGTAGAAAAAGGAGCAGGCATTCACCGTGCTTAATGGGGTTCACTCAATAACATACCCAAGGACCTTGAAATCAGATTAGCCAATATGTATACTCATGAATTTCAACATGCCTTGAAAATCAAACTGATCACAACTGAAAAAAAAGGCATTCTCTTAAATGTTATTGTCTTCCCTGCATTCCTTACATACATTTTATATGGTTGATCTACTTTATAACAATCAAGGAATATTTGAACTTAAAATAACTAAATTATTCTATCATAAAAATTACTAAAATGGAATCACCTCTACTTTAAAATGTCCATTATTTTCAGATCAACATAAAATTTTCTAATCATCTTTATAAAAAGATGGAACTCGTATACATTACAGTATGCCACTGTGAGGTTCTAGGAGGCATTCAATGAATACACAATGTACACGGAAGCATAAAGGGGTAACAATGACCAGCTCTACAATTCTCTAATTGAATATTCTGATAAGACATAAATGTAAACACGTTTACTCATCTGCAATATGAGAGGAGCGACCACTAATAAGTGCTTAAGTACTGGAAAGCATTGTTATTTTAAAGGCTTTCATTCTGATAGAGACAGTCTCATGGTCTAGAAAACAAGAGACTATTGTTGGTCATAGGGTATCCTCCAAAGAATATGACATTATATAAGCAATAACAAAAAGGTTTTTTTAAAGCATTTTTCCTCTAAAATTACCCAGATAGTAAGAATCTATTTATCCTACTTTGAGTTCATCTATCTCAAAAGGAACTCCAGATCTGTTTCACTCTCTGAATGCCATTTCCCTGGCAGTCTGCTGGTTTCATATGGTTTGGCGGCTAGTGCTCTGTTTGCCTTAGCCTAGAAAGAAAAGCCACTCATCTCCTTAAACTCCTGTAGAATAAACCTAGTGGTGCTCCTTAAAACCCAAAATATCACATCCAACCCAACTTACCAGGGGAAATTAAAAAAAAAAAACCTGTTGGGTTGTGGCTTCATAGAACAAGAGAGTTCCCTTAAGTGCTAGCTCTTACAACACTTGTTTATCCTGAGACAGACTGCTGTACACTCTCAATTTCTCTTCTGGAAGTACATACTTGACTAACATGTTTTCTCCTATTATCATTAATAAATTAAATTCATTAAAAATAAAAAAACTGATACTAAAAACTTTCAACTTTACTGCAGTAGTAGATGATAAAATAAGCAAACAAACAGCACGAGCAAGGAACTCAGGACCACGAGGGGTGCACCCACACACTGAGACAATGGGGATGTTCTATTGGGAACTCACCAAGGCCAGCTGGCCTGGGTCTGAAAAAGCCTGGGATAAAACCAGACTCGCTGAACATAGCAGACAATGAGGACTACTGAGAACTCAAGAACAATGGCAATGGGTTTTTGATCCTACTGCACGTACTGGCTTTGTGGGAGCCTAGGCAGTTTGGATGCTCACCTTACCAGACCTGGATGGAGGTGGGTGGTCCTTGGACTTCCCACAGGGCAGGGAACCCTGATTGCTCTTTGGGCTGATGAGGGAAGGGGAGGGAAATGGGAGGCGGTGGCGGGGAAGAGACAGAAATCTTTAATAAATAAATAAATTAAAAAATATAAGCAAACAAAATGAAAATATTCCTAAAAAAGCTTCCCATAAAATGTACAATGCACAATTTCACTCTGGTAACTTGGTCAGAATCTACACAAGTTTCCAGTAACCTTGGTGTATGTAAATAATAATTAGGTCAGAAACACGTGAGTAAGTCTTGAGATTCCCACAAGTTTCCTCTGACATATCATCACATCTCAAAATCAAGTCGTGGTTATGGGTAAGAAATGTACCTAGAAGATACCCCGACATCTGGGCACCTTGCTAGAATCAAGTAAGTCTCACAATGATGTACGTATCCACACAGAGCAGACCTACTTTCCTCGCTGTCAGTCAAGGAGACTACTTTAAAATTAGATATCCTATTCCAGAAATAAAGTCTATATAGAGACCCTGCAATAATTACAAAGGAGAAACTAGCCTGTGTTTCTCAGTATGACCACAAGACTTCAAGATAAAAAATTAGGAAATGAACAAAGTTCTTTAGAAAGGATTATGTAAATTGAGTGAGGTTAAATTTTTCTTTTTGTTCTTATTTTGTTTATTTCTTAAGAGAGAAAACCTTATTCATCTAATTGGTATTCAAATTATGTATTAATATTTAAATTTTTGTTTTATATATATATATATACATACACATATATATATGGGTGTAGTGTTTCTAGCATGTATACAATACACGCATGTGCCTAAGCAGGCCATGAGGACTTAGGTTCTCTGGGACTGAGTTAAAGACAGCTGTGAGTTGCCATCCTATGTGGGTGAGAGGAATCTTACCTAGTCCTCTAGGCCCTCTGCTATGCTATCTCTCCAGCCCCACATGAGGATTCTTGATAGCTTTCTTTTCTTAACAAAGGCTGGGAAGTCAGCTATTACCACGAAGGAAAAAGCAAAAATCAAAGGTGGATTCCAGTAAGAATGCTAAGATCCAAGGTAAACAGCAGAGTAGCAACGTGGATATGTTGTGAATTTTGTTTACTATTTCTCAGACAAAACATCAGTTTCAGAGCTACATAGACCAGGAGTCACATATTGCTCAGTCATCAGCTAAAAACCTTCAGTAAATTCTTTCATCTCTCTGTTCTCAACTGGAGAACCTCAACCTCATGTTTCTCATCTGGGAAATACAGTTCAGTGGGTGCTAAGTTCAGGTACCAGGAATCTGGTGTGTTATGGAGCAACAAAACTCCACATAAAATGGCAATAAAATGAGCATTTTCAAAGGCTAAAAGGATTTTGATGAATACT
The DNA here is from genome assembly GCF_037038515.1 of Microtus pennsylvanicus. Taxonomy (NCBI): domain Eukaryota; kingdom Metazoa; phylum Chordata; class Mammalia; order Rodentia; family Cricetidae; genus Microtus; species Microtus pennsylvanicus. Next base: position 67,303,843 of record NC_134579.1, read on the forward strand.
TGGATAGGCATTTACTCAGATTTAATCATTATATTTTGAATCCATGTAATCCAACACCAGGATATAAGTATGTACAATTATATTTTTAAAGAAAAATATTTTCTTTAAAATGGGGAGAGAAGTGTTTTATTAAGATAAAATAAATTATGCCCATAGGAAGGGTAAAGAAAATACTTGCCATTTAACAAGAAGTAATTCAGTAAAGCCTATTATTAGTGTTGGTATCACCAAAGTTAATAACATCTTATAATTGGTTATTTTCTATTAAGTATCTCTTCTAGACAGGTGTTATTAACCCACTAGTGACTCAGATCTAGGCTTCTAAACTAGAAGGTGCGGTCACTACGGGCCTTTAAAAGTCTGCAGAAATGCTCTCAACTGCTGAGCCATCTCTCCGGCTGCAGGTGTGGATGTTTGATAGTTCTTTATTTTCAGTGAAGGCTCAGCTATTACTACGAGGGGAGAGAAACAGAACTTCTTTGTAACTAACATCCAATAGGACAGCACATTTCCAAATCAGAGTAAGTAGAAGTGAAGGGGAAGCAGAATATCTAAATGTTTGATTAGTCTCACATTCTAAACTTTCAGACAAATGTGTAAGATTAACAGAGCAATGCAACATTCTCTATGAAAGTCACACAGTTAGTCTGTGAAATAGAACAACCATCAAAGCATCACAATTGAAATGCATTAGAATTGCATACTTAGAAGCACAGCCATGCAAAATCCAAGTAACACTTTAAAATGTACAGGAAAAAGTTGTGTGACTAAAGCTAGATGGATTTTCCTAATTTTTGTACTTTTAATTGTTTTATAATGGAAACTTTTTACATAATCTATATACCATTTTGATATATTTAATTTTAGGAAACATGATATTGTTTAACCAATATGCAGAAATACAATGGCCTTACTGTAACATATAAGCACATCTGCTCCTAGAAAACATCAAGACTTTTAGTGTAAATTCTGCCATCTGATCAACAGTGAACTCTGACAGGCTCCTTCTCACTTAAGAGCCACATACTCGGCACTGTGGAGGAAAATCTACATTGATCCAGGAATTCATCCAAGAGACAGAACTGCAGGAAACAAAGTTTACTCAATAGAATGATACAAATCTGTCCCACTGCAGCCTACATGAAGCTACCCACATATGTTAACTGATGTGCTAACCTTGTCCTGCACCAAATAACTATTTCCACACTACTGCTGTGAAGCTATTTCCAGTAAGCAAAGCAACAAATGTTTGCTTTCCTTCATCAGCGACCCTCCATTAACCATCCTTTGGCAAGCTTCTCCTTCTCCAGCCAGCAGTGCTCACAAGGCCTCCACTATCAGTTAAAGGGAGACGGCATTATCAGTCATCAACTGCAGACTGCACCTTCTGCTCAAAGGTTTCCTGGGCCCTGATGCTCAGTTACACTATGGCTGTCTTCACAGGGTTTTGAGTGCTGTGACAACCCCACAACCAAAAGCAACTGAGGAGGAAAGAGTTCATTTCTTCTTAAAACTCTCAGGTCACACACAGTCCATCACTGAGGAAGTCAGCACAGGAATCTAAGGCGGGTACCTGGAGGCAGAAATAAATACAGAGGCAATGGAGGAGTGTGGCTTACTGTCTTTGCTCCTAATGGACTGCTCTGGGGTGGCCCCGCCTACAGTGGGCAGGGCCTTCCCCCACACATCAATCTCTACTTAAGGAAATGCACAACAGGCTTGCTGGAAGACCAATCTGGTGGAGGCATTTTCTTCCTATTTCGTTTTTCTGTTTTTCTTTTTGGGTTCTTAGAGACAGGGTTTCTCTGTATCGCCTATGTTGTCCTGGAATCTGTTCAGTGAACAAGGCTGGCCTAGATCTAAGAGATCTGCCTGCCTCTGCCTTCTGAGTGCTGGCATTAAAGATGGACACTCCCTCTTCCCCAGTGATTTTAGCTGGTGTCAAAGTGACATAAAATTAGCCAGCTGCCTGCATCTTGAATCCTGTACAGAAAGCGGCTGCCTGCATCTTGAATCCTGTACAGAAAGCGGCTGCCTGCATCTTGAACAAAAAGAAGACAAGCTGTTCATATACCTTTCAAATGCAGAGAATAGACTTCACTTTTATTGTTCTAAAGTGTGCATGATAGTGTGTGTCCATATTTGTGTGTAAGTGTGTATACAAGGGTGTTAAAGGTACTTTCGTTTTGTTTTATTTTAGGTTCTGGAACCAAGACAAAAGCTCTACTACTAAACTACACTGTCACTTGTTACATAAAAGATAAGAATTATTTGAAAGGAGGGCTGACAGGCAGGTCAGTAGCACAGTGTTTGCCTAGCATGTCCAAAGGTCCAATCCCCTGCACCAAAAATAAATAAGAATTATTTAGAGACTTAAAAAGGCTAATATGTATCCTTAGAAATATAACATTTTTTTTTCCTGGTAAGACAGTGAACTAGAAGCCATGTCAGAATGAGTGGCTGATCACTGTTGGGAAACAAAGTGAACAGGAATATTTTCTCTTCATCAGCTGCTTCTCCAGTCCCCAGAATCCATTTGCTCAACGCCCCAAGAAAATTTCTCTTCTGCCAGCCTGAAAACTGTGCTCTACCAAGGGAGCTACCTGTTGCTAGAACTGCAACCAAACACATCGCCTCACAGGTGCAGAATCTGGTAAACTCAGATATGCAGTTAATTGCACACTGGGCAAAAGAGCTCTTCCGTGAAATCTACCAAGCAGTGCAAGTGTCAATTTATGGAACGTGTCCACAGTGGCTGCTTCCAGAACCATCGTTGTGCCCCAACAAGGATGACAAAACCTGGGGAAGCAAACACATGCTCTGAACAATGTTTTAGGCAGCACACAGCTATCCTGGCTGATGGCCCTGCAGGGTCATATCAGTCAGCTATCTCGAACTCACAGTTGTGTCAAGGAGTTCCAAATGAAAACCAAACACAGAAAAAGAGCTGGATTCCAAAAGAGACAAGTATAGGACTGGGAAAAAAATTGCATAGGGTAAAACTCTGACAAGAAAGCAAAAGGAATACGTGTTCTTCTCGTAACCCATGCAACTTTTTTCTAGAGCACATCATGTACGGGACAAAAATAAAATCTCTACAAATCCATAAATAATGAAGTAATGTCATGTATTCTATCTGACCACGATGAGATAAGACTAGAAACTTCAGGAAATATACTCCCATGGAAACTAAACAGAACACTGGAATGATGAACGGTACACTGAAGAATCAAGAAAGAATTTTATAAAAGTCCTAGAATTAAATAACCTGGTAATGAATCTTAAGTCATTAAAATAACAAAAACAAATCAATCCCAAAAGCAGTAGACAGGCAGAAATAATGAAGATACAGTTGGAAATTATGAAATAGAGATGACATAAACGATAAAAAGAACCAATGGATCAGAGCTGGATCTTTGAAAAGATAACACTGACAAAGGCTTACACAAACCAACCAAAAGAAAGAAAGAGAGAAGGCATAAACTAGAAAAATTAGGAATAAAACAGGAAAAATTAAAAAACACCAAAAAGTATCAAAAAATCATGATAACATACTTTAAAACTTTACATTTCACTAAACTGAAAAATTTAAAGGAAATGGGTGGAAATCTATGGAAACTAAACCAAGATGAAGTGAATTATTTACAAGCAATGAGGTAAAAGCAGTAATAAAACTCTCCCTACCACACAAAGCCCAGGTCTAGATTAATTCAGTACAGAATTCTACTAGACCTTTGAAAAAAAAACTGATATCAATACTCCAAAATTTATTCTTTAAAACAGAAATGGAGGCACAATTCCAAACCCTTTTACAAAGCCAGTATCACCCCATACCAACTTCATAAACAATTATAACTCAATATCTCTAATCAACAAAGATGCAAAAATTGTCAACAAAATACTTGTAAAGCAAATTCAAGTACACATCCAAAAGACCAAGTTAGGAATGTGGGTGTAACTCACATAGCTACTTCATAGACATGGAAAAGACCTTTGATACAATAAAATATCCATTTATAATAAAAAAACATATATCCTTGGGAGACTAGGAATACAAGAATCATATCTAAACACAATGATGGTTTTATATCACAAACTAATGACTATCATCATGTATAACTGCAAAAATCAAAGCATTGACACTAAGATCAGAGATAATGGGACCAACTCTATTCACTTCTACTCAACAAACCACATGGATTCCCAGCTACAGAAATAAAATGAGAAGAAAATAAAAGGGAATAGAAATAGAAGAAGAAGTCAAAGTCTATTGCAGATGATAATACTCTATTCATGAGAGATTCCAAGTTCCCAAAGAAACTCCTAGAACTGAGAAACACCTTCAGCAAAGTGAGCAGATACAAAACTAACAAAAAGACAAAGACAAAATTCACAAAGGGAAAAAAAATCAAGAAATCCCATTCACAATACCCTCAATAAAATAAAATAGCCCAACATAGCAAGGAAATGAAAGACCTATAAAATGAGAACTTTAAAATGTAAGTAAACTGAAGAAAATACAAAATGAATGACCTCTCATCCCTACGAATTGTTAGAATATTGTGAAAAGCAAACTACAGATTCAATGCAAATCCATCAAAATTCCAATCACAATTCTTCATAGGAATAAAAAACCAAGAAACAAATCCAATCTTACCATCCATAGGGAAGCAATGAACATCCAGGCTAGCCAACACTGTCCTGAACAGTACAGTCCCACTGGAGAGTCTGCATCCCTGTTTTAAAGCTACACTGCCGCAGTAGTAAAAACATGGCACAGTCACAATCCAGACATACCCACAGATCAAAGAACCCAGATATAAGAACACACACCTGTAGTAATAAAACACACACACACTGAAGAGGAGACGCAAATGATGCAGGGGAAACTGAGTAGCTACATGTAGACAGAGGAAGCTTGATCCTAATGTTTCAGCCTGCAAGAAGATGAGCACACCAGGTTACTCTAATGGCCGTCTACCCTGCATGCATATTTGACTGTATTAAAAGGGTAGAAGGCTTATCAGTTGTGAGCTATTGCAAAGGACTCGAGTTCAGTTCTCAGCACCTACACCAGGAGACTCCTAACACCGTAACTCCAGTTCTAGAAACACCTGAGGCCTCTGACCTCCAAGGAACCCACATACATGTCACCCCACCCACACACCGATGCACACATATACACAGAACCAAAAGTAATAAAAATAAGGAAGAAGAGAAAAGGAGACATGAGCAGGAAGACATGAGGTTGGGAGCGGATGTGATAGAGCAGAGAGTCTGAAAAGAGCTGGAAGAGAAGTGGATATGATCAAAATATACTGTATTCATGTAAGAAATTCTCAGATATACTTAGAGCATTTGTGTGTTTAAAGGAGTGCTGATTTTACCTTTTCCATTTAAACTGAATGAGATCATTCTAAAGTACAAATTAAACATAACTAAAGCGAAAACCTTTGAGCTACTTTGATTATGATTTTTCCCCTTCATTTCATCATTAAATCATTACAAACTTACAAACTGCACATATTTTTTATCTAAAACTTTCAGAATTGTTTGCTATTATCTCTCTTTATTTTTAAAAAACTGGTCTGTTAAACTTGAATGTTATTTGTTAATGTCCTTTATCTAAAAATCAACTTATCTAAAAATCCTTAAAGGAGGAAAGAGCACACATGAGAACTCAGAGTTAAATGCAGCACCATCTAAAACTGTATTTTCTGTGTCCTCATCAAAGCTGGCACAGAAATTCCTGAATAATGTATGTATTTTACCAGGGTCTCACAAAACTAGCATCAACCTTTAAACAGATTAGACTATTCCCTGCAACAAACCCAAATACAAAACTCCTTTAGATATCTCTGAGATGAGAGAATTCATATAAGGAAAGTAAACATGACTTAACCCTCGTCCCACCACTACCCAAGTGAGCTCATGAAAGGATGCTAGGTCGTACCCTAGCAGCATTTCAATTACCCCAGATCATCCTGTGCGGGAAACACAGTTTTCCAGAGAACTATCTAATAGACAAAACTCTAAAATCTAGTCCGCCTGTGGCCTAGTCAACAGAAAGTGGACTGTTCAGAGAATGGGGCAGGCTGGTCTAGGAATAGGTACTTTAAAGGGAGCTCAGGAGACACATGGGAAAGAGGTAGCTCAGGCTTACAGAGAATCACTTCTCGTGCTAAGCTAGGTAGGACAGGTGTTACGAATGAAGAAAGCCTCCATCTGCATAGTGAAGACATAAACTCCAAGCAGAGGGCAGAGGTTAGGGCTCACAGAGACAATGCTGGCAAGAGTAGAAAGCAACCCGCCAGCAGCATCACCAGATGGAAAGTCCCACCGCACTGGTACTGAATGCATGAAGCCTCAATCATGTCTAATGTATTTTATAGTGTACACTTTATGTTTCACTTAATAACTCTGAATTTCAAAATAAATCATGACCCTCAAGACAGTCTTGGTTTCCTTCAGGTTTGACCAGCCAATGAAGCTTTGCATTTACACAGCCAGAAAGGATCTAACAAGGATCCCACCCAATCATCAAACCCCTGGTCTTTCAACAATGCCGCTTTCTGTCACCAGCTTTCAATCATCAACCCTACAGAGCTAAAAACAACAAAACATACTCATGGCTCACCGTTCCAACCAGGATGGGTGATGACAACCTTGATCCGGAATGCCTGACAAGAGAGGTTGCCATAAGCCACCTGGAAAGCAAGGGAATAGGCAGCATGCATGGGTCCAGCAGCCTTAGGTGCTGGAGCCCCTAGAGCAAGGGGCGGATGATGGGACAGCACGGCAGCCTCGGAGGAAGGAGCAACCTAGAGCCACCGGCCTTTAGAGTCACCAACCAAAAGTAGCGTGTTAAGTGCAGGAAGGTGCTCTTCAGGCAACCAAAACAGAAACATAAACCAACGCAGCCACAAAACCTTTGACCTATAATCTGTCCTGTCTGCAAAGTATGCCAGGCCAAGGATGGCACAAAACTGGTGGTAGGAGTAGTCACTAGTGTCTGATTTGATTTAAGGCCTACTCTACAAGACAGAACTCATGCCCAATACTTTATGGTAACCAAAAAGACAGCCCAAAGATGTAGGATAAAACCAAACACTACAGGTACAGGTCTTAAAAAAAAAAAAGCATCACTAAAATGACACTTAATGACATTCTGAAACGATTCCTAATGATATTCTGCTATATTGTTCAGTCATCATCAGAGAAGCTTCCTCCAACAGCAAATGAAAACAGATGCAGAGACCCATGGCTAGATATTAAGCAGAGTGAGAAAGACATTGAAACACATAGTTCTAATTGGGATATCTCTATCCCCTCCACTCGGAACTCAGGGAACCACAAGGAAAAGGAGGCAGAAAGTATGTAAGAGCCAGAGGAGTTGGAGAACAAGAAGAACAAGGCCCACAGAGTAAACTAAGCAAGGCACACATGAACTCAGAGACTGGAACAGCAAGCACAGGACCTACCTACATTTGCACCAGGTCCTCTGCATATACAGTAAAGCTTTTAGGTTTATTTTGTATTTTTAATTTATTATTTATTATGGATCTCCAGAGTGTGAGAATGAGTGTGTATCTCCTTCTTGTACCTGCTCTTGGGGCTCTTTTCCTCCTCTCAGTTTGCCAAGTCCAACTTCAAAATGATGATATTGCTTTATCTAACTATATTTTAACCTGGCATGTTTGGTTGGTATTTCTCAGAAGCCTGTTCTTTTCTAACGAGAAAGAGAAAGGAGGTGGGCCTGGAAGACAGGAGAGGTAGGCAAGAGCTGGGAGGAGAAGAAGGGGAAACTATAATCAGAATATATTAGGAAAGAATCTATTTTCAATAAAAGGAAAGAACAACAACAAAAGAATGGGTTGCACATACAACACAGAACAGTTTAAAATTATGAAGCCAGACAGCAACCATCTGGGGAAACAAAAGAAGCAGACCCCAACTTAGAATCCAGCTATCACTGACAAAACAAGAAACGTTTTGTAGGCAGAGCCAGAATGTGACCTATAAATGAAGACAATGACGCTCTCTAAAAGAGCTGCTAGCCCAGATGTGAGCACAAATGGGAACTACAAATGGGAACAAGCAGAGCCTTAATTGAGTCCTTTCTCCATCTTTCTCTACTTCATTTCCCAGTGTCCTCAAAGTTGGAGAATGTGATTCTTAAAGTAAATCGTGAGTTCCTCTAAGGTAAGGAAACAAGACTGAGAGAGCTGTGAACACAGAGACAGAGGAAAGGGCAGCACAGACTGATGCTGTTCACACTTTACCATATGCATGGTTAGAGCAAACCGAGGAACATTAACCCCAGCTTGAAGACAAAGCAAAAAGCCCAGTGGTGACCTCACTAGCTATCTGTCATATCTGTCACTAAGGAGCTTCCTGGGGATTACAAACATCCATCAGATATAAAGCTTAAAGCTTTCAAGGTTTGGTGGCACATTGGTCTAGGTACACTTCTGACTGAGTCTCTAAAGTAGCACTTCATCTATGCAAATGCACATAAGAGACTGTGAAAACAGCCAATTACTCAAGCAATAAGCTAAAAAAAAAAGAAACTTATTTTAAAAGTTGGATCTCTTGGGAAGAAGACAGCCAATTACTCAAGCAATAAGCTAAAAAAAAAAGGAAACTTATTTTAAAAGTTGGGTCTCTTGGGACTAGCTACTAGGTTTGAGGCTCAGTGGTAGAATGTTTGCTATCAAAGTAAAATGACACTAGTAACTGAAATATCACAATATTTATCTTAGGCAAGTTCCACTGAGCAAAATCTAGAAGTTATCCTTTGTTTGTGATTGATGAGGTACAAGACCGCAACATTTAAAAAGGGTACATAGAGGTATTTAATAATGTTGTGTACAATGATGTGATATTAGACAAAGATTTAAAACTGACTTCATTTGTAAATTGGATGTCTTAAAGATGCATGTATAGGGAATTGTCCAAGCTCAATAAGAAGTCTAATTAAAAAATCAGCAAACTTTTAAATAGACTCTACAGCTCTTCACAGCCATATACTAAGAAAATGATATTTCATCCTATATAAATCATAACTCAATGAACTCCACTGAAGGAAAAGAAAGAAGAGGAAGTACTCTGTAAACAAGTACTGTGTAAAAAGTAAGGTTTTCGTGACCCTATGCTCACCAGCTACCTGGTGTACACACCTTCATGTTTCTGTGAATGTGTTTTAAATGAAATTGTCTCAAAAAGAACAGTTCTTATTTGTCACCTTTAAAAAAATAGTATCTGAGCACTCTTTTATATTAGTTTCTTATTTCAAACATCTAAATATAAAACCAATTACCCTTTGTAGGTCTTATCAAAGATCTAGGTGTCCTAACAGTCTATTTATGAAGCAAGGACATCTTTAAATGTGTCACCAGTTAAAAAAAATCCTTCATCTAACGGCACTAACAGTCCTTTTGGTCACTAAAGCAAAATTCATTTATCTGGAAAAGGTACACAGGAAGGAAAGAAAAACTAGGAACCATGATTTCTCTTGAGTTTACTTCCCTAAGAAGTTTAATTTTAGACAGCTTATATCCTTAAACATTAACCCTTTCATGAAAGCTAAGTATACAAGAAAAACAAGCATTTTTTTCCAAGTAGAAAAACACTGAGGCAGGAGTGTGACTTCCAGGAATCCATGGAATAAGTTATTTGCTCAAACAAGAGAGTTGAAAAGAAAAAAAAAATGTTTAGCTAAAAAAAATAAAGCCCATGAAGCATCATGGAAAATATTATCCCCAAAGTAACTCCTCAGAAAAATCTCTGAGACAGTCTTACTATTCATGATTCTCACTCTACTCTTAAACACACTAATAGTACATGAAGCACTCAGAAGCTATACTTACACATCCACACAGCAATTGGAAGAAAAAGGGACAGGAAAGGAGGGAAGACTGAACCAGCAACAAATCCCACTAAGAACCTCACTTGTAGCTGGGTGGTGGTGGCGCACGCCTTTAATTCCAGCACTCGGGAGGCAGAGGCAGGCGGATCTCTGTGAGTTCCTGGCCAGCCTGGTCTACAAGAGCTAGCTAGTTCCAGAACACGCTTCAAAGCTACAGAGAAACCTTAAAAAACCAAAACCAAACAAACAAAAAACGAAAACAAAACCTCACTTTACCACGATACCCATCTCTGCTCCCTGCATTTTCATAATAAAAAGGAATACTCTGCCAACAGAAATAGTTTGTAGTGTTTTCTCCTCTATCTTTTTAAAAATGGCAGTGCACTTCACATTTTCTAAATGGCAATTATACTCTCTTTACATGAGGATTGTGGGGTTTGTGTGTGTGCGTGTGTTTGTTGTTTTCTACTTAAAACAACTTGTCCATTTGGGGGAAATGCGCTTATTATTTCAAGAAACTATTACTTACCTGCACAGTACAATAAAGGGACAGGCTTTTACCTCTTTGAGCTAGGGGTACTTTCGGAACACATATGATGGTAAAAGTGTACAAGTTTGTTTTGGTTCTGACAAAGTGTCTCTTATGTGTAGCTCAAGATTGCCTCAGATTTATAATCCCCCTGCTTGTTGAGATTACAAGCACAGCACAAACAGTTAAATCTGAGGGTTCTTTAGAACAACTCCACACGTTATAAATTGCAGTCTAGATCTCAGCCATTTAGCCCAAGGCACTTGTATTATGCAGCTACCCTCATACCTTATATGGCAATGAGCAGACTGTTTTAGAAAATCTGTGTCTAGAGACTAGAGATGGCTCAGAGGTTAAAAGCACTGAGTGTCCTTCCAGCTGCCTTGTATTCAATTTCTAGAACCCACATGGCAGCTTATAATCACCTATAATGCTAGTTCCAGGCGTTGCAACACCTCCTGTGCTCCACAGCCACCAAACACACACATAGTGCAGACATATGTGCAGTCTAAACACCCAAATATTAGAGTTAAAAAAATTTATTTTTGTAAAAGTCTGTCTATACAGTTCCCAAATTGTATCACACCCCTTTGTACTTTAAGAAAATAATGATTTTAGTATATTTTTATTCCAGTATTATTTTCAAAGCCAGAATATAAAACCAGAAATTTCTTCTTTTGTATGTCTTACATGTTTATCAGATGAATTCTACTTACAAGATATATATTCACATAAATATGTGTGTATGTAGATGTGTGTCCTTATAAACTCAATAATGGCATTACTGGTATGTGCTAGAATTAAAAGGAACTATGTCTTTAAAAGCATATAGTCTGAGAAGGAATCTAAAAGAGTTATGGTATAGACAGAATTCTAAACCAGACAGGGACATGTAAAATATGTACACTCACTCAGTTACTCACTCATTCACATATTCATATATTACCTGCATAATTTCTGGCTCCATGAAAGCCATGAATGTAGATGTGGAGAATACAGTGAGGTAAATAAAATATTTCAAAGAGTCTTAATCAGAATCTCATTAAAATCATCACAATCTGCTGTGGAAATTTGAAGAAAAGGAAAGGAAAACTTTCTCTGCAACCATACAAATGCTGATACCACATCAGCTGCCCAGAGGGCAGGCATTAAGTGTTGGATCTCTGGAGCTACTAGGTAATTTACTGGGGCAGGCATTATTTTATCTTCCTCTTGAAGTTCTGAAGTTACAGTATTAATTTACCCCACTGTGCCACCTGGGAGTCTCAGACTGAAAATCAACCAGCATTTTCTAGGTATGACTATTTGTATAGCTATTTCTAAAACTATATAGAATTTTATCTTTTATTATAAAAATAATTGGCTTGAAAACAGGGCCTATACTCTAAAAACAAGTCACTCCTGTGCGCACTGATTTTAAATGTCAGCCATGCTGCTACCTGCAGGCACACAATGGGGTGGAGGGTGCAGATTATTAAAGAAGTGGCAAACGATCAGCCTTGCCATCTAAACAATAGGAACACAAAACAACATTTGGCAGACCACTAAAAGAAAAGACACATTTTCCATCACAAAAGCATATGGATGTTCCAAATATACGTTGACTATGAGATAGGAGTGTATGGACATTTAAATGACTTAACTCTGTTCACCTGTATAAACTCAGTCGTCCTTGTTTCCTAATTCGCTTTTGAAAGAGTATGAACTTCCCGACTGTGTGTGTGTAAAGGGCCTGACGGAAGAGGCAAACATTACATGTTAACCTAGGAAATAATTCATGGAAGTATTATGGGACCCTGATATCTGTTCTTGATACATACATCCGTTTCAAAGTGTTCTACGTTCTCTTAGAGAAAGGACAGTAAGAAAAGGCCACATTTACATCTTGCCAGACTCCACTGAAACCACCCCATGACATCAGATGTAACTGTACATAAATAAAGCCACCAAGGTTTAAAATCCAAAGAAAAGTGGAAAACACAGAGACAGATATCTTTTTAATGACATTAAAAAACCTGAGCCAAAATATTAAGCAAAGTGCGACTAAGACCCTTGGAGTTTTAGGACGGCACAGTGTCAGGGCACACTCTGCTCCACCGTGGGCACCGTCGGGTTCTCTTTAATTAGGGGGAAGATATTGTTGGGTGGTAACTGGGCCATAATTAAGCATTATATGAGAGAAAGACACAAGTTATTAGACTTGAATACCTCACAGATCAAAATCTCCCCACTGTGGGGGTGCTCCTAATAAACCTACCTGTCCTTTGATGATCTTAGAACCAGAGAAACCAGGTCTTGCCAAGGAAAGCGACTCCAACAGCTTCCGACCCTTCAAAGTGAACTAGTATCAAATTCTAATCTAACAAGGGCACCTGAAGGGAGCCCCACTATATTTTCTTATCAGTTTATCAGAGTATGTAAACAGGAATGCCAAGCATGTTCTCCAAAAATGAAAACCAATTTGAATGTACCCAGACTCTTGGTGTTTGGGAATGGGAAACAGTTTTAGATGGCAAGTGTGAACTCAGACACTAGCAGGACTTAGGCTTGTCTTGGTAAGAAATCAGAAGACCTCAGGCTTACAAAACATCACAAACATAAAGTGCTTGCCAGGTCACTGACACAAGATGGACGGTTGGGGAAGGGGGAAGGCACAGCACCAGGGGGCTGAAGCTTTGTGTGTCAGGCTTTGTTTGAACTCCAAGCCTCACTCTCGGCCACACCCACAAACAATGAGAGTACTACCAAGGCTTTCTCCTCAGCCAGAAAACCAGCCAACACACATGTACACAAAACCCATATCTAAAAGCAGGAGACAGCCTGGAAGAGACAAACTCTACAACATGTCTCCTGGTAGAGAACCAGTTTGCCTTCCCCATCGTTCTGCTTCTTAGCCTCGGTGAACTAAAAAAATAAAAATAAATTAAAAAAAAAACAAAACGTAATAACCAAAGTCAAGCCAGTAACCTAAATGATGGAAAAATGCTAACCCTAAAAGCTTAGCCTGAGGACATTATTATCCTTTAGAAACAAAGGACTAGATCCAAACCAGTTACAATTAGAACTATGGGCCACCGAGCTCCCTTTAACTGCAGGGCAGAGGCAGCCAAGCAGTCACTAAGAGGCTTAGGATTTCTAGGTTGGCCTGAGCAAGACCATTTGCGTCACATTAAGTTAGCAAGGAAACCTAAAGTCCGAAAGAAAGCAAATTCCTTAGTTTTCATTTCCACACTCCCCAGGGTTGGCCACAGGTCCCAGAAGAAACCAATGGGATCCACAACAAAGGCCCAGCGAACTTCTGCCTTTACCATAGCACACTTAAACATTCTGGGATTTGACATGCTTAAGTCTGGAACTTCCTAAGACTGGAGAGCCAAGGACTGAAGTTAAGATGAGCCAGTAACCAAAACAATTTTTTAAAAATGTTAGGCCCGAGGGCATGTGATGAAGGCTTTCTGCAGTGCTCGGCCTGGCCAGGACTAGGCAATCTTATTTTCCTGGACTTCAATGTGGGAGTCATGAAAAATAAGGGTCACGAGACTCCCCACCCTTTCCATTCTGGTCTTTATTAAAAAAGAAGGGAGAGGGTGATGCTTATGGGGACTTGGGGTCCATCCATTTAAGGCAATGCCAAGCTTACAACCCTTTGGAAGGTGAGAAAGAGCCAGCCAGACACTGTGGTAGAAGGGAGAAGGGAGGAGAATAAAAAAGGGAGAGAAGGAAGGAGGGAGGAAGTAGAGGACAGAAAGGAGGGAGAAGAGAGAAGCAGAAAGAGCAGAAGGTGAGGGTCATGTTTCAAAACAAAGGCTCCATTCCGAACGCCCCCTGGCCCTGGCCAGGCTGGCTGGGCTGTGGTTTCTACCACACTAAGCGTCCATTGGACAGAACCGGGCCGCGGTCCCGGCCGTGGAACCTCCCGCAGCCTCTGGCGGCCCAGGCAGGGTCTCCGCACGCGTGGCCGGCCCCGCGCCCCACGCAGCCCCGCTCCCCGGGACCCGCGATCGAAGCCCGGCCTACCTTCCTTCACGCCCGGCAGCTTGGACTGATCCACACTCACGTCGGCCATGGCGCCTGCTCGGCTTCGGGCGGGCGCACGGAGGAGACCTAGGCGCACGCACGCCCACCCCGCGGGCCGGCCGCAGCCACCCGCGCACCCGGGCCCGCTCGACGCCCAAATTCCCCCCGGGCCGGAAATGCACCGGAGTCCAGTACGGAGGGAGAGAGGAGACAGAAAGGCGGCGGCGGCAGCGGTGGCGGCGGCGGGGGGCGGGAGCTGTAGGGCTGCACCGCACGCATGGGCGTGCGAGCCAGACAGCCTCCTCCTCCTCGCTTTTGTGGCTGCCGCGCCCAGACCTGGCCACAGATCTGTGTCCTGGAGGAAGGGACCGACGGCTGCACCTGCCAGCCCGACCTGATAGGACCTGTCTAAGAACCTTTCTGAGATTGAGACTTCTGTAAAATGATTACTGAGTGCCAAGCAGGCTCTCCTGTATCCAGGGTTGGAGCATATATATGTATTTATGGACCTTTAACAGGGGGGAACAACACATTGAATTAAAGCACACCGAATTAATAAAATTCTGGGCCCTTCTGGAAAAAGAGTGTTCACAAGCAGCCGGGAGAAGTCAGTCATAGTCGTTCAGTAATAACCAATGCATGTCTACCAAATCTAATGTGCGGTATCGGGGTGGAGAGATTATGACAGAGACTTGTATCTGGCTTCCCACCTTGCCAACATGCCACACATTGGTCTGCAATCCTGACATTTGTGCTTCCCTGGAACAGGCGAGCTTTCCTGTGGATATCTTTTCCCATGGGCACAGCGTGGGACTTTCCTGTAGGAACTGACTCTTCTTCCTAAGGGGACATTCCTGTCCTAAACTCCTGTCATCCCTGCTCTTATCTTTCAGTCCTTTAGTCCACGAGCCATGCATGTTTATTAAAGAATGGGTGTGAGACCAAATCGGGTGGAGCAGACTGCTTCCCTGGGTTTGCTACACAAAGGGCAGGGTGGCAAATTAGTATTCTGTTTCCTGAGTGGGACTCTCACTAGCAGACAAATGAAACTAAACTAAAGGTAAGCAGAGATAAAAGAAAGCAAAGAAAAGGACACTTTCTCATGGAAATACAGAGCAAAACAATTCCTCCTCAGAGCTTCCAGGTTTGCTAGCGGGATTGCTGGACTCTAATCTTGTCCCAGCCTCTGTCTTCTCAAAGTTCACTAGGTCGCTTCAGCGACTGGCCTGAGCTGGTGTTCTATCTCAGCTCAGAATCCTGGTGTGAGAGGTCAGGAGGAAGTGGTGTGGTTTTAACTTGACATTAAAATTGCCTAGCATATATTAAGGTGAAAATTAGAGCAAAAATTAGATCAGAGGTTGACCAAGCTGCTGCCCACAAGTCAAATTCAGCCCGCTGAATATGAGTGACTATTTTATATTTGTTTAAATACTACATCTCAAATGACTAAAAATATCGAATCATTTTTCAATTTTGCCTTTTAAGCCCAAGTTCTAAAGTACTACCAAAGCCTTTTCAAGAAAAATCTGCACATCCCTGTAACAGAACACTTTTTAAAACTCAGTGTAAAGAAGGAAATTATAGCGAAGTAGGCTTGGGGATATTTTTAATTGTCCTGCCATATATGGTTCTGTTTTGAATCTTCAATGGTTCCAGAGAACATTTATAACGACAGCATTTCTTCTTTTCTTTTCTTCTCCCTGAATTATTTCCACTTTTTTTTTTTTCCAAGCTCTATCCTGGGAGACGGACATCCATAGATGCATCACTTGGGGCTCCTCGTTTGTGCTCTCTGTTGAGTTTGGCCTGAAGTAATAAAATCCGAAGGAAGCGAGGAACCACAGAGTCTGTCTTGCAGTCTTCTTCCCATGTGCTAAACTTAACTATGATGGGCCAGAAGACAAACTTGAAAAGGCCCCTTCTTTCCTCCCTCCGGTTTCCAGGGACCAGAAACAAACATCTGTGCTCTTTGAGCCATCTCACAATTTGCCAGTTAGAACCAGAAAGGCTGCTCTAGCTTTTAAGAGTACCAGCTGCTCTTGCAGAGAATCTAGGTTATGTTCCGAGAACCCACGAGGTGGCTCACAATTGTCTGTAACTCCAGTTCCAGGGGCTCCAATGCCCCCTTCTAGCTTCAAGAGACTCTTAGCACACATGTGGTGCACATACATACACACATGCAGGTAAACACTAACACATACAATACAAATTAATCTTTAAATATTCACCAGTTCAGGTCCCTGCTTTTGAAAATTGCTAGTATTTTAAATGATGTTTTTGGAGACTTTAAGAATAAAGGCTTTTCATTTATTCTGATATAGACAAGCTCTGGCTTAAGCAGTTACAAGTAAATCTACAGCCTGATAGATCTGAATTATGACGGTTATAAGTAAATCTACTTAGTTCCATATTACTAAAACTTTGTGGCTGTTGTAGTTATTTGCCTTGTGAGTTCTAGAAAGCTCTGGCCATTCATAAGGACTTCCCGCTGTTGAGCCTTTGGCTAAGATGAGGCCAAGAGAAATTAACAATGCAACAGCATCTGGTCTTTCAGTTTGGCCCGGAGATGTAGGTAATTGTAGGAATATGTACTCTTAATAATGTAATTTGGAGAGGATAGATGACAAGTCAGTTCCATTGGCTGGACATCAGAGATAGGCCCAGACTCCAAGAAGAGAATGTGAGACCCTCAGCATTGAGGAAATGGGTAAGAAAAAGACTAAACTGTTGATGTTTTTAATAGTGCATTAGAAAAGTAAAGGTCATGGCTGCCCCCTTTTAAAGTTAAAGTGTGTCATAAAAGAGGGACATAAGGGGTGATCTGAACCCAGTTGAGCAGGTTTTGAGTAGGTCAAAGTCTAGATTAATATTTAAAGTATTTATGCCTACCGGGTGGTGGTGGCACACGCCTTTAATCTCAGCACACGGGAGGCAAAGACAGGCAGATCTCTGTGAGTTTGAGGCCAGCCTGGTCTACAGAGTGAGTTCAAGGACAGGCTCCAAAGCTAAAGAGAAACCCTGTCTTTAAAAAATCGAATATATATATATATATATATATATATATATATATATATATATGGAGTTTCAGAAGAAGTAAGCTCAATTAGTCATTGAAAGATACAGAGACCAAAAATAAAGAGCAAAATAAGGAATCCCATTGGGTTGGTAAAAGAGGGTGCACCATGGGTATGTCCTTCTAAATAATGATTAGAAAAGCTAGCAGCAAAAATAAAGACAAATCAGCAGGCTTGGCATTGAGAAAAGGTTTTACCAACTAGGGAAAAAGGCAGAGAGGCACAAGAGAGCCCATTGCGCAATGGGAAAATAGAAAGGGGGATTGTTTCTTTAGATTTGGGGTTTTGTTTCATTTTGTGTTGATTTGTTTTGTCTTTGGAAGCCCCCACTGAGCAGGAGAGACTCAAGATAGGAGACAGATTTGGATTTATCCAAGTAGTGTGAACCAGTTGCCTGGTGTGAAACAGTTGCCTGGTAAGATAGGAGGTGATGAAGGATAAGACAGTCCTCTGTGGTCTGAGATTCACTAAAGGATTTAAGGGATGGCCAGTAGGTTGAGCCTGAGGATGAGAATGACAGGTTTTATGAGAGTCTGACAGCTTCTTTTTTTATAGCTTCAAGCTGGCATAGGTCTCTGATGGTCACACTTCCTCCCAATACCCTGCAGTGTTTGGGTTGAATGCCTTCCCACTCTTGCTAGCTGCTCCAGGCTTGCCAACACCCCTGTTGAATAGTCTTTTAGTTGCATTCTTTTCAGTTAAATCATGTTGCTTGGAACATGTTTCCTGTCTAGAAGCTGACTAATTCAGTGAGGTACTCAAAAGGCCATGGCTTTGCTTTCCTTCAAAACACCCACATTTCTGACCAGAAGAAAAGTGGAAACAAACAAGCAAGAAAGTTAAAGTCATGCCTACTCGTTAAAGAATCGGCCACCTTTTAAGAGAGAAAGTAATGGAAAGGAACTAGCTTCCCCGTCCAGTTTCTAGAGTTGAAGATTTGAAACCCCCCCGGCACGGCTGGACTTGCCTTCTGTGACTCACTCCTACTTTGTATCTGCCCCAAATCTGAACAATTTAAGCTCAGGATTAGAAGACCTTTAACAGAGGACTGCAATGCAACGTGGGGAAATAGCTCATTTTTAAAAGCCTTGGCCCTGTGGACAGTCTTTCAATAAAAATTAGCATGACCATTTCTAGAGCAGTGTGATGACCACTCCATTGCAAACCTGCGTGGGCAGCTGTTCTAAGGAAGTACTTCAGACTCAGGATAAAAGTCCTTTATTCTGAATAAAAGGTGCCTTTTGCAAAAAAAAAAAAAAAAAGAATTTAATAAGAAATGGATGTGCAGCCGGGCGGTGGTGGCGCACACCTTTAATCCCAGCACTCGGGAGGCAGAGGCAGGCGGATCTCTGTGAGTTCGAGGCCAGCCTGGTCTACAAGAGCTAGTTCCAGGACAGGAACCAAAAGCTACGGAGAAACCCTGTCTCGAAAAAATCAAAAAAAAAAAAAAAGAAATGGATGTGCACTAAACCCCACACACTAATAGTGGGAGGCATCAACACCCTACTCTCCACTGAACCTGTCTGCCAGACAGAAACTTAACAGATAAACAAGGGAATAGATGTTATAGCTCAAATGGACTTAACAAATATCTATAGAACATTTTACCCAAACATAAAAGAATATACCTTCTTCTCAGCACCTCATGGAATGGTCTCAAAAATTGACCATATACTCAGTAACAAAGAAAAACTTAACAGATACAAAACAATTGTAATAACGCTATATATTATAGCAGACCACCATGGCTTAAAGTTAGAACTCAACAGCAACACTAAGTTCAGAAAGCCCACAAACACATGGAAATTGAACAATGCTCACCTGAATCACCACTGGGTCAAAGAAGAAATTAAAGAATTCCTTAAAATTCAACAAAAATGATCGCATAACATACCCAAACTTATGGGACACAGTGTAAGCAGTGTTAAGAGGAAAGTTCATAGCACTAAATGCCTACATAAAGAAGCTGGAAAAATCCCAATCTAGTGAGTTAACAGAAACCTGAGAGCTCTAGAACAAAAAGTGAACTTACCCGGGAGGACTAGATGACAAGAAACATTCAAAATGAGAGCTGACATTATCCAAAGAGAAACAACAACAACAAACAAAAAACAATACAAAGAATCAATGAGACAAAGAGTTGGTTCTTCTAGAAAAACAACAAAATAGACAAACCTTTATCCAAACTAACTGAAAGGCAGAGAGAAAATATCCAAATTAACAAAATCAGAAATGAAAAGGAGGGATCATAACAACAGAGAATCATCAGGTCATACTTCAAATACCTGTACTCCACAAAATTGGAAAACATAAAGGAAATGGACAATTTTCTGGATGAATATCACTTACCAAAATTAAATCTAGACCAGACAAACAAATTAAATAGAACTATAACTGCTAAGGAAATAGAAACAGCCACCAAATTCTCCCAACCCCCCCCCAAAAAAAAAATTCCAGGAACAGATAGTGCAAAATTCTACAAGATTTTCAAAGAAGAACTAATACCAATACTTCTCAAATTGTGCTACATAGTAGAAACAGAAGGAACATTCCCAAACTCTTTTTATGAGGCTACAGTTACGCTAATACCAAAACCACACAATGACATTACTAAAAAAGAGAATTACAAACCAATTTCACTCATGAACATTGATGCAAAAATACTCAATCCAAATCTAAGAACACATCAGAAAAATCATCCACCATGACCAAGTAGGCTTCATTCCAGAGATTCAATGATGGTTCAATATATGAAAATCTGTCAATGTAATCCAACATATAAACAAACTGAAAAACAAAAATATCACATAATCATCTCATTAGATGCTGAAAAAGCCTTCAACAAAATTCATGATAAAAGTCTTGGAGAGCACGGGGTTACAAGGATCATGCCTAAGCATAATAAAAGCAATATACAGCAAGCTGACAACCAAGTTCAAACTAAATAAAGAGACACTAAAAGTGATTCCACTAAAATCAGGAACAATACAAGGCTGTCCACTCCTCCCTTCATATCTATTCAATATAGTACTTGAAGTTTTAGCTAGAGCAATAAGACAACAAAAGGAGATCAAGGGGATGCAAATCAGAAAACAAGAATTAAAACTCTTACTACTTGCTAACAATATGATAGTATACATAAGCGACCCCAACAACTCTACCAGGGAACTTCTACAACTCATAAACACCTTCATTAATATAGCAGGATACAAGATTAACTCAAAAAAAATCAGCAGCCCTCCTTTATACAAATGATAAGTGGACTGAGAAAGAAATCAGAGAAGCATCACCCTTCACAATAGCCATAAATAGCATAAAATATCTTTGGGTAACTGTAACCAAACAAGTGGAACAGATGTATGAGAAGAACTTTAAATCTTTGAAGAAAGAAATTGAAGAAGACATCAGAAAATGGAAAGATCTCTCATGCTCTAGGGGTAGGTAGAAATAACATAGTAAAAATGGCAATAATACCAAATGTGATGTACAGATTCAATGCAATGCCCACCAAAGTTCCAGCAAAATACTTCACAGACCTCAAAAGAACAATACTCAACTTCATATGGAAAAAGAAAAACCCAGGATAGCCAAAATGATTCTGTATGATAAAAGAGCTTCTGGAGGTATCACACTCCCTAACTTCAAAATCTACTATAGAGCTACAGTAATGAAAACAGCCTGGTATTGACATAAAAACAGACAGGAGGACCAACACAATTGAACGATAACCTGGATATCAGCCCACACACCTAGGAACACCTGTTTTTTGACAACGAAGCTAAAAATATAAAATGAAAAAAAGAAAACATATTCAACAAATGGTGCCGGCATAATTGAATATCAGACTGTAGAAGAATGCAAACAGATCCTTACCTATCACTATTCATAAAACTCAAGCCCAAATGGATCAGGGACCTCAACAAAAAACCAACCACACTGAACCTCATAGAAGAGAAAGTGGAAAGTACACTTGAACGCTTTGGCACAGGAGACCACTTACTAAATTTAACCCCAGCAGCACAAACACTGGGAGCAGCAATTAATAAGGGGGACTTCCTGAAACTGAGAATCTTTTGTAAAGCAAAGGATACAGTCAACAAGACAAAATGGCAACCTACAGAATGGGAAAAGATCTTCACCAACCCCACATTGGACAGAGGGCTGATCTCCAAAATATACAAAGAACTCAAGAAATTGGCCATCAAAAGAACAATTAATTCAATAAAAAATGGGGTACAGAACTAAACAGAGAACTCTCACCAAATATATCTTATATGGCTGAAAGACATTTAAGGAAATGCTTAATATCCTTAGCCATCAGAAAAATGAAAATCAAAATAACTCTGAGATTCCATCTTATAACTGTCAGAATGGTCAATATCGAAAACAATGATGACAGCTTATGCCGGAGAGGATGTGGGGGTTAAAGGAACACTCCTCTATTAGTGGTGGGAGTGCAAGCTTGAATAATTGCTTTGGAAATCACTGTGACAATTTCTCAGAAAATTAGGAAACAGTTTATCTCAAGACGTAGCAATACCCAATACTAGTATATACTCTAGTATATATCCAACAAATGCTCAATCATACCACAAGGGCATGTGTGGCTTTTAGACATAAAGAAAAACTCCCTGCAGTTCACAACTGCAGAGAAACTAGACAACAAAGAGGACCCTAAGAGAGACTTAAATGGATCAACATAGAAGAAGAAAAAGACAAGCTCTCCTGGGTAAATTGGGAGTCTGAGGCTCACAGGGGACAGGGAAGAGAGAGTGTAGAAGGGGAGAGGGAAGGAAGGGAGTGTAGTGAAGAAAAATTTATAGATCAATAAAAACAATAAAAAGAAATGAAAGTGTGATCAATTCTTTTAACTACATATATTGGTTTTCTAAAACATCAGTTTTGCAATTTAAATAATTGTCCTATGAGGAGTATAATCCCTAAGTTTGATCAGATCCTAAAAAATTTCCTGCAGGGCCAAGTCATGACTTGGATATCATGTTAACACATAAGAACTTTTATTTATGAAGCACTATGGGTACCATTAATTCCTTTTTCAAAATATATTATAGGTTTTCAACTTGAAGTAGGTTAGTGGCTCTGGTGGCATATGGAATATCAGACACAGGAGGTAGAGGCAGGAGGTTGTACATTTGAAACCAGCCTGGGCTACCAGTACCCATATCATCAGAAAAGAACAAAGCAAGAGTAATTTTATATTACTAAAAACGTTATCTATTGTATTGTATAGAAAATGATCATAACAAATCTACTTGAAAAACAGAAGACTCCATAAATTAGAGCAGCTAGAAGTACATTCTGACAACAAAGGTTCGTATCTGCTGTATTGACCCTCTTAACTAATACTTAGACTCATGATTCATACATAATAAGCATTGAATAACTGTTTGTTAGAAATTAACAAAGTTATCTAACTGTTTTATCAGTAAACATTACAAGCAGACAGGGACAAACAGAAAACAACACAGACATACAAATTAATGGTTTGAGACCTTGGCAACACAGGAACAAAGGGCTGCACGATGCTTTATACAGATCAGAAAAGACTCATCCCCCTCCTTGAACAACCAATTATTGATGCCTCATCAAGAGAATCTACCTAAGAGATAAGAGAGCTGCTCCAAAATGAGACTGTAAAAAGAAGGATATTCTACCTACACCAAGGAGATTAAATGACCGACATATTTTTCAAGTTTAGAAGCGAGACCTCCTGTATCAAAAGGTATTTTTAAAAAATCTAGTTTCTTCTGAAGCTTCTGCCTCTTTGTCTTTCAGGTGTCTGCCTTCTTCGTGGGTTCCCATGAAATCTTTGTTCCATGTGTACGCAACCAATATGTCTATTCTATGCCTACATTTCTTATTCTTGCTTACAAGCATCAGTCACATTAGGAGTGAGCCCACTATCACATTCTTATTCTAACCAATTTCCTCAAATACAGTCACTTTCAGAAGTATGTGAAGCTAGCCAATCAGCATATTTCTTTTAGGGAGATATAACTCAGGTAAGCAGAGAAACTATCAAGATAACAAAAGCAGCATTCTGCTCACGCCTGTATGTGTCAGACTTAAAAGAATTTTCATATGTACACTCATACTGAAGTGGAACAGAAATAGAGAATTGTGGCTGATAGTATGGAAGGAAGAGGTGGGGTGGTAACACCTTCATCTTAGAATGTGATCTGCATTTTCTGCTGAGAAAGACAGGAAACTGCAGATGCCACCAGAAGATATTTTGTTAGTGACAAAAAATAAAATGCATTTACTTGTGGGACAAAGTGTTGCATGGCCTTATGTTTCTAGAACTGCCCCTTTCCTACATCAGCAATAACTCTCATAAACCTATCTCACAGATTAGTTAACAGAAGAAAATTTTATAATTTTTAACTTTGCTGTAAATTACATTTCGGAAATGTACATACATATATAGATAATGTATATATGTGTATAATGTAAACATGGTGTGTAGTGCATATAATTAACATATGCATCTGTGTACATATATATATTATATACATACATACATACACACACACACACACACATATATATATGTATATAATCTGATTGACCTGGAGAAATGGATAAAGGGTTGAGAGCACACATTTTTATTACAGAAAACCTACATTCAGTTTCCAGCAACCATGTCAAGTAGAGCACAGCTGTCTGTCCCCAGCTTCAGGGGGAGATCTTATGCCTTCTTCCAACTCTGCAAGGCACCTGCACTCACATGTACATGCCCACACAGAGACACATACATGCACATACTTTTAAAAATAAAATAAAATATTTTACAATAAATAGATGAGTAAAATGGGAAATACTTTTAGCAGCCTTTAGAAGTGCAACTTGGGGGTCCCCCAAATCCTTCATATACCATTGCGAAGGTATTACTTAACTAAGGATCTTTTGAAAGAAGCAGATACTCATGCCCAGCTATCTGTCTCTTTTCCTGAATCCCTCTCTTTCCATTAACATCTGTGCTTCAGATTTGTGTTGCAAATGTCATAATCTCCAACTCACCCTCAAATTCTTCTCTTCATCAAAGCTGTGAATCCTGGTTTGGCCTGAATAGAGAGGTCTTGAAGGGGAAAAGGAACCTCAGGCTTCTGTGGGTGGTGGATTGGAACCATGCCTCTATCTTCGCTGGTGACAGTACTAAGGGGAGTTCAGAGCCTTCACCAGGCGCCCATGTAGCCCTGCTACCCAATCCCTTTCAGTATAACTCATCAGCCGTTATCCACAAACATCCTGTCTACTTCCTGTTGAATTTCACCTTTTCCTTCCATCCCTACGGAAGACTGTCTGTTACCGGAAGATTTTGCAGCCCCACCAGTCCCCTAAATTAGTAACCATTTGATCTAAGTGCTAATAATCCAATGACCTAAAAGTCTTTTTTTTGTCTTTTTGTCATCTCATTGTCTATTACAGAATGAGTTCCACAGCTCTTCTTAAGTATTTTTAGCTTCCTTGATGCTCACATTCATCTCTCGCTGTACTTCCCATGTTTATCACCTGTACTCTTGTGTAACTTCTCACTCCTAAACACTGACGGCCCTTTCTCACTGTCCTCATCCTGTACTCCACTGATGTCAGTGTCTCTACAGACAATCCTTCTGGTAACCTTATCTCGTTATCTTTGACCTCCTTAGACAACACCGTAGACTGAGTAAATTAGAAAGTAAAGTGGTTTATTTCACTCACAATCTGATCAAAGATAAGATGGATTCATCTGATAGCAACCTTCTTGCTGACAGAACCCCGAGGTAGTGCAAAGCATAAATGGCAAGAGATAAGACATATATGGATATGCGCGTGTGCATGCACACACATGCACGCTTATGTGTCTGTCTCTCCTTGTTCTTATGCAGTCAATACTATTTAATCATAGGAACTTTATCCTGATGGCCTTATCAAACCTAATAATCTCTCTCTGCTTTAGACATGTTAGCCAGGCAGTTGGATTGTTTCCACTTTCACAGTACCTCACAATGGGGATTAAACGACAACATAGCAGAGTGCACAAGTATCTAAATATAATGGTTCTTCCAATGATCTGCCCTGTCCGAATCTCAACCAGACACACCCAGAACCAATTAGTAGCATTGCTATTTAAACTATGATCCTTCATCAGTCTCTTCTCTCTTACTAGGACCCCAACTCTGACTGTTCTGCAACCACATCAGAGCCTGAAATGCATTTGCCCTCCCATCCTGGAGTTAATCACACTTGACTTTCCCCCTCAACATTCTTCTTTACTGGTTTATAATCTGCATCCCACTGCAATAATTGCTCGCTAACTGGAACACTTGATCCAGTTGCGGGTCTTCCTCATATTTACTTTTGTGGAAATATCACAAAGATAATCTGCTACCAATTATACATATTTTCCTGGTAAATTAATTTCCTTTTCCAAGAGGCATCTTGTCTCACACTTCCAAGGTTCCTGGTGATATTTATTATTAGTCCCATAGCTTACTGTGAAAACAGAAGCATTGATAAATTGACTCCCATTATTTTACGTTGGGGTCTACTGTAAAAGTCCCCAAACTCTATGTTATGCTGGAGTTGTTACTGTAAAGTTCCACAACTGTATATGTGTACAAAATTACCCTAAGACTATCCAAATGACAAATTTCTCATAAAGAAAGTTTTAAATATTTACATGAACCTAAGACTTCAATTAATAAATACAAATTTATTTGTAATTATTATCAAAATCTTAAGATTTTTGATTGTGTACTTTTCATCAAATGTTCTTTAAAATTTATATATGGAGGGAGATCTTAATTTTAAAAAATCTTTAAGTTGAAAACTATTAGAACTTTTACAGCAATGAACCACACATCCTGGGCTTTGGTAAGAAAGAGGTATTCTCCACTCTTGGGAATATACCCAAGAAATGCCCGATCATATGACAAGGGCATTTGTTCAACTATGTTCATAGCTGCATTATTTATAATAGCCAGAACCTGGAAACAACCTAGATGCCCTTCAATGAAAGAATGGATGAAGAAAGTGTGGAATATATACACATTAGAGTACTACTCAGCGGTAAAAAACAATGACTTCTCAAATTTTGCGTGCAAATGGATGGAAATAGAAAATAGTCTCATGAGTGAGGTAACCCAGACCCAAAAAGATGAACAAGGGATATACTCACTCATAATTGGGTTCTAGCCATAAATAAAGGTCAGTGAATCTATAATTTGTTATCCTAAAGAAGCTAGATAAGAAGGTGAACCCAAAGAAAAACATATAGCTATCCTCCTGTGTATGGGAAGTAGACAAGATTGCCAGGCAAAAAATTGGGATCTTAAAGGTGGGGTGGGAGGGGGTAAGGGGAGAGGAGGAGAGAAAAGTGAGAAGGGTAGGATGGGGAGAACTTGGGGCAACGGGATGATTGGGATAAAGGAAGGTTGGATAGGGCAGCAGGGAAGCACATATCTTAATTAAGGGAGCCATCTTAGGGTTGGCAAGAGACTTGGACCTAGAGGTACTTCCAGGTGCCCAAGGCGAGGTCCCCAGTTAGTTCCTGGGGCAGCTGAGGATAGGGAACCTGAAATGATCCTATCCTAATAGCCATACTGATGAATATTTTGCATATCACCATAGAACCTTCATCTGGCGATGGATGGAGATAGAGACAGAGACCCACACTGGAGCACTGGACTGAGCTCCCAAAGTCCCAATGAGGAACAGAAGGAGGGAGAACATGAACAAAGAAGTCAGGACCACAAGGGGTGCACTCACCAACGGAGACAGTGGGGCTGTTCTATTGGGAGCTCACCAAGGCCAGCTGGACTGTGACTGAAAAAGCATGGGATAAAACCGGACTCTCTGAATATGGCAGACAATGAGGGCTGCTGAGAAGCCAAGGACAATGGCACTGGGTTTTGATCCTACTTCATGTTCTGGCTTTGTGGGAGCATAGCCAGTGTGGATGTTCACCTTCCTAGACCAGGATGGAGGGGGGAGGACTTTGGACTTTCCACAGGGCAGGGAACCCTGACTGCTCTTCAGACTGGAGAGGGAGGGGGAGAGGAGTGGGGGGAGGGGGAGAGGAGTGGGAGGCTGGAAGGAGGCGGAAATTTTTTTCTCAATAAAAATAAATAAATAAATAAAAGAAAGAAAGAGGTATTCTACAATGAATAGTTTGTAGATATTCTGAGAGCCTGAAACCAGGGTTGGTAAAATAAAATGAATCTAGAAAAGAAACTTCCTGTCAGAACAAAGGAAAAAGAAACTCTACTCCAAAAATCACATAAATATGTCCTTGCAAAATATCCTCGTAATCTCTAACATTAAACTAAACTTTATTAGATGTGAAAAAAAGTAGACATAAAAGATAAAAGAAAAAAAGAAAAAATTGAATCAATGAGAACAGAGACTGAGATGGCCCAAATTCTGGATTTAGTAGGCAAGGGCATAAATAGATTATCATAAGTAAGTATTACGTGTGTTTTATTGAGCTACAGTGAAGTAGATGGTCTTAGTGAGTTGTGAGTTGGGGAGCTTCAATACAGAAGTAAAACTACATAAAAATCCAAGAATAGACATTTAAAATGAATGCAGAAGTAAACTTTATGATAATGAAAGAACAGTGACATCAATGAAACTAAATTTCCATGGTTGAAGGATTTGCATAGGAGGAAAAAGCAGGCCACAGTTCTCTCTACGTGCACTAGGTCAAGTGTAAAACCTAACAGATTTTATGAAAATTGCAACAATGACCCTTATAGGTCATGAAGATAAATGAAAAACTCTTGAATAAAATATTAGTAAATCAAATCAAGAGCAGGGCATGGTGGCACAAACCTGTAATCCAAAACTTGGGAGGATGAGGCAGGAGCGTGCAGAGAGTTTGAAGGACAGCTGTGAAGATATAATGAGTTTGAAGTCGGCCTGAGCTATACAGTGAGATCTCTGTCAGAAAGCTAGCTAACAACTGATCACCACAGCAGTGATTGTAATGGCCGAATTGAGAGAACCACAAAGGACAAGTAAATGTAACCTTGATGGGCCTCTTGTGACAAAGGAAAGGATTGGAACCCTGTCAGAGGAACTGACCTTGCCACTTTTCAGAAGAAAACAGTCTAAGTTAAAGACCACACTGAGGACTCAACTATGCCTGCTGTCTTTTCAGGACCTGTGGCTGCCATCAGTCATGGATTTCAGAGTAGATACTGTAAACTAGATATTAGAACAGCTCGAGTAGATAATTACAGACCCTTTGTGTGTGTGTGTGTGTGTGTGTGTGTGTGTGTGTGTGTGTGTGTGTGTGTTTTATATTCCTTTGTATTTTTCAATACAACATCAGTATGGAATTTCACCATGGGTTTTCCTTTCCAAAAACTCAGGCTAAGGTGGAATGACCCAGAATGCAGAAGGCATACCGAAATATAGTGGGTGAGGATTTTGTATGACGGTATTAAATTCAGGTCATGGGGAATCTTCAGCGTGGACCCAAGGATTAAGAGCATACTTCCTGCCAATAATGTGCAGTTTTGTATTCAAGCAGAGTGGTAGGAACAAGGCTCCGCATATAAAAATGACAGAGGCATTCATTAGCTAATTAAACTGAGGAGCTGATGCTGCCGGTTCTCTCTCTCTTCACAAAGTCCTTATGGACCTTCCATTTAATTACATCACTCCTGACAGTGACTGCTCTGTCTTGGCAGGACGGATAAAGGTCAGGGGTGAACAAAGGCTCTGCAGGGAATTAGTGAAAAGCATAGCAGCAGCCATGAATCAAGGGCAATCATCCCTCCTGCTTTCTGAGTCTTCCAAGAGGACTGGCTGGTGTCCAGGTAGCATCAGGACTCCAAACCAAGTCCTTTGGACTTTGTTATTAATGACAATAGTGCATTAGGCAACTTTTGGAGCAAACAAGGGATCTAGTTAGTACTGTATGTTTCAAACATTTTTGGAAGGTGGAGTAAAAGAAGAAGAGATACAAACTAACAGAAAGTAATTTTCTCCTTAGGCTGCTGCTGATTACTTTTACAGGGTTGAACAGATAGATACTTAAGAATTGCTTTTTTTTTTTAAGCAATGTATTCTTAGATACCACGGCTGTATTCCTGTTTTTCTCCAGCTCACAAGGAAAATCTGTTCTTGGGCTGTAAGGGCTGCATGATAGAGATGGAAGTGTCTCATGTCAAAGATGCTTCCAGCCAAAGAATTGATTCTGGGGTATTGTATCAAATCTGTGCAACTTCAGTGCAGAGTCCAATGGGGGGAGGCAGAGAGAGAGAGAGAGAACAATCACCTTTCTAGTAGCTATGGCAAAAATATCTATCAAAGACATTTAAGGGAAGGCAGATTTATATCATCTTATGGTGTCAGGGGTAACACTCTGCCTTGGGGGAATCATATGGAGTGAGAGGTAACACTCTGCCTTGGTGGGATTGTACAGTGTCAGAGTTAACACTCTGCCCTAGTGGGATCGTACGGTGTTAGAAGTAACACTCTGCCCTGGTGGGATTGTGTGGTGTCGGGGGTAACACTCTGCCCTGGTGGGATCGTATGGTGTCGGGGGTAACACTCTGCCTTGGTAGATTATACAGTGTCAAGGGTAACACTCTGCTTTGGTGGGATCTTATGGTGTCAGGGGTAACACTCTGCCCTGGTGGGATCTTATGGTGCCTGTGGGGTAGACATGACTCTGTTGCAGTGGGGAAGACATGGCTGCAGTGGCATTGCTAACAGCAGCAAGATTGTGCAGCAGCCAGCTGCCCCATTACATCTAGGCAGAAGCAGAATGAAGGACCAGGCAGGCTATGACCTCACAGGCCTAAACACCGTAACTCACTTGCACTACCAGACCTCACCCACTCGTGGTTTTTTTCAACCCTCCCCAAACAACAGCACCAGCTGGGGACCAGGCGTTCAACCACAGGATTGTGTGAGAGGATGTTTTACGTTTAAGCAGGAAAGGAAATGATTTTGCCTGCCCTAACCGGGACACCCAAACATGTTAGAGAATCTCTCCCCACAGTGACGATAGCACCAGTATTACATAGGGAAAGGACAGAGATGTGGGTATGGGAGTGGAGGAGACAAGAACTATACGTATAGCAATCCCAGTCAGCTGGGGGGCTGGTCAGTGTTACTCTACGGGGTCCTTTGCCTTCAGAGTTTGAAGAGTACCAGTGCTCTCAGTATGAGATGGTTTTAAATCAAGCTTGGTAGCTCTGATTTGAGACAAGCTGGGAAAGAGGGAACATGTAAACGGTAAAGCAGATTGGAGAGGGAAACAGGCTCAATAAAGATAAGAGCTGGGTGAGTTCCCGATAGAACATCCCCATTGTCTCAGTGTGTGGGTGCACCCCTCGCAGTCCTGAGTTCCTTGCTCGTGCTCTCTCTCCATCTGCTCCTGATTTGTACCTTGAGATTTCAGTCCGGTGCTCCAATGTGGGTCTCTGTCTCTGTCTCCTTTCATTGCCTGATGAAGGTTAATATTCAGGAGGGTGCCTATATGTTTTTCTTTGGGTTCGCCTTCTTATTTAGCTTCTCTAGGATCACAAACTTTAGGCTCAATGTCCTTTATTTATGGCTAGAAACCAAATATGAGTGAGTACATCTCATGTTCCTCTTTTTGGGTCTGGCTTACCTTACTCAGGATAGTGTTTTCTATTTCTGTCCATTTGTATGAAAACTTCAAGAAGTCCTTGTTTTTTACTGCTGAGTAGCCTGGGTCTGAAAAAACATGGGATAAAACTAGACTCGCTGAACATAACAGACAATGAGGACTACTGAGAACTCAAGAACAATGGCAATGGAGTTTTGATCCTACTGCACATACTGGCTTTGTGGGAGTCTAGGCAGTTTGGATGCTCACCTTACTAGACCTCGACGGAGGTGGGTGGTCCTTGGACTTCCCACAGGGCAGGGAACCCTGATTGCTCTTTGGGCTGAAAAGGGAGGGTGACTTGATAGGGAGAGGGGGAGAGAAATGGGAGGTGGTGGCAGGGAGGAGGCAGAAATCTTTAATAAATAAATAAATTTAAAAAAATAAAAGAATTAGATGAGAAAAAAAAAGATAAGAGCTGGGTTCTTTTTAAGGGACAAAGGAAAGTTGCAGAAGAATCCACCTAACCCTGAGCAGACCTGAGCTGTAGCAGTCAGCAAAACTGATTGTTTCTACATCCCCTCCCTTTCAGGGAATCCATTCCTCTGCATTCCTACCTGTCAGCAAAGCTAAGTGAAGTGCCCATAAATCCGAATTCACTCCATCACCGCAGTTAGTGGTCTTAGGATCAGCTGAGTCTTAGCCAGGCAGGAAGTACAAATTATACACGTCAAGGCAAAAATCTCCATAAATATGGATTCCAACTAAAAGTTTCTAACAGAGGAAGAAATCTCATTGGGATACTGGCAATTTCTTCTTGAATCTCATCTTTTTTTTATTTGTTTGTTTATTAGGATTTTTGGTGCTTTATTTATTTATTTTGACAAAGTTTCTCTGTATAACATCCCCAACTGTCATGAAAATCATTTTGTAGACCAGGCTGCCTTTAAATTCACAGAGATTTGCCTGTCTCTGCCTCCTAAGTGCTGGGAATAAAAGTGCAGGCCAACGTGCCTGGCAGCAATTTCTTCCACATGCATTGTTACTCAAACAGGTGCTGAGGACACATAATAACAATTTTGCTAATAAAACGAATCTGAACTTCTCAATACGTAAGTTCAATTGTTATTAAATATATCGATATTTTTGACTGTTTCTTCAAAAAAAATCTTGAAAAACATTGTGGCACAAAGGCAAAATGGAACCTGTGGAGCAGGGTGGCATCATCGACTTGTGACCAAATAAAATCACTGTCCTGTATGAAGCCTTGGGTTGGAGCTGCTCTTTTGTATACTTCCTGTAAACTTTTGGGTCTCCAGATAGAAGGACACGAATTCTTCCTCTGGTTTTGAATAAAGAAAATATGAATTTCTAGACATGGTTGGCCACTAAAAAGGGCTGGAGTCCACATAGAGAAGGAGTATTGAACATTAGTCAAGGAGAAGAAGGAGACCCATCAATGTCATGTTTCAAGCTCTGTGTTAAATACATGTTACACTGTGTCACATCCATTTTTTCCTTTAACCCCCACGACAAGCTGAAAGAAGAATAAAGCGAGGAAAATGAGGAGCCACCATCTTGATTTTCACACAACCTAGAATTTCTTGGGATACAGAGTTTGGATAAATGGCTGAAACACTAATAGAACGCAAAAAGTAGACAAAGAAATGTTGAGGCAATGTGTAAAAGATGAAGCAGCAAAAGGCAAGGAATCTTTTCAATTGGAAAGTATGACCTTGGATTTAAAGATAATCAGTTCTCCAGGCACAGTGAGCAAAGGATGAGGATTTTTCTAGAAAAAGAGCTGTGGGGACACAGGGTGGTCTCTTGAGAGTATCCTCTTACCTGCTTTGCACAGGAAGGCAAGGTCTGAGACTGTGATCAGTACAAGAGAAAGGGAAAGGCTGAAATCAAGGTTGAAGAAGAGCAAACAAGACTCCAGAGCACAGAATCTAATAGAGGTAGCAGAGGGGCCAAGTGCAGACATATTACACATGAGTTAGTTTCTATGAAGGGACAAAGGCTTTATATTAATCAATAGTCTATATCATATCTAAAAGCCACACAGAAGGAGAAGGGTGCACAAGTTATAAGAAGGTTCATTATTTGATACCGTTTTTATCAGAAAAGGTTTTTCCTTTAGGAGGCCTACCATCTTCTTTAGTGGTGATGCCCAAAAGAGTTCTTTCCCATTGATATCAACATTATTTTCAAGCACAAAAAGCTCCCTTATAGTTTATTGCCGTGTCTGAATGCATATCTACTTCCTACCTTCTTCCTTCCTTTCTTCCTTCTCTCTTTCTCAATCTCTCTCCCTTCTTTCATTTGTCCTTCCCTCCTTCCTTCCTCCCTCTCTCTTTCTTTTCTTCTTTCTTTCTCTCTCTCTCTTTCTTTCTTTCTTTCTTTCTTTCTTTCTTTCTTTCTTCTTTCTTTAGATATCTGTATATCTGTAGTTTACAGACCATGTCAGCCATCAAGTCCCACTCAGCTATCCATCATCTCTCTCACTCAATGCCATATAATTCTTTCATGTAGAAGGCTAACAGATGCATATATCACTTCTCTTTTCCAGCTCTGAACTTGAATGCTTCAGAGATCCATGATTTTGAGAGCATCTATCATACTTTCCTTGGAATGGTCTTGCTGTGTGTGAAATAGTTGGAACTTATTCACTCCAACAGGTAAGGTTTAAGTGCCACATAAACAGAAGTGTCAAGGACCAGCCTCGACAAAACACCTCTTGCCAGGGTAGGGGCATGAGAGTTTTGAAATATAAATAAAAAATATGAAAATCTATGAAAAGCAATAAAACAAAAACCATAGAATAATACTGGGGGGGAGTGTTTTAATGAATACTGATATTGTCCACATTTAATTTTCCATACATCTTTATACCCCAATACAAAAGGGGGAAGAAGGCAACAAAAGATTTTTTTAAAACATGATACAAAGGACGACTTGGACAGTTAATTGTTTTTAACACTTTGCAACATCAAGTCCTTAGCATTCTGTTGTTTAGGCAGTGAAGCCACTCTAGAGCAAGTATCCTGAAGGCAGCCATTCCCCAGGTAACCTCATATTATAAAAGAAGAAGCAGAAATATGGTTACATATCCCTACCATCTATCAGGATAAAACAGATCTACTTGGATGAGCCATAATAATGTCAAAAAAAAAGAAGCAACCACATCCTAAATCAGGACCTATTTCTACACTTGTCAATCATTTTGAGCAACCTCCAAACTCTCTGATCATCAGACAAGATGAAAATATGCTCACATTTTTGCGCCTCCATACAGAAGCACAAATCTAATTATTAACTATCTCTGGGGTCAGATGGGACCAACAATTCTGGTTGTTGAGACAGATTTAGTTATAAATTAGACAGACTTAGTTATAAATTAGGCAATACAGATAAGAGTTAAAAACTTTTGCTGCAATGGGCACTGTAGAAAACCAAATACGGCTACTTGATTTAGAGTTGGGATATGAGATTTTTCAGGAAAATCTTATGGTTCAGTGATAGGCTATGACTGGGTGATGAACCTAGTCCTGAGGAATCAATAAGAGAGTTGACTGAGGAAGTGACACTTTCACTGAACCTTAAAATGCAGAGGGAAAGAAAAAAGAACAGAGATAGACAGACAGAAAGACAAGGGGTTTCCAACCAGGTGCAATTTTTTTTTTTTTTTTTTTTTTGTGGCAGAGTGAGGCTTGGAAATTTTGAAGAACTGAAAGACTACATCTTTGGTTAAGTGATGTCAAAAGAAGATAGACAGTGATGAGACTAGAGAAGTGGATGAAGACTGCAATGCAGAACCTTCTGGTTTATAATGGACCAATTTTATATTGGCAAATGATAAAAATATAGATGGTTTTAAGTTAGTGTATTATGGACAAGCATTTATACTTCTCAAGGATTATTCCAGTGCCTCTGAAAATGTGTTGATGGGAGGCACTGTGAGCGAGAGGAGACTTGTTAATGTGGCTGTTTTAGTTGTACCAATGTAAAGTGTTATCCTTCTGGCTCTAAAGAGAGAGCAGAAGGGAGCACAAAGATTCACAAAATAAGAGGGTGTAAGTGAAGATGCTGTGACACTGAAAAAGGAGCAGGAACGGGAAAAGGAATGTCTTTCAATGGTGCAGGTAAACAGGGCCATTTAGTACAACAATGATCATGAAACGGAAAGAGAAACCACTTAGAGGTAAGCACAAGGTTTACGTTCACTGAGAAACTAATAAGAAACCCAGGAAGCAAACCATCTTGGGATTTGCAATTTTGTTACTCATAGGAGAGGTAAGAAAAGAAGGATAAATTGTTTCACTGGCTGGTGGTAGGAATCCAAATCACTATCTCTAGGAGCAGGCTGAAGAGCGACAGCGAAAGAGAATAGAGTCAAAGCCTGAGAGGTTTTAAGTCCACACAAGGAACCATGAAATGGTGACAATCAATATGGGGGAGAACCAGAGAGTAGTCCTTGGTTAAAAACGACCTCAGCAGTGGGGAGTAGGAGAGCATCCAGGGAAAGGAGGGGCTAAGTGTCTGATGGTTTTTGAAAGTGCTGCTTCAAGGGAGTTGGAAAGGAATCATGAGCAAAAGGATGACATAGAAGAGTGTGTGGGTACAGGACTGTAGGCAGACAATTTGACTTCAATGTCACAAGCTCCTACAAACACAGAAGAGGAGAGAACCTCTGTTGTATGAGGCCAGAATTAACCTGACAACCCAAATGAATAGTGAATTAATAAGAAACTATAGAAATTTTTCTCTGTAAAATGCCAACAAATTGAACCTGGCAAACATACACAAAAAAGATCATACACCATGACCATGACTAAGGTATGCTAAGTAGAAAAAAATTCAGAGACTATATATATTATTGATAGAATAAAGAGGTACTTTATTTCAAGTAAATATTTCACTTAATATATGGAAGAAAAGAATTTATAAAACTCTGATGTCTTTTCATAGCGAATACATAAAAGTAGGAAATGAAAGGTACTTCTTCAATATGAAAATGACCCCTACAAAGAAGCAACAAAATAAACAGCAAGAACAGTGAAAAGCTGGAGTGACTGAGGAAGCCCTTTCTCAACGTTTCTATTTGTCGTTGCACTGGGTATTCGGGCAGAGTGACTAGAGCGTGTGACTGCAAAGCCACCTATATTGGAAAGGGATCCCTTATAGTAGCCATGCATCCACCAACTTCTTTGTGACTAATAGGTAAATAAATTGTTTTGGAATGCACTTACATACCATTAGTATCCACCCAAACTGAGACTAAAAGAATCATTATGTAACACCAGAGACCTATGTTGCAGATTTTTCTGCTTTATTCTTATCTACCTATCTGATGTTTTCATCAACATACTTGACAGCACCCTAGCCTGTTGAGCTATCTCCATGGCCACAGACTGTTTATTTTAATCCAATTTTGCAGTTTTATGGAACAGATAATTTTATACCTGCTTTGTCCTTTATGCTCAGAACCTCTTTGGTTATTTGGTGAGCTTTGAAATTCCATCCAATTGTCCTTCCTTCCTTCTGTCCTTCCTTCCTTCCTTCTTCCTTTCTTCCTCCGTCCCTTACTCCCTCCTTTCCCTCCTTCCTGTCCCCTTCTTGAGTGTGTGTGTGTGTGTGGCCCCTTTAAGTCCAAGTCCACATGCCAGGCAAGCTCTCTCCTAATGAGCTGCACATCCAACTCTGTTTTATTCAATATGGTTGTTTGTTTGTTTACTATTTATAGGGAAAATGTCAGTGGAGTTTTGAAGGCCTGTACCAAATCATCTGTATATTGCTTTAGGGAGTATGGCCATTTAAATAGCACTTCCAGACCATGAGCTCATAGATCTTCTTCATTAACTTTAATGAACATTTTATGGTTTTGCACACCCAGGTCTTTTGCCTCCTCAGTTAAGATTACTCTAGCGTTTTAATTTTGGGGTGCTACTGTAAATGACTGGTTTCTTGCCCTGCACTATCATCATCTTAATTGTGCTGTAACTTCTTTTTATTTCTTTCCTCTCTCATCTTCTCTGTGAGTAGAACATTTTCTTTCGTAGTATGCTGTGAGTCTTTAGCTTTTAAATTTTTGTGTATGTGCTATAGAGACTTAGTATGACAAGGGCTATTTGGCAGCATCTTACAGTTATTAAAGGCTATTTTAAAAGATAAGAATTTAACTTTGAAATAAAACCCCACATTCACTACACATGTCCTTTTGAAACAGGCTCTCTCTATCTCTATGAAGCCCTGGTCCATCTGGAACTTGGTGTATGGACAAGGCCAGACTGGAACAAACTCACAGGGATCCCCCTACCTGTGCCTCCTGAGTGTTGGTAGTAAAGGTGTGTACCACCACGTTCAATCATGTATTATAGTTTTTATATACCACTTTAAATATTTTTTAAATAGTGTTTTGTCAGACAAACTATGGTGATGATTATTATCTCAAAAGCTAGTGTCTCTGTGTCTGAGTATTAAAAGTTGAGGGAGCCCAGTCCTCCCGGCGCCCGGGCGGGCTCCACTGCCCTTGTTTCTGTGGCCTGCCTGCACCAAGGAGGGTAGGCGCTTTGTTTGCGAGCTGCCCAACCAGCACCGAGGCCTGATCTCTCGGCCCCAGGAGAACCAGCATTGGGGTGAGTTTCTGGCCCGCGGCGCCAGCCAGGGACAGGGATCTCGGGGGTCCCTTGGCCTCCTGTCTTTCTTGGGCTCTCTGCAGGACCTCTATTCCCTGGTTACTGCCTCTTTCTTCCTGGCCCACCCAGCTTCCGTATAGAGCCCTCCCCACTTGCCCCCCCCCCCCCCCCCCCCCCCCCCCCCCGCCCTCTTTTGGCGCGAGGCATTGGGAGCTGGGTCCCAGTCCTCCCGGCGCCCGGGCGGGCTCCACTGCCCTTGTTTCTGTGGCCTGCCTGCACCAAGGAGGGTAGGCGCTTTGTTTGCGAGCTGCCCAACCAGCACGGAGGCCTGATCTCTCGGCCCCAGGAGAACCAGCGTTGAGGAGAACCAGCATTGGGGAGAACCAGCGTTGGGACGAGCCAGGGTTGGGCACGGAGACCTGATCCCTTGGTGCCAGGAGAGCCAACATTTGGGAGGCCGCGTTGGGTAGGCAAGGAGACCTGATCTGGTAAAAGAAGACCCATAAGGGAGTATTTGGAAGAAGAGATGGGCAGACGTCAAGGCAAGAATTCGCCCAACAAATTGAAAAGCAACATGAAGCCACCAGAATCCAGCAACCTCACAACGGAAGGACATGAACACCTTAATCAAGAAGGAGAAAAGTTTGACTTCATGAAAGTGATTGACGCCCTTAAACAGCATGTAAAAAACGCCCTTATAGAAATGGATGAGAAATATAACAGAAAGTTTGAAGAATTGAATAAATCAGTGAATGATACCCTAGAAAACCAAGGAAAAACAATCAAACAGATAATGGAAACAGTTCAAGACTTGAAAACTGAATTAGAGGCAAAGAAGAAAACACAAACAGAGGGCCGGCTGGACATGGAAAATCTAGGTAAACGAATAGAGACTACAGAAACAAGCATAACCAGCAGAATACAAGAGATAGAAGAAAGACTCTCAGATTCTGAAGATACCATAGAGAAAATAAACACTATGATCAAAGAAAACAGCAAGTCCAACAAACTCTCATCACAAAACATTCAGGAAATATGGGACACAATAAAAAGACCAAACCTAAGAATAATAGGAGTAGAAGAAGGAGAAGAAGTGCAGCTCAATGGTCCAGAAAATATATTTAATAAAATTATAGAAGAAAACTTTCCCAACCTAAAGAAAGATATACCTATGAAGGTGCAAGAAGCATACAGAACACCGAATAGGCTGGATCAAAAAAAAACATCCCCTCGCCATATAATTATCAAAACACAAAGCATTCAGAATAAGGAAAAAATATTAAGAGCGGCAAAGGAAAAAGGCCAAATTACTTACAAAGGTAAACCTATCAGACTTACACCTGACTTTTCCATGGAAACCATGAAAGCCAGAAGGTCCTGGATAGATGTACTGCAGAAACTGAGAGACCATGGATGCAAGCCCAGATTACTATACCCAGCCAAGCTTTCGTTCACTATAAATGGAGAAAATAAAATTTTCCAGGATAAAAACAAATTCAAACAATATGCAGCCACAAATCCAGCCTTACAGAAAGTAATAGAAGGAAAATCACTAACCAAGGAATCCAATAATGACCACAATAACTCAGACATCTAGAGACCCTTCATCAACACAAACCAAAGAAGGGATACACACAAACTCTACGACTAAAAAACAATGACCGGAGTTAACAACCACTGGTCATTAATATCACTTAATGTCAATGGTCTCAACTCACCTATAAAAAGGCACAGGCTAAGAGATTGGATAAGGAAACAGGATCCAACATTCTGCTGTTTACAAGAAACACACCTCAACCACAAAGACAGGCACCTACTCAGAGTAAAGGGTTGGGAAAAGGCCTATCAAGCAAATGGACCTAAGAAACAAGCAGGTGTGGCCATACTAATCTCTAACAAAGTTGACTTCAAACTTAAATCAATCAGAAGAGATGGAGAGGGGCATTTTATATTCATAACAGGAACAGTTCATCAGGATGAAGTCTCAATCCTGAACATCTATGCCCCTAATATAAAAGCACCCACGTACATAAAAGAAACATTGCTAAAATTCAAGGCAGCCATCAAACCGCACACACTAATAGTAGGAGATTTCAACACTCCTCTCTCACCAATGGACAGGTCAATCAGACAGAAACCTAACAGAGAAATAAGACAACTAATGGAGGTAATGAAAGAAATGGACTTAACAGACATCTATAGAACATTCCACCCAAATAGGAAAGAATACACCTTCTTCTCTGCAGCTCATGGAACCTTCTCGAAAATCGACCACATAGTCGGTAACAAAGCAAACATCCACAGTTACAAAAAAGTATTACTAACCACCTGTGTCTTATCAGATCACCATGGATTAAAGTTAGAATTCAACAACAAGGCTACCCCCGGAAAGCCCACAAAGTCATGGAAACTGAACAGCCAACTACTGAACCACACCTGGATTAAGGAAGAAATAAAGAAAGAAATTAAAGTCTTCCTGGAATTCAATGAAAATAAAGAAACAACATACTCAAACTTATGGGACACTATGAAAGCAGTCCTAAGAGGAAAGTTCATAGCATTAAGTGCCCACTTAAAGAAAACAGAGAAAGCTCACATTGGAGACTTAACAGCCCACCTGAAAGCTCTAGAAAAAAAAGAAGCAGACT
The DNA here is from genome assembly GCF_037038515.1 of Microtus pennsylvanicus. Taxonomy (NCBI): domain Eukaryota; kingdom Metazoa; phylum Chordata; class Mammalia; order Rodentia; family Cricetidae; genus Microtus; species Microtus pennsylvanicus. Next base: position 67,344,208 of record NC_134579.1, read on the forward strand.
CACCTAGGAGGAGTAGGAGACTGGAAATAATCAAACTGAGGGCTGAAATCAATAAAATAGAAACACAGAGAACAATCCAAAGAATCAATGAAACAAAAAGCTGGTTCCTGGAGAAAATCAACAAGATTGACAAACCCCTATCCAAACTAATCAAACGGCAGAGAGAGAATTTGCAAATTAATAAGATCAGAAATGAAAAGGGGGACATAACCACAGACACAGAGGAAATTCAGAGAATCATTAGATCCTACTACAAAAGCCTATACGCCACAAAACTGGAAAATGTAAAGGAAATGGATACTTTCTTAGATAAATATCATTTACCAAAGTTAAATCAGGACCAGGTGAACAATCTAAATAGACCTGTTAGTCGCGAAGAATTAGAAGAGGTTATCAAAAACCTCCCTACCAAAAAAAGCCCAGGACCAGATGGTTTCAATGCGGAATTCTACCAGAACTTCCAAGAAGACCTAATACCTATACTCCTTAATGTATTTCACAATATAGAAACTGAAGGGTCATTACCAAATTCCTTTTATGAAGCTACAGTTACTCTGATACCAAAACCACACAAAGACTCAACCAGGAAAGAGAATTACAGGCCGATCTCACTCATGAATATCGACGCAAAAATCCTCAACAAAATACTGGCAAACCGAATCCAAGAACACATCCGAAAAATTATCCATTATGATCAAGTAGGCTTCATTCCTGAGATGCAGGGCTGGTTCAACATACGAAAATCTATCAATGTAATCCATCATATAAATAAACTGAAAGAAAAAAACCATATGATCATTTCATTAGATGCTGAAAAAGCATTCGACAAAATTCAACATCTATTTATGTTAAAAGTCTTGGAGAGATTAGGGATACAAGGGTCATACCTAAATATAATAAAAGCTATATACAGCAAGCCGACAGCTATCATCAAATTAAACGGAGAGAAACTCAAAGCCATCCCGCTTAACTCAGGAACACGACAAGGCTGTCCACTTTCGCCATACCTCTTCAATATAGTGCTGGAAGTTCTAGCAATAGCAATAAGACAGCATAATGGGATCAAGGGGATTCGAATTGGAAAGGAAGAAGTTAAACTTTCGTTATTCGCAGATGATATGATAGTGTACATAAGCGATCCCCAAAACTCCACCAAAGAACTTTTACAGCTGATTAACAGCTTTAGTAATGTGGCAGGATACAAGATCAACTCCAAAAAATCAGTCGCCCTCTTATACACAAAGGATATGGAAGCAGAGAGGGAAATCAGAGAAGCTTCTCCATTCACGATAGCCACAAACAGCATAAAATATCTTGGGGTAAATCTAACCAAGGAAGTGAAAGATCTATTTGACAAGAACTTTAAGGCATTGAAGAAAGAAATTGATGAGGATACCAAAAAATGGATGGACATCCCTTGCTCTTGGATTGGGAGGATCAACATAGTAAAAATGGCAATTCTACCTAAGGCAATTTATAGATTCAATGCAATCCCCATCAAGATCCCATCAAAATTCTTCACAGATCTGGAGAGGACAATAATCAACTTTATATGGAAAAACAAAAAACCCAGGATAGCCAAAACAATCCTATACAATAAAGGATCTTCTGGAGGCATTACCATCCCTGACTTCAAACTCTATTACAGAGCTACAGTAATGAAAACAGGGTGGTACTGGCATAAAAACAGAGAAGTCGACCAATGGAATCGTATAGAAGACCCGGATTTTACCCCACAAACCTATGAACACCTCATTTTCGATAAAGGAGCTAAAAGTATACAATGGAAGAAAGAAAGCATCTTCAACAAATGGTGCTGGCACAACTGGATGTCAACCTGTAGAAGAATGAAAATAGACCCATATCTATCACCGTGCACAATACTCAAGTCCAAATGGATTAAAGACCTCATTATCAGCCCGAAAACACTGAACCTGATAGTAGAGAAAGTGGGAAATACCCTACAACAGATGGGCACAGGTGATCGCTTCTTAGGTATAACCCCAGAAGCACAGGCATTAAGGGCAACATTGAATAAATGGGACCTACTAAAACTGAGAAGCTTCTGTAAAGCAAAGGACACTGTCACTAAGACACAAAGGGAACCTACTGACTGGGAGATGATCTTCACCAACCCCGCAACAGACAAAGGTCTGATCTCCAAAATATATAGAGAACTCAAGAAACTAGACTTTAAAATGCTAATTAACCCAATTAAAAAATGGGGCACTGAACTGAACAGAGAATTCTCAACAGAAGAACTTCAAATGGCCAAAAGATACTTAAGGTCGTGCTCAACTTCCTTAGCAATCAGGGAAATGCAAATCAAAACAACTTTGAGATACCATCTTACACCTGTCAGAATGGCTAAAGTCAAAAACACCAAGGATAGCCTTTGCTGGAGAGGCTGTGGAGGAAGGGGTACCCTCATCCATTGCTGGTGGGAATGCAATCTTGTGCAACCACTGTGGAAGTCAGTGTTTCGGTTTCTCAGGAAATTCGGGATCAACCTACCCCTGGACCCAGCAATACCACTCTTGGGAATTTACCCAAGAGATGCTCTATCACATGTCAAAAGCATTTGTTCAACTATGTTCATAGCAGTATTATTTGTAATAGCCAGAACCTGGAAACAACCTAGATGCCCTTCAATGGAAGAATGGATGAAGAAAGTATGGAATATATACACACTAGAGTACTACGCTGCAGTAAAAAACAATGACTTCTCGAATTTTGCATGCAAATGGATGGAAATAGAAAGCACTATCCTGAGTGAGGTATCCCAGACCCAAAAAGAAGAACATGGGATGTACTCACTCATAATTGGTTTCTAGCCATAAATAGGGGTCACAGAATCTACAATTGGCGAACCTAAAGAAGCTAAGTAAGAAGGTGAACACAAGGAAAAACATATCGTTATCCTCTTGGATAAGGGAAGTAGACAAAATTGCCGGGGAGAAAAGTGGGATCTTGGGGGTGGGGTGGGATGGGGGTTAGGGGAGATGGGGAGAGAAAAGGTAGAAGGGAAGGAGGGGGGACTTGGGGAAATAGGAGGATCGGGATAAAGGAAGGTTGGATAGGGGAGCACGTAACCACAATTCTTAGTTAAGGGACCCACTTTAGGGTGGGCAGGAGAATTGACCCTAGAGGGGCTCCCAGGTGCCCAAGCTGAGGTCCCCAGTTACTTCCTTGGGCAGCTGAGGATAGGGAACCTGAAATGACCCCATCCTAGCGCAATACTGATGAATATCTTGCATTACATCTTAGAACTTTCATCTGGTGATGGATGGAGATAGAGACAGAGACCCACACTGGAGCACTGGACTGAGCTCCCAAGGTCCCAACGAGGAGCAGAAGGAGGGAGAACATGAGCAAAAAAGTCGGGACCACGAGGGGTGCACCCACCCACTGAGACAGTGGAGCTGATCTACTGGGAGCTCACCAAGGCCAGCTGGACTATTACCAAAAAAAGCATGGGATAAAACTGAACTCTCTGATCATGACGAACAATGAGGGCTGATGATACGCCAAGGACAATGGCACGCAGTTTTGATCCTACGCAATCTGCTGGCTTGGTGGGAGCCTAGCCAGTTTGGATGTTCACCTTCCTAAATATGGACGGAGGGGGGAGGACCTTGGACTTACCACAGGGCAGGGAACCCTGACTGATCTTTGGACTGGAGAGGGAGGGGGAGAGGAGTGGGGGGAAGGGGAGAGGGGTGGGAGGAGGGGGAGAAGAGTGGGAGGAGGGGGAGAAGAGTGGGAGGAGGGGGAGGGAAAGGGGAGGCTGGGAGGAGGTGGAAATTTGTTTTTTTTTCTTTATTCTTTTATCAATAAAAAAAAATAATCAAAAAAAAAAGTTGAGGGATTGACATGCTATGTAAAAGGAGGCTGCTTGTTCATCCTGGACACCTAGAACTGAAATCATCACACTGAATATGTATTAATTAAAACACTGCTTGGATTCGATTTGTCAGTATTTTATTTAGTATTTTTGCATCTGTGTTCATGAGTGAGATTCGTCTGTAATTCTCTTTCTTACTAATGTTTTTCTGTGATTTGGGTATCAGGGTAATTGTAACCTCATAAAAAGAGTTTGGCAATGTTCCTTCTAGTTCTATTGTGTGGAATAATTTGAAGAGTATTGGTATTAGTTCTTCTTTGAAAATCTTATAGAATTCTGAGCTGAAACCATCTGGTCCTGGGCTTTTTTTGGTTGGGAGACTTTTGATGACTGTTTCTATTTCTTCGGCATTTATAGGCCTGTTTAATTTGCTTATCTTGTCTTGATTTAATTTTGGTAAGTGAGGTAACCCAGACCCAGAAAGATAATTATCACATGTACTCACTCATAAGTGATTTTTAGACATAAAGCAAAGAAAACCAGCACACAAACCATAATCCCAGGGAATCTAGACAACAATGAGGACCCTAAGGGAGACATGCATAGATCTAATTTACAGGGGTAGTAGAAGAAGATGACAGGATCTCCTGAGTAAATTGGGAGCAAGGCGACCATGGAAAAGGGCTCAAGGGGAGAGGAGAGGCAGGGAGGGGAGCAGAGAAAAACATAGAGCTCAATAAAAATCAATTAGAAAACACTGCTTGGTCCATTAGCTCTAGCTTCTTATTGGCTAACTCATATTAATTTAACCCATTTCTATTAATCTGTGTATTGCCAAGTGGAAGTGGCTTACAGGCAAAGATTTGGTATGTCTGACTGTGGCAGCTTCATGGCATCTCTCTGACTCTGCCCTTCTTCCTCCCAGCATTCAGTCTAGTCCTCCCCACCTACCTAAGCTATGCTCTATCAACAGGCCAAGGCAAGTTCTTTATTAATTAATGGTAATCACAGCATACAGAGGGGACTCCTACTTCACCTCCTCTTTCCTGTTTAAATAAAAAGGAAGGTTTTAACTTTAACATAGTAAAATTACATATAACAAAACAGTTATCAAGCAAGAATTACAGTTACAATATTTCTATTTACTTTATCTTTTATTATAACTAAAGAAAACTATAACTATCTATCTATTCTTCAAGTCCATCAAATACTCCAGAAGGATATAACATTACCTAAGTAAACAGGAAGTACACTGTAAGCAACTTCCAAAACTCTAGAATTGACAGAGACATTTCACCATCTGGACAGTCACCAAAGTTCTTATGTATTTTTGTGGCATCCATCTTCAGCCTACAGGCCCATAGTATTTAGCAGACTTCCATGAAGCAGGAAATTTCAGAGACAGTTCTGCCTATATTAGCAGTTTGCCTTTCTCTTTCTTCTGTATCCTACAGAATGTCTTGCAGACTCTTTCATGAATCAAGAACTCCAAAATATCATCTTACCTTTAGGCAAGTTTAGCAGTCATTTCTTTGTGGATCCTGCATCCATTTCAGCAGTCCATGCAAGAGCAGTTAGTTTCCTGCTCAAATGGCTAACCAACTCCATAAGGAGCCTCTTTGATACCCATCTTCCTCTTGAAGTAGCTTGTGCTGCCAGGCGCAAATGTGTCTTACTCTCATGAAAAGTCTTAAGTTCTTAAACATTTTAAATGGCATATTCTGAAGGTCTCTGAAAGATTTGAAGAATAGCTATCTAACTGAAATATATCTCCATACATCTAGAAAATCCAACCAACATGACTACAAACTTGACTATTATAGATGATTATTAATATATATTACATTATACATTACCTCTTTTAAATGAACTACACAATCACAATACCTTAATCAAGAGCAGAAATATACATATAGCAAGAGTAACCTTAAAATTTCATCAATAAACCAAGATCCACACCAATGCAAATCTCTATAGCACATCCCCCTTTAAATGTAAAGAAGCACTTACAAACAATATTTGGGAATATGGGCGTAGTTTTGTCCAAAATTCTTCTTACTGTTTGGGGGCACTGTTAATTAGGTCTTTCATGGCATATCCTGTGTGCTAAGTTCATCTCAGTCAACAGTTGGGTGAAGTAATTTTTGAGGGTGTTCATGGCACCCTTTCAGGGGTTCTTGTTTCATCATACTATATATACAGGTCTGGAAGCAATCCACAGGTTCTCATCCACTGAGGGAACAAGAGACAAACCTCTTTTCCAATGTAACATATCCTTAGACCCAAATTTGGAAGTCATGATACCTGTATAATATACATGCTGGTTTAGAACAGCAGCTCATAAAATGAAATGTCTCTCTGTACTTAGCTCCTTCACTGTCAAAAAATTCAAAGAAGACACAATAACATACATAATCCAGACTCTCTGTGCATATTCCATCTTTCATGGCTTATATATTTTTGCTCCATTACTTCTGTACTCTGTCACTTTAAAGACTTTACCCTTTTTTTAACCATTAACTTCCTTTTATGATTCTCTGTACTGTTTTTCTTCTCTCTCCTAAGCCTACATACATTTATCCAACACTGTGACCCATTTAGAGGTCTTTTTAAAAAAAAATCTGGATTTGTCTTTATTGCATATCTGTAATTCTTTACTGTCTTGAAGAGCTTTTAAAATGGTAAGAAGCTTGGTTGTAGCTGGTCTGGATGCTGGCTCCACCTCTCTCCACTTTTATTAAAATGGTGGAGGCTTTAGGGTCTCCAGGAAGGAGCTGCACTCAGCACTTTAACTCTGAGAATGAGCATGCAGCACATAAACCCTTTTTATCTGAGTAATAAATAAATCTGCCATGCAGAGCACTGCACAGCCTAGAATTAGCTCTGTGTATGGTGGTGGGAATCCGCCATACTCTCCTGCTTGTGCAAATCTAGTAGACCTAATCACATTGACTGCCCAGGCAGGGAGCACTGAGCCATGAGCATGGTCTCAGCTACTTTCCTCCCAACCTCGAGTGGGCACACAAACACCTGGGCCCACAAACGCCATTTAAATGCTCCATAGCCTGAGTTTGTGCTGGCAGCACAGCCCAGGAAACCAGATTTTAAAACTACCCTGCATTTTTTTTCTGCTATGGCTGAATCAGAAAAACCTCTTTTACTGGAGCTGTAGCATGCTGCCAGAAAATAGCAAGAAGTTGTGTTAAACTCCGCATTTTGTATGTGTGTGTAGAATTCCTTTTTAAGCCCTCTCAGGTTTTACATGGATTTAGTCTAACACGTTGGATTTTGCTTTTGCTTACACAGGAAATAGGAGGCTATGCGTTTCTTCTGGGCTAAGAAAAATAACGTTTGATCAAGAAAGACCCCCTTAGAAATCTCTCATAGGAGCGGATGACCCAGAAGTCTGAGTTCTACATCCAGAAAAACCTCAAGACTACTGGCTGAAATGATCAAGCCTCACAGGATACTCCAGTCATGACTTGATCATAATTCTAAATTTTCTTTAGGTCCCCATAAGATTATCAGCGGCCCAATTCAGCAGGAACTAGCCTAGGAAACTACGACCAGATTCCCCAAAAAATGAACTATGGATATTTTCCTTTGTTTAAAATGTTGGTCATAAGTTGTTATGGATAATGGTCAGGAAAAAAGCTAAACAAAGGATATTAGATTCAGAGTTCTTGTTCTTTAAAAAAAAAAGTGTGTATGGGGGGATTGCCGTGGGACAACGGTTTACACTGTAAAGAGTTGTTTCTTGTAGTTGTTTAATAAAATGTTGATTGGCCGATAGCTAGACAGGAAGTATAGGCAGGGTGACCATGCAGGAAGTAGAGGTGAGGCAATGAGAACAGGTAAATTCTGGAAAGAGGATTCTTCTGTCTGCAGTCATAACCCAGCCACAGAAGAGGCAAGGTGTGACTGCCTTGCTGAATAAGGTACCAAGTCATGTGGCTAACACAGACAAAAATAATGGGCTAATATAAGTTATAAGAGTTAATAAGAAGTATGAACTACTAGGCCAATCAGTTTATAACTAATGTAGACATCTGTGTGGTTTCTTTGGGACTTAATGACTGCAGGAACCAGGCAGGACAGAAACCTCAGTCAACAATGCTACATTCAGGAATGGTTTCTTTTTTCATAAAGAGCTTCTTACTTTTACCCCAGTCTATCTACATGCTTCCCTTTCATCGTTATGAATTCCATTTATGGTTTGTTGTAAAGTGTATCTGATGGTCATGAGCCTTCTTGGGCTTCACTCATCTAGGGAAATGTTTCCCTTTCTATGAAAGGCAGCCTGAGAATGGTTTTTTCTTTGCTTTGTCAATAACAAGTAAATATGGCAGGAGAAAAGATTTGTTGAGTTTGCATTAAGTTTACTAAATTAAATATTTGTGTGACAAAAAGCTGAAGAAAACTCATCTGTTTAGAAGTGAATCACCATAGTCAAAATTAGTTTGCAACTTTGAAGATCATACTTACAGGCTGTGATGTATTTCAATGGAAGAGCGGTTAGCTACTTAGCCCTGGGTTTGCTCTTCAACAACAACAACAACACACACACACACATACACATACATATATACACACACATAGACACACACATACATACACACACACACACACACACACACCCATATATATACACACAGGTAACAGCAACAAAGGAAATTAATGAAAATATCTTCAGAATTGAGATTCCTGGTGAATTTTACACTAAAGCTTAGAATAAAATCTTTTTTTATACTTAAATATAAGATTTACTTACATTATATTTTAAAATATAAATGTAAGTTTAAATACTTTCAAATATAAATGCAAGTAATTTAAATATCTTTAAGATATATTTAAAAACCATTTACATTTAACTTTATGATTTCATTGTAATAGTTACTCAAAAGTTTTCATTTTCAATTATTAGTTTATTTCTTGAGAGTTTATTTTCTATCTTATTATTTACATGTCTTTTAACATTTGTCCTGGAATAACACTATTTGATAATCGTATCTGTACATCCTCTTGACAACAAATGACACTGATGAATATTTTTCTTCTTTCCATAACTTTTAAAATAGACTTCAGACGTGAGGTTTATTGAATAACAATTTTGAAACACAGTGGTATGATAAGGTAGTAGGATCATACTTCAAACAATGAGCATTCTTAAACTTTGAGCCTTAACAATAAACAAAGAAGAATCACAGTTATTCTTTTAACCCTTTTACCTTTTTTAACCAGTTACAAAGTTGAGTGCTGTAATCCCATTTTCTTTTCTTTAATTACCTGGACATGCAGTTACTTATTCATACACCCAGCGTGCTCTCTTTCATATCATCCTCAACTGACTGAAATGATTTAAAGGGGCAGAAATGTATAGGATGTCTCTGGAAATCTTCCCAGTTTAGAAGTGGAGGGAGATACACAAACACACCGTGGTAGTAACAGAGGAAGGGACTATGGGTTGTGATGTATACAGTCCAGAGGATGAGACGAATATCATAACTCAAAGTAAGATGAATGAGCAAAGACTCTAAAGTCTTGGAGTGGGTGGCATTGGTCAGCAGCTTCCGAAATGAGAAGGGAAAACAGTCAGGAAACAAAGGGCACCAGTCAGCCGGAAATGTGACAGCAAAGCTCCGGGACAAAGAATATGGGGCGGGTTCAAAAATGACGACTGGAAAATGAGCCCGTGAAAGAACTTGCCTAGATATTAAAACAGGTAGTTCAGCCCATTCAGGAAAATATCAAATGAACTGGATAGCAAAAATATTGGTGGATAACAAAACTATTGGTATTTGCCCTATTTGAGTCCACTGTGTCCACTTGGAACAGAATCAGCTGTGTGTGATGCATTCTCTTAGGAGAAGCAAATGCCAAAACTAGAGGTCGTTACAGCACCCCTAGAGCCATTAAATTGGAATTCTGGATATATTGAAATACTCTGGCTTAAAATGAAACCCTCAATTAAGGCGACTATTAAAGAGAGTAATTGATGGGACGTTTGCCAGCTCTGAATTAATTAAATTGAGTCTTGATTTAAGAAAGTGCTGCTCGTAGCAGAACGAAACCATCCTTCTCTAGTGCAGCAATGCATCTCAACCCTGAGCTCTTTCCAGCTTTCATCCTATGGGCTGCTTAAAAATGTGATGCTGGTTATGCTGCTATTAAGAATATGATCAGTTGGCTCTAAATTAGTCAAATTGGTCCCACTTTTACCTGCTTTTTATGTTCTCAAGCTTAGCATCTCAGGATAATTAATGCTACAATAAGGAAAATAAACAAAAGTTTATGAAAACTCTCCATACACGTTCTGTTTCCCTAGTAACTGCTGTGGGCTTGTGCAGCATGTGTTTGATTGCGTGATCATATATAAGAATGCCTGCATTTAGTGAAATGGGCAGGTACAAGATGTATCGATCTGGTTCTTTCTCCCATTGACCGTGGGGCCAGTCTGTCACTTCTCCAGGCAGTGAATCACGGTGACAGGATGCATTCCATTTTATAAATTTCTTCCCTTTGTAGGATACTCATGCTTGGATCACACTCGCCCTTTGCAGGCAGGCTCTGCTGCAATCGACAGCCGTTTGGGGTATCTGCCTTGACTTGAAAATTGGGTTTCTCTGTTAGGACAGGAGATTTTCAACATGAAGGTCTTTTCAACCTCTCTCTGCTTCGGACTCCTGGCTTTGCTGTCTGTGATGAACCTTTTAAAATCTGCGCATGGAAGACAACCTCTGACCGCAGGTATGTGCACATGAATCTAAAGCCCTACAGGTTGGTGAGTGATCCTCATTGTTGGATTTATTTCATTTACTTTTCTGCCATTGCTGAAATAACTCTTTAAAGAAGTAATATAATTAATCACTGCACCCTCCTTAAGTAGCTGCTGTCCTGAACTGAACATATTCTGTGGAGCTTTTCTTCTCTGGCAAATTGTGTCAGCTTTGCCTGGAGTTGTACTAAATTAACGTCAGATACACACACACACACACACACACACACACACACACACACACACACACATTTCTAGTCACAGGCATTTATTTTAATTTGTACTATATGGTCAGAGATTTGGAATGTGTAAAAAGCTGTTGAGTCAGTCCCATTCCAGAAGTGCCCTGGAGAAAGGAGAAGACTTCTCTCATGTGAGATTATTAGCTGGATGCTCACAAAAGGTGCACCTTGGAGAAAGTAGAAGATAAAACTGTTTCTGCAGAGCGGAGAGGCGGGGAACACCTGGGGTGGGCGCAACACTCAGGTTAGATATTGATTTGAGTTTGTCTGGGTCACTAAGTTCATAGTATGCACATTAAGGAAACAGTGTAACTGTGACATCTATTAAAAATATACCATTATAAAGCCAGTGAAAGTGGATTTAGGGGCTGCTTTCTTTGAAAATGCAATGTATGCAAACTGCCTGCTCAGCTTGGCCATCAGATTACATTTAGTGGTGATTTATGACACAAACAAGTTCACTTCTGAAACACTAGTAAATTTTTTCATTTTAAAAATAATGACTTAAAAAAACAAAAGTAATGACTTAAATATACTGTTCATAAAACCTTATCCCTTCCGGCTTGAAACTGGGTGCTTTTCTTTTTCTTTTCTCTAACCTACACCCTGGCCAGGAAGGTCCTAGACTCACAGCTGGAAGTAGGAGGGAATTCAGTAAATGTTCTGTGACATTAGGGGAAGAAAAGGGATCAGCTTTCTCATTTTGGGACCTCATTCACTTTTACTGTACCTCTGTTACCTCTACTGTGTTTTTAAAAACCAACAAAGCTTACTTCTCTCATGAAGATTTTCCTATTGGCAGGTGAATACCACTAGAAGCAATTCCAAGGGTGGGTCTTGCAGACTCTGTATTCTACTGATGGCTTCCCCACTTTGCTCTCTCCATCCAAATCACTGTATTTGTAGGTCGCTATTGGTCTCTGCAAACTAATGAAATCGCTGGTGGTTCTGGCATAGTATAAATATGTGAGTAACGCTGTAGTGATTTGTTGAAGACTTTGCAGCCATCCTATGTGTTACTGGTCATTGCAACTCTGCTCGAGCCTCTGAGAAACATAAAAATACATATGCAACTCTAAGACATTGATAAGATTCATAAACATCGCCTCTGACCTCAAGATTCCACAGATGACTTGATTTTCAAGTGTCTCAAGCAGCATAGTGGAAAGGTATCTCTCCGAGACCCTCTTGGATCTCAGAATCAATGAACATTAATGAACATGATTAATTTGAAGAGTTGTCATTTTCTGTTCTACATATTTCAAGAATAAAATAAATTTTCCCCATACATATTACCTATCTCTATTGAGCCATGAGTAGCTCAATGCTGCTAGCGATTATTCATGGGGAAATATTGAAGCATGCCTCAGTTAAAAAGAGCAAACCTGGAAACTAGTTTACTAGAAAAGGAAGAAAGGACAACATAACCAGGAATGCCATGCAAGACCTATTTTGTCATATTATCATCTGGGAAGTTTCTGGTGTTCTTTCTGGTAGAATTTCTTGTTTCTGTTTTTCAAAAGCTTCACACGTTCCTGTGAGCAAAAGAAAACCGTTTGTTCATGCTGAGCCCAGGAGTGGTAATGGATCTGAATTTTCTGTCTTTGTCTATCACTCACATTCACCCGCCTGAGCACTTTATCTCTTCCTGTGGCAAAGCCACCTCTGCATCCAGATGCTTATTATGCAGACATTTTCTTAATCAATGTTAACATTATTCATTGAGTAACATGGAAGTGTGTTAAAGAACAACTTTTTTTTAAAGCTATAGTTATAGTTTATAAGCTAAAAATAGAGACTAAGATGGAAATGTGATTGTTTTAATATTTTCCCCTGCTTTCATGTTAATTTCCTTAGACATGATGTTTAAAAAAAAAATCTTCCCAAACTTCTTTTCTTACGAGATTCCTGTAAATGGTGGTTGTTTTAGGCAGGAAAGGATTTCTGAGAACAAACATCACACAGGTGTAGTCACCGGAAACAAAACTGTCAAAGGCAATCAATTTATCTTGATTAGGAAAACGTTCTACTTAACATCCACAGAACATAATGCAAAGCACAGCTTCCCATCAAGGAGCAAGAAAAGAAAATGTATTCTTTTTAAAAGATTTATCATTACAATACTTTAAACATGAGATAGGGATAGATAGAAAGATAGATAGATAGATAGGCAGATAGATAGATAGATAGACAGACAGACAGACAGAGGGAACGTACAATTTTGTGAGCAGAATACAGAAGTCAGCATTAGATCCTCCAGAGTTGGAACTACAGGAGGTCATAAGTCGCCTTGTATGGGTGCTGGGAAGTGAATGGGGTCTTCTGCAAGAGCAGCAAGCACTCTTAATCATTGAGCTATCTCTTCAGGCTCAAGATCTGTCACTCTCACTGTGTCTGTGTGTATATTTAGGAAACAATTTAGTCAAGTTCTGACACATTTCCTTCACTGAAGCTATAAAAGCAATCATCACTTTCAACTGTTGAGGTCAGCTAAGCTCGCACAGCTACTGCAGCAAGCCCTTGTTAACCTACTTCCTGCCCACACAGTAATGATGAGAGTGAGGATGTAAGAGGGAAAATGGACTGTATTGGTTTTAAGAATCAACTCGAATATAAGAAACGACTTTTGATTTTTAAGGTCTTTATGTGAGCTCGTTGTTTTTGAATACTCATATTGTCCAGCTGGAATGAAGTCTTGTCCTAATTTATACTCCAGAATATAAACATATATAATGCTGAGGCATGTGTAGACCTAAGCCCTAATACCTGTCAGGTACATCCAGGACAGTGGAAAGAAGCCTGTATTGAATAAGTTGACACTCTCTCTTCCTCAAGTAATTTAAAGGAAACTCCAGACCACAGAATGTCTCATGTTTAAACGTAACACATCAAATAGAATCACAGAATGAAATGTTATGCTCTTCTTTTAAAATTAACTTTTAGTTCATATGTTCAAAGCCGTTGCAGATGGTTAAGGAAGAAACTCATAGAAAAGACAGTAAAATTCTCCTGCAGTCCCACCACCCCTGTACCTCTCTGGCTGTCTCTCAGGATGTGCACCCCCCCCCCCAGGTTTTAGAATGGTCTGCCATTTGAATCATAGTCAGCCCTTACCCTCTAACATTGGTGAATATAGGCGTTGAGTTGACTACAAATCCCAATGACCTAGAGGCACATTCAGTGACTCATTAACCACGTTGACATTTGATTATTACAGGACATGAGCTGTTTCCAGCTAACGAACACACAATTCAAGAGAAACTACTGCTGGCTCTGCTGAGCCACCACCCCGGTTTCCAGAGGCCCTCCCACGCCGGTGAGTCAAGAACAAGACCTTGTTAAAAACAGCAAAATCAGGGTCTCACAGCAAATTCCTTTATGATCCTCTAGCTCTTGCAATCTTTCTGCCTCCTCTTCCTCAGTTCCCTATGTCTTAGGCATGGGAGTGTTTTGTAGGAATAGTTTGATTAGTTGTGATTTTCTGTAGTGGTCTCCGCCCATGGCAAACAGAAGTTTCCTTGTTGAGGGGTGAGGACTGAACTTATCGTTGGGTCTAAGGACAAATATTTAGAATATACTTAGAGATCATGCCAGGTTAGTAAAGTGGGAGTATGTAAGTTCTATTTCCAGATCCAGGACTTCACTAGCTTAGATGCTATACAGAAGCCTTCAGTGAAGACCACTGTCAGACGTTCATGATACAAGTCACAGAGTTACCTGAAATATTAAAAGTGTATTTTATTCCATGTAAGAATTTTAATGTGCTTAGGAGGACACAGGTGCTTTTTGTGCTATAGGTTATTGTGGTTCAGCATTATACACATTAGAAACATCTTTAGTGTTCTCCATTAGGAATGACAGGGCAGTCCTGAAACATGAAAAAGATAATTGCCTTCCATTATGAGCATAGATGCATATCCTGAAGTGATTTAATGCTACCCATGGTATGTTTTTCACTTGACAATGTCTCTTTCAGGTGTAGATCTGCCCATTAGCCCAGAAGACCTTAAACAGGTGAGAGTACAAAATGGTTCAATGCTCAACTTTAACAACTCCTACTAGATATATTTTTATATGTTATTTTTCAAGAAGTATTGATATTACAGTGCAAAAGCTCTATTTTCACTAGAAAAAGAATAGAGTAATTTTTCAAGAAACAGACAACAAGCTATAGTGAGGCAAAATCACACACACACACACACACACACACACACACACACACACACACTACAGCAATTGTGATGATACCAGTGGCCTAACCATGAGACACTGGAATAGTTAAAGTTTTCTGAGTTTGTCATCTGTAAAACCCGGGGATATAAGTTGGTGTTTTCCGAAGTTACAGTTTTTAAATAGTGGAATTTTACTTCCTGCTGAAAGAAGTTATGTGGTTTCAGAAAATTAACCATGGAAGAAACAGAAAAAGAAACATGTAACTTGGCTTCTAGCAGTTTGTTTGTAGAAACTGAAGTTCTACCCTCTTGACAAGGAGTCCCACCCTCTCCATCAGTTTCATTTTCCCTCCTCCTTAATATCTCATAAAGAGTATTTTAATGGCTGAGTTATACAATTTCTAATCTCCTTCAAATACAACTTGGTGCAGTTCCATCATCATGCAAAAAGTTTGGGCAATTGGAAACAGAATTGGGCCCATCATTCTCTTCTGAGGAGCAAGAACCTGTGTACATGCAATATGTACACCAACCCTACTCTGATAGAGTGATTCTGTAGTGGCTATGTGTTTGGAGAACTTGTTAAATATTAAGGTTAGGTTGAATGCTGGTTGAAAACTATGGCCTGAAATACGTCTTTTTTTTTTTTTAAGAATGGAAAGGGATTCCTGAAAGTCCAAGCAATCACATAATTCTCTACAGTTTATTAGTGAGGACTGATTGATTATATGAGGGACATAAAGTTAAATATAGCTACCTAGGCTCCACCTAAGCTGACTTGATTTGTGAATACCATGCACATTAGTCACAGTCCTATTGCTGTGTAGAGATAGCATGATCAAGAAAACTTATAAAAGGAAGTATTTAATTAAGGATTTGTTTACAGTTTCATCAAAGTGTGAGTCCATGAGCATCATCTCAGGAAGCATGGCAGCAGGCAGACATGCATGGTGCTGAGGCAGTAGTAGCTGAGAGCTCATATCTGATCCGTGAACAGTGGTCAGAGACAGCGAGAGTGATACTGGTTTTTAAAACTTTTAAGTCCAACCCTAGTAGCACATCACCTTCAACAAGATAGCGTCTTCCCAACTCTTCCTAAACATCCAATACATGAGCCTATCAAGGCATTCTTATTCAAATAGCCCCAACCTGTTTCTTTCTGATTTCTTATTAACTCTCATACTTATTGCAGACAACTTCTGAATGCCAGTCTTTTGGGCTTTATGCATTTATCTTTCTTTAATTTTTTCTTATGCCTTTTCTTTTATCTTTCTTCCTTCCTTTTGTTTTTTTGGTTCTTTACCATCTTCCTCTTCTTTAATATTTTATAGCTAAAGAAACTGAAAGAACAGTTTATGGAGGGAAAGACTGCTGAACT
Source organism: Microtus pennsylvanicus (assembly GCF_037038515.1). Classification (NCBI taxonomy): domain Eukaryota; kingdom Metazoa; phylum Chordata; class Mammalia; order Rodentia; family Cricetidae; genus Microtus; species Microtus pennsylvanicus. The sequence continues at coordinate 67,360,619 of NC_134579.1, forward strand.
GACCCACGCCACAGATGCTGTAGACGGCAGCCTATCCTCTTCCCGTCCTAAGAAAAGAGGTAAGCTTTTATTTCCATTGTAAAAATGACTTCCAGAAGATTCTTTTGATAAAGACTTCTATTAATAAAAGGATAATATGGACAGTTTTCAGTCCTCTCGTTGAGATAAAGATGATGTTTTTAAGAAGAGAGTCTACCCAACCCTGTGATGGTGGCAACAGTGAGTGAGACATTTCAGGTTTAGGTGAAAGAAGTCTGTAGTGCTTAAAATCCTCATCTCTTATTCCTATTTTGGCCTAAGGACTGAAGTCAGGAGGTTGAAAGCAGAAATAGCCAAGTTTTTAACATAAATTAACTTTTTTCTTTACATAAATAGACACCCCATTGATACAATATTTGTTATAAGCATAGATTTGATGCAGACAGTTTGGAAAACTATTCTTTTGAAACACTAGTTTTTCATATGTTTAACAGGATTTTCTTGCTTATTGCTAACAGGGTTCTTATTTTCGAAAGAGTAATGATTACATCTGTTTCTCCACTTCCTTAGTGATGTGAATTTTTTAAAGGTATATTTGACTTTTCTGATCAACACCCTAATTTGTCTTTAACTTCTATTAGAACATATTGCTGCAATACTACTAAAAAAAGGAAAAGATAAGATAATATTAACAACTTGACACAAACCAACCAATTAATATCGCAATATTTCAAAATAACAGAAATCTTTAATAAATAAATAAATTAAAAAATACAATAGATAAGACTTTAAGCTTCAGAGCCAGGTGGCTTGAGTTCAAATCTTATCTTTGATAATTCATATCTGTATGACCTCAGGCAATTAATTTCTTATGAATGGGACTTTTTTATATAAAATAATTTTCATGGATTGTTAGGACCAATTTATTTTACTTAATTTAGAATGTTACATGGCATATGATAAGTACTTCGTGAGCTTAAGTGAAAATGCATTCCAGCGAATGCTCCATAGTTATTATTTTATTCTTTATAAATGCTTTGACTATTTTATATATGAGAAACTGTGTTTTATGAAGATTAGATTACAGGCCTCAAATCATGCAACTGGTAATCACTGTAAAGGAGAAAGTAGTATGCGATAAAGTAGAAAGGATGGGAGGGGAGGAAACTTTAGCTTTATTAAGGAGGATTGTCTGTTTCTACTTTGCATCATAAAGGAAAACAGGCGACAGAGATAGTAGTTCTGAAATTTTGCTGGCCACGTAAGAAGGGCATTTCCTGAAAATGGAGAGTGGGTTTTCTTAGGGCTTCTTAGTTTCTAGGATTTCCCTGTCTGTTGTGTTGTTCCACCTGTTCCACCCTTCCCGAGATTTTTGTTATTCTATTCTTAACTGTGGACATGTGTCTTACTTAGGAAAATACTTTCTTGTGAATTGCATAGGTTTCCCAGCTTTCTTCAAAATCAAAAGTTTCATTTTGTCTTAAACTACTGAGACAGTTTTCATCTCAAGGGTCAAGGTCTTTTTTGCAAGGATATTTTATTGTTTGTTTGTTTTCAGTTTTTGTTTTAAGAAAGAAAGAAAAAGTAAAAAAAAAATCAAGAAAGCTTATCAACTATTTTCTACAAGTATTTCCTTAAAATATTTATTTTGCTTTCTCACCTGCAACTTATAAAAACTTTCTTGAAAGCAGTTTAAATATTTCTTAAACTCAATATTCTTAGTTTAATTTTTTCCCATGAAATTTTTATTCTAGCTCTTACTTAATGCCATTTTAAAATGAGTTTATTTTGCTTAAAACAATAACCTCAGTTTTCATCCATTTAAGTGGAAATTATAGAATTTCTTTATTTTTGGCTAAATGCAATTCTGCGATCTTTCTCTGCTTACTTCTTCTCTCCTCACTTCCCTCCAAATGTGAGTGTGTGAGTGTGTGCGTGTGTGTGTCCATGTAGTGAAGACTTCAGCGATTCCATAATTTGGCGATTGTGACCACTGCAGTGATAAACATGGGTGTATAGGCATCTCTATAGGATGCTCATTTTGATTATTTTGTATGTAATCTCAGACATATTGCTCTTTTTGTTTCCTTAATGATACCTATTCTGACTGGGATGAGAAATTTGCTTTATGGGATATCCATGGTTCTCGGTACTAATTTCAAACTGTCCTGTAAATCAAAACTTATGCCAATACAAAGGAACAGAAATGATTATTTAAAATGTTGGAAAAAGCAGCCGAGTTGGTATCCAGGCAGTTGGTTTTGTCAGTATGTTATGTTGGGCACTGCGTTCTGTGTCCTCCCAGCAAGATAGAAAAAGGTTAAAGGAGGGCAGCAGGCCTTTCCCTTCTAGAACTTACTGAGTGATCTCCATTCTAATGGAATGGGGCTGGGGACCATCGACAATATCAAAAAATCTCTGAATATGGTGGACAATGAGGGCTGCTGAGAAGCCAAGGACAATGGTACTGAGTTTTGATCCTACTGCATGTACTGACTTTGTGGAAGCCTAGCCTGTTTGGATGCTCCCCTTCCTAGACCTGGATGGAGTGGGGAGGACCTTGGACTGCCCACGGGGCAGGGAACCCTGACTGCTCTTTGGACTGAAGAGGGAGGGGGAGGGGAATGGGGCGTGGGAAGTGGGGAGAGGCCGGAAGGAAGCAGAAATTTTTAATAAAAAAAAATTTTAATAAAAAAAAGGCCTAAGAAATTGTTGGAAAACCCTGTCTCTCCCACTAATATTTTAACCTTCTTACATCAGGGGTAGCAAAGTAGTGACTTCAGTGAATAGATGATTTTAAAATTTAGGAAAGCAGCTCAAATGGCATGTGTAAATTTGACATTTATCAACAAATTCACATCTGTCGTTTTGCTGAGACCATTCATGGAGTGACGCTCCATAGAGAGGGAAGCTATCTCAGGACTGAAACTCAGGTCAGATAAAGAGCAGAAGTGTGAAACTGAGAGAGAATCCGTAAAAAGGACTGGGTAGAAGCAGATACTAACCAAGGAAACAGTGCAGGACAAAATTCATAGAAGCCAAGTTCAAGCACATCTCAAGAAACTTCAGGGCACCTGAGCTAAGATAGCTCCTGGAAGATGAGAGTCAATCCCTACCTGTGAGTCCGGGAGCAAAGAACCTCAACAAGGGGCCAACTTCTTATTAAAAGGGGCCTGGTAAAACAATTGGAACCACAGACAACAGACAGGTCCTGTATGTGTGTATGTGTTCGTGTGTGTATACATGTATGTGAGTGCACGCGAATACAAGCGTCAGTTTGTACAGAGACTGGAGGAGAGTCTCAGTTGTCGTTCCTCAGACACTCTCAACCCTATGTTTTGCGACAATGTCTCTCGCTGGGATGGGAGGTTGCCCAGTCAGCCATAGAGTTCTGCCTGTATAGACAGCTCTTCTGAAGAACACTTTTCTGTGGGAACACTTGACATTAACTAGGATGATATAAGCATCAAGGAAAGTTTTTTTTTGTTGTTGTTGTTCTTGTTTTAAACAAAGAGATATGGAAGCATGGTCCCGTGCGATAACAAGCAAGAAGGTGTTGTGATAACAACTATATGAAATCGATGACCAGGTTAGCTCATGAAACAACACACATTCTTTATTAAATTCAGCACTACTGGCGCATCTAAGAAGTAATGAGTCTGAGCAACCATGCATGAAGGTGAAATGGACCCCCAAATCCAGCTTAAGGCAGTAAGAGTTTTCATCTACTGGAATAGTTTTCCTTACAAATATAGTCTATAGCCCTTACATAGCTGCTCTAAGTATAGTTGCTCAATACTGAACACAAGAGTGAATTAGACAGACATCAAGGGTCAGCAGCGGTTAAGCTGGCTGGAATTTAACTTTATGAAACTGATGGATGATTTGTGGGCATGGGGTAATTGACTCTATCAACAGTACTATGCATGGTAGTCCTTTCAACCTGGCCGAAAATATTCTCTAAACTATATCCCCCGGCAAACTTAACTGTAGTGCTATGGGATTTAAACCTTGGCTCCGTGTCAGCTATTATTTTTGTGCCAGACGGAGGTATCCAAAGATATCTGGAGGAACAAACTGCACGATGATGATGACTTTCCATAACACACTATTAAAGGAAGCCTGGCTTAAAGGGCCATGTTCTCAGCTCAGATCTGAAAATAGACTCCTGCCTTCACAGGAGCTGAGTACAGTTTTTCAGAAGGACAGATACAGCTCCACCTTCTGAAGATATAAAATGACTCATTGATGCATTTGAAAACTGAAATGGTGCCAAATTTGGTTTTTTTTATTTGTCTGAAGTAGTGTAATGCGAACAGAATATTAAGGCTAAATGTGATGAAGAATAATTGATCTAAATATCATTTGGTGCCTTGCAAGGTGATTGTTAAGCTCCCTGTTTCTTCCGTCAATCAACAGAATGAAGAATAATTCTCCTAAATACCATTTCATGGCTTGCAAGGTGAACTTAAGCTCCCCCTTTCAACCCTCAATCAACAGAGGATCATTTAGTCCCACCGTTTACTTATATGACTTCTTCCTGAGCATTTCAGCTACACACAATGTGAAACGGAGGTGTGTGTCTCCTAGGTCGGCCTCTGTGGTCCTCGGGTTGTACTATGTGCACTGTAATGCAGAAGAGTGGTGACCCGTAGAAGTTGCACAGCAGGACCACTCTCTAGTTTATACTACCCATTCTGGCAGTCGCTAACCTCTGGGTGCTACTGCAAATGAGGCATGTGGCTAGGATAATGAAGAACATGAATTATTAACTCACTTAATTTTAAACCCACATAAAGCTAGTGGCTACCATGTTGAACTTTTTTTTTAAAAAAAGGATCTTTGTCTCTTTTGCGAGCCCACAGACTATTTTATTCAAGGAAGATTTTAAAAATCCTTCTAATAACTTGCTTTGCTTTCCTTTTTAGCTTGTTTTTGGAAATACTGTGTCTGAGTCTTCTCTGGATATACAAAAGGAAAGAGCACCTAGGAAGATGAATATTCTCTTGCTTCAAGTTCGCCTCTGTTTCCGGCCTTAAGAAACTGGCTCTTATTCTGCACATCCTGTCCTTCCTTTCTCACCTGCCCCTACCTTGGTTGTGGTTGGCTTAATGCTCATATGGTAAAGAATGACACTGGTTGCTCTCTTGAATAGAACTGATCATCAAAATGGCTTTAAAGCTGAAACTGAGTGTATGATTTGTTGTAAGCTTTCTTGAAGTCTATTCTCTCTCTCTCCTTCCCCATAATGCTTTATTGTTGGCTGTCAATAAAAAAATATTTTGAAAAGCATCTGAAAGAGCTAAAATAAATTATATAGTCTCAATTCACATGGAAAATATGCAATATTTTTCTTCCTCATTTTTATGACTGTGTTTTCTTTGGCTTCATTGGGATCATTTCCATTGAGAATTCTAGGGAAGAATACATTACTAAGGAACAGAGATGCACAGTTTGCCTAACCACAGAAGAAAGTGATGCTAGATCTCTCAGAAATAGTATGTGAAGAAAATGTTGATAAAAGGACTTGTTTTGGGGACTCTTATTTATGAATTTGCTTCCTGCAGAGCATCAGGGACTCTTTGACACCTTCTGCATGCCTAGAACAGGTGGGACTCTGTGCTCTGAAACAAAACCCAGAATGCATTGGCTTTCCTTGTTAGGTTTTAATTTCCCGTGGCTCCATTTTTATTTTCATAAAGCTGAACAAGACTGTTTAATTAATTCCGGCCTCAGAGCTTAGGCTTAATTTTGCCTGACAACTGCTCTGACACAGAAGCATTCTCAAAATAACTTTCGAATTAAGGAATATTATGACTGCACTATTATGTGGCCCACGTGCATCCATTTGTTTTATAATACTGAGAAGTGCATTTTTATCTATGTACTAATGTGTAGTGTTGAATGCTACAAGTATTTCATAAAAGAGGATGATAGTATTTATTAAACTAGCATTTCATAAAAGAGAATAAATTCCTTTGATAAAGCTGAGGATACCTGAAGAATGAAGACAACTGAAAGCCTAGTGGGGTGACATGTAATAAACTGAGACCCAAATGAGGTCTTTCAAGACAATGACAAAGGAAATTATCATGATTAGGGATAGGATAGGGAACTCAGCGGAGTGTATAGCAAGATCTCAGAGGTTCTTTGAAAAGGTGATATTTAGGCTGACCTTCAGTGTTGGGAAGGTCGTGCAAGTGGTTGAAGAAAAGAAGCAACCCCCCAAGGTGCTGTAGAAAGGGGAAGCTAGCACAACAAAGGCCAAAGTAGGAAGGACTTGACAGCCTTGAAAAAGGAAAGGAGTCAGTGTGCTTGTGGTCTGTGGGCAAAGCCTGTGAAAATCCAGTAAGGTAGGTGGGTTATAGCCCACTAGGCAAAGACAGTGGGCTGGTATTTTATTATAAGTAAACAAAGAAACAAGTATAAAAGCAAAACCTCTCCCCTGATGGAGGGAAAGCAGACCAAGATCAGCACATGCATCAAGTCTTTGAAATGTGACTTGCTACTCTTGAACCAGAGAATGTTGCTTCTCTTCATCAGTCACCAAGGACAAGCTCTGGTACACAAATGATGCCCATCTGACCATGAGGCTCTTATTCTACATACATCTGCCCTGGAATGAGCTTAGTTTCCTTCTAGAGAACACATCTCATTGTTAGTGTGCCAAGTATTTAGACAGAAGGTCTTTCTAGAAATGATGTTGTCGTCTTAAAATCTAAGATCTGAAAATAGAGATGACAGAATGGATTAAAACTGGATTTCACATTTAAAAAAAAAGAAAAGAAGAAGAAAATAAAGCGACCAGCTTGAGCACCATGCCTGCAGTAGTGTGTATACCCCACCTCAGGAGCATACAAATACACAGGAGCAAACATGAGGCTACAAGAATTAAGGAAGCGCCTGTGTACTTACAAGAGTTGTGAGCCCAAGCACAAGGCTAGTATAAAGATTAAGATTCCAGTTTATGTTTAATCACACATTTAATTACTTTGTAAAAGTTGGATAATATTCCAGCACATTGAAACTTACATGCCAAGCACAATGTCACTGTTGCTTTTTCTAAAATACAGTTCAGCTTTTAATAATTTAAGAAATTTAATTCTCCAAATGATATGGAGATTAAAGGTGCAATTTGGTAAATTTTTGTGTAGTGTTAAATTTGAAGACATTGTAACTTAGGATTAGATCCTTGCAGTCCAAGTTGGTTATGTAATTAACATTAGGACTCCAAAATTCATATTCACATATTCATTTGCTCTGTGTATCTCTATTTAGAAATGAGAAAAAAGGCAACTATGTCATGGCATGGGTATGTGTGTTCACATGGATCTGTGAAATGAGAACTCAGAGACACTTGAGAATGATCTTAGCCTTCACAATCTCAGGGGTCCCCAGCCTTGGTAGAGTACAGCACTTTCTCTTCACCCAGGGCATTTTTATTTTTCCTCATGTTTACATTTTAGCCAGTAGATTTCCATACGCTCCAAACACCCTAAAGGAAGTTTCCGAAAATACAATGGCAAGGGCAAATACCTGGTTCAGGAGGTACCATGGTTTTCTAGATTGCCCCAACCAAGTTTTACATAGGATTTGTATCAATGGGAAACTCTCAGACAAGATTCACACAGGCAACAAAAGGAATCTGTAACACAAAGAGTAGGGCTGGTGCTAAAACCTCTGCAGCTAGGCTAGGTGTGGCCCAGCATGGGCTACAGCAGTGGAGAGAATGGGAGAGTGTCTGGGGGGTGCTAACTTTCTGGTACTAGGAAGTTCTGCCACATATATAACTTCAAATTATGGATTTTTAAATTGGTGCTTCCCAGGGGAATATAGCTGAATTTACTGATATACATTGTATTAAAAAAAATCAAATGAGGGCTGGAGAGATGGCTCAGAGGTTAAGAGCACTGGCTGCTCTTCCAGAGATCCTGAGTTTAATTCCCAGCAACCACATGGTGGCTCATAACCATCTGTACTGAGATCTGGCACCCTCCTCTGGTGTGCGGGCATACATCGAGACAGAGTGTTGTATACATAATAAAAAATAAATCTAAAAAAAATCAAATGAGATAGGCCATCACATTATCTATATAACTGATGTTTTAATTTATAGTTAAGAAGATTCCATTTCAATCAGAATGTTGTTGTTTATTTTTCTATTCTTTTTAATGTGGTGGTAAAACTAAGATGTATGAATTAAAGTAGGTCTAAGTTGAGAAAGCTATTTTTTTCTTTTCTTCATTGAAGTTGGCTTTATCAGACAAGTGCACTCACTACACAGAGTGGAGCATAAGTCAATATGTTGGTTGCATATTTTCCTTCCTTCCTTCCTTCCTTCCTTCCTTCCTTCCTTCCTTCCTTCCTTCCTTCCTTCCTTTCTTTTTCTTCCCTTGTTTCTTTCTCCTTTTGAAACAGAGGTCTCATGTTGCCTAGCCTCAACTTTTTACTTAGCTGAGGGTTGCCTTGAATTCCTGATCTTCCTGTTGTTATCTCCATGTGCTGGGATTACAGGCATGGATCACTATATTAACTAGACTGGAAATTGGTCTCTTTCATGCTAGGAAGGTACTCTGTCATTGATTTGCGTTCCTTGCTCTCATAGCCTGTTTTTGAATTAAAGTAATGCAGAAAGCCAATTTGTACAGCTCAAATTCAAACTTTAATATGAGATAGTTTAGTCTAATATTGATTTTAGTATCTTTTATCAAAACAGAAAGAACTACTTGGTTGGGTTGGTAGCTTAGAAACATCTAAGGGAGAGAAAAAAACAAACAAAAACAAAGGCTTCTAACATAGAAAACGTTTGTACAGTACATCCCAATGCTGGGAAAAATAAGCAAAAGAGACAGCAATTTCTTTTCAAATAAATCTTTTAAATTCAGAGTTCTGCAAAACATTTCACAAAGGCCAAGTATACTAATTTTCTTGTACTAACTTTTAGATATTACTTTCTAAAGAACACTATTGCTCAGCTTTCTCAAAATGTTTGTCCCTTTGCTACAGCTTCTACCACACTTGAAGCAGTCACTCACTTACTGCCTTTTCTCTAAGCCTGGAGGGGAGATTTTCAGCAATTTGATGCATTTCAGAAGAATTAAAACACCCTCTTTATTATGTATTATTTATTATGTATGCTGTACACATGCTCCTTTCCTTACTCTTCAGGTCTTTAAACCCTAGGTTTCTAGAAAGCATACCAGGTAACTGAATTGTAAAAGCACTAAGGACAAGAGAATATATAATACTTGACAACTGTTTTTAAAAGTAGGTTTGGGAACGACATTATGGTTTATGAATCATTAAAAATATCCCCCAAAGCCATTCATGCACTGAAATAATCTGTACGACTTAACTAAAACCATAGCAACACTAGGGCATGATGAATTGAGGGGTCTCAAGCTTTGGGAAGGTTTGCAGAAGGTTAATTCTTTAACAAGTTCACCAGCAAGGAGCAATGAAGAACTTCACTGAAGCATCTTCTATAAGTTCTGTGCCATTTCTCGCAAGTCAGACACATCTGTAAAAATGAAAGATGAAGTTGTTAAAACCGTCTTTGCCCTCTGCAGATCAGATGAAAATCTAAAACTTCAACAGTCAAGATGTAATCCTTTAATCACATGGTACTTCATGTCAGCTTTTAGTTACATGGCATATTTTCTACCATAATGTAATGATTTCAAGTAACAGTGAGTTAAAAGCGCATTTGTGATGAATGAGCTAAGAACCTATGCTCAAGTTTCAATGGAAACTATAGTATTTGTCAGTTCTTTCTTGAGATATCAACTATTTCAAAATTCTCTTGAGTTTTTGATCTTAGTTCAAAGGGTGTTATGAAAAGCAAAAGAAAGATAAAGAAAGATCAACTAGAGCTTGTTTAGCGTTAAGTACACATTAATAACTTTATATTTTGGTCCTGATACAAGAATTCAATCTTACACAATCTTTTACACATGAGATTCCTGCTGTATTTTGGAGTCCTGATAATATACGTGAGTAATGATGCCAACACCATGCTAAGATGAAATTGTTGATCTAAACCAATGATATGTGCCTTACACCCATTAAAGGAAAGTCTTAACTCAGGAAGTAGCAAGTGACTGCCATTCTCAATGACTGTGTTTCTAATGCCATGAAGTAGGTGATCCTGCCTTCAATACTACTTTCTAATTCCTCCTAGAAAAACTGAAAGCATGCACACAATATCTATTGAATGTGAGTTGCTTAAGCCAATGCCTCTACAGTCTCAAACCTTTAGTATGATGTGGTGCTGCTGATGGGAATAAAATACGTAAATACCAGATAATATTCCTTTCCAAAATATAGAAGATGAGCAATTGGCTTCTTCTCTGGAAACTTGTTAATTTCTAGCAGTTGTTTGTGGAGTTGACCTTAAGCCAAACCAATTTTCTATGACTAGGGAGCAGTTTCACTTTTAGTGTGAAACCTCAATGTGAAACCCAGAAGGGAAAAACCCACAGCTAAACCTCCTCCAAGGGAAAGCACTTCAGCCCCCATGGAACCGAAAGAGACAGAGCATGTGTTCTCTGTGGTTTTCCCTGTGACAGTTAGGGCTGTGGGTATAGCATAGGGGTATTACACTTGCCTAGCATATGAAGGAGCTTGAATTTGATCCCTGGCACCAACTGACTGACCAAAACTGACAAACATCAATAGTCTGGAATCAAGGAAACTTGGTGGGTCAGAAAGAGAATATTGACCTAGAGAGTGAAACACCTGATTTCTCCACCTTGCTCTACATACGATTTGTAACATGTGGGTTGCACCCACGGTCGTTAAATTTCCTGAACTCTTTGGGCAAAGCAAGACTTTATGTTCTCAAATCTGCGATTAACTGCTTGACTGTATGAACGCTCCTTAACAATGCTCAAATTCTTATCTTGTAAATGTTATGCTGTACAAACTGCACCCACTCTTTAATGCAAAGAAATATTGTGATAGTAAAAAAATGTATTAGAAATAACAGAAATTTGAATGAAAATTGTGTATAATTTTATAGGTTTTGTTCCCCATTCAAATCTTGGTGACAATGGTGGGAAATTACAAAAACATAATGACTGAGAAGTGACTGATGGAGAAGAGAGAAATGGATAATGTCCACTTTCTTCTAGGCCTTCACATGGGATATTACTGTCTTCAGGGTTGACTGGGAATGGCCATTCTTACAATGACACTCTGAAGTTTGCTAAGTGGATGGTAGTGCAGAAACTTGTATGTCACTACCATACTTTGGACATGATAGCAGCTGAGCTATCTTCTTTCTGTACAAGATTCCTACTGTGTGAAAATTCATATGAAAATGAGTTTCCTATATTGACTATTATATGAATTTTTGGAAACTGAGAAATATGAAAGCATGTGATAATGAAAAATGGCAAAAGAATATGCAGAAATCAGTGAGAATTATATCAATCTCAGAGTCATGGTAATGTATCAAGAAATTGGAAGACGTGCCCTTGGTTCCAGGAAATACTAGGCTTTTAATAACTATTAGCTAACTCTTGTTCAAATAGAAGCGCAGCAGTTGTTAGCAGACCCAAGGAATGATCACATTTAGTCTATTTCTAGATATGAAGGAATTAGCTCTGTGTGTTTTGAGGCTAGTACCGTTCAAAAGGCAGTGATGCCCTCAGTAATCAGTGCATGCTCTTGCTTTCAAGGGGACTCCGTGACTACAGAACATCAATATTGAAGAATCTTGGGATCAACACTTCTTTTAATTAAGTCATTATAATAAAATATTGACCATCATTATGACTTTAGAGTTATTGAAGGGAAAGAAAAACTCTTTTAATTATGAAAGGATTAGGCCAATGTCATGAAGGAAGCAGAAAACAGAATTCCCATGTCTCTGTACTGAGATGGTTAGAGCAGCTGCAGGTTGTAGGAATTCTTTGGAAAAAAGGGTGAACCTTTCATGAGCTTTACTGAAAGGAACCATGTCACCTGGATGTCAAAGTCAATAAACGTTTCTTGTTCGTGATATAATTTATTTTAGTGAACCAAAAATGTAATATATCATGTTCTTTTAGTTTTCTTCTTACTACTTTCTGACCAAAAGCTATTTGGGGAGGAAACTTGGCTTATACTTGCAAGTGGTCCATCACTGAGGGAAGGCAGGGCAGGAACACACAGCAGAAGAATGAAGGTAGAAACCAAGACGTTCCATTGACTGGCATACTGTCTAGTTTGCTCCCATGCACATTCTTAGCTAGTTTTCTTACATAGTCCACGCCCCTTCACAGTAGGCTTGGTCCATCTGATCCAGGCAGTTCCTCAGTCAGGTTTGCCTCTCTGTGAGTGCTTTGCTATGTGAAGTTAGCAACTAAAGTTAACTAGGACAAATATTGTTAGAACCTTAACTCTTACTTGCACACCAGCCTTAGACAATTGCACAGGATTTTGTAAAAATTTATTGCTATGAAGCATTGGGATGGGTGACTTTTCTATTGGAAAGAAAAAATTTGGCGCCCCTCAAGTGTGTTCAACCTACAACTTTTGAGCTGCATAGCCTTGAGGTAGCTATGAATGTAGCACAATGTAAATTGTAAATTTACGTGAACTATTATCATACTTTGAGCATATATGAAGCTTTAAAACTTGATGTACTTTGAGTGTGAACTTGGAAGATAGATAAAAATGTTATGTTGTTGTCTCAAAAATTCGGACAATCTTCTTAGGCTGTTTGTTTCCTTTCTAAAAGTCCTCTAAATCATTTAGCATCAAAAAAGTCAGGTGGTGGTGGCCATGTCTTTAATCCCAGCTCTTGGGAGGCAAAGACAGAGGCAAGTGAGTTTCTGTGAGGTCAAGGCCAACCTGGTCTACAGAGCAAGTTCCAGGAAAGGCTTCATAGCAACACAGAGAAACCCTGACTTGAAAAACCAAAATAAATAAATAAATAAATAAAATAAAAATAAAAAATGAAATAAAATTGACTAAATAAATATTTGCAAATGTGTATATATATGTGTATGCACACACACACACACACACACACACAAATATGCTAAAATCCCAAAAAGGACATTTACAAGTAGGGATGGGTCCATTTGTCTAGTGTGAAATGTTTTCTAGCACCCGTCCATAGAGTCATGGAATTTTACTTACGAAGGGAATTCGTCAGCCTCTGGAATTAGAAAGTCGGTTTCTCCCAATCCGATCCATGGGAATTCCAAAGCGTTGCTTTTTTGAATGATCTACTACTTTCCTGTGACAAACCATGAAGAATATTTTATGCCAGTGTCCAAGTTATCAAACATTACTTTTGCTTTTTAATTAAATGCAAGTCTGAGGCTTTCTTCAGAAGTGGGAACAAAAATTAGATACTGTTTACCAGTTAGCATTTTCGTCTCTGACCATTTGTCAAGAAAATTAAAGTTCAGAGAAGCAGAGTCAAATCATATAGCTCCCATGGAAACTCACATCTTATCAGAATATTAAACTGTCAATGACCTAGTTGATGAACTCCTCTGCCTCTGCAGATTTCATTCTCATATTGCACTCAGATCTCTAAATGGAGCCTGTGAAGAAGGATAATGGATGGAGAAAGGAAAATGTATAGAAGCTAAAACTGATGTGGCAGAAGCCTGCCTCTCATACATTCTCTTAGATGTCTAGTGAAAATGCTTTGTATGTAATCATCTGTGTCTGCTTAGATATTTTCTGCGTCAAGGATTGGTTGCAGAAATGAACTGTAATGATATAATTTTCTGCTCAGTGACCATTGTGTTAGTCACTTTCCACTGCTGTGATAAAACACCATGACCAAGGCAAAATATAGAAGGGAAGGGGTTATTTGGGCTTATGGTTCCAGAGCGAAAAGAGTTCATTACCATCACAGTGGGGAAGTGACTGTGAGTAGTCATGTCAGCCTGAGTAGCAGAGAATTTACAACTTGAACCTCAAGCACCAAGCAGTGAGAGTGTTCTAGGAATGGTGGGAGGTTTTGAACCTCAAAGCCCATCCTTAGTTATATAACTCCCCCAGCAAAGCTGCACTTCCTAAACTAACTCAAATGGTTCCATCAAATGGGGAATATGTACTCAAACATTTGAGCCTATGGGACACTTCAAACTATCACCACTTCCATGAAGGGAAACTTACTACCTTATAAAATAACAGGAAATACATAATTTGTAGAATTAGCTTAAATCCAATGAACAAGAGTTATGAGAAACTAGACATACTAGTCATGCTTCAAGAGTTTGGTGTAATTATAAACAATGTGTGCTAGAATAAAAAAAAATCTCTGTATCTTTTTTTTTTTGTTTTTATATATTTTTTTGTTTTTTTTTTTTGAGATAGGGTCTCTCTATATAATTCTGGCTATCCCTGTAGCTCACTCTGTATACTAGGTTGGCCTCAAACTCACAGAGATTTGCCTGCCCCAACCTTGCTAATGCTGGGTTTAAAGGTGTGCAACACTATGTAGGGCTCTTCTCCGTATCATAAATTAACTAACTTTGCCAAGACTAACACAAATAAACATTTAATTTATCATTTTCTTGTAGCAATGAGAAAAATGTCTTCCCATCAGGGTCCACATTGAAGTCCCTGACTCATAGTATGTAATTTTATATAGCCCAACCAAGTTTCAGATAAGATTAAATTTATAGATTAGAAGATTATGCTGATTATTCCTGAGTGGACCTGGTGTCTTTTTATAATAGTTCCTAGAAGCAGATGACAGTGGCAGAAGGGAACCTTGAGCATCAGGTAATCAAAGCAGTCTGAGAGGGACCACAATGACCGAGGACAGCATGAAGATGAGAGAGTCATGAAGGAAGGAATGCTGCGGCTCCTTCAGGCTTTTGCAAGGAAAATGGGACCTCAGTTTTTCAAGCATAAGAGCTGAACTCTGCCAACAATTCAAAAGAGATGAAAATGCTTTTCCTGGAGAAACCTGGGAGATTACAGCCTGATGATACCTTCACATCATCTGGTTCCAGCAGGAAGACAAGGCAAGAGTGTGAGAGAACACATAAATAGGAGTTTATATGCCATCATTGGCCAGAAATCAGGCACATCTCTACCTAACAGAAAAAGAGAATGGGAGAATTGGCCTGCAATGATGGACCGTGAGTGATAAGGATATACTTAACCTTGATCAACAAAATTATGAGTTAGTAATTGATTGTAATTTATTATGGTATCAACAAGAACAAATATATTTCTCTGTATGATTCAGGGCTTAATTTAAGTGCTATGGGGCTAAAAAAACAAGATATTAAATTGATGTGGTTTCCCCCTTTCTTTAAATTGATTTCTTCATACTATCCACCATTAAAATTCCTGGACAGGTTAGGCAGAAGCCAATGTTGGGCAGAGAAGAATGCTTAGGGCTGACAAGTCCAAAAATTCAGTAATGAATCGAATCCCCCCCCCCAGGTTTTAAAAAAGGGGAAGGAAATGTCAGCTCCCAAGGCCCCTTTAAGTTCAAGTGCTGTGAAAAAAAATTATTTGTTTAGTTTTCTAAAAATAAGTGTACTATTTTTATAGAGTATATAAATTACACCAGAACGTTCACTGGTTCTCAGAATTGTTTCCCAAATCTCAGGTAAAAGAAATTTTTATGACATTTTTCTTGCATTTTGGTAGCTGATGTTTTTCTGTGCAAACAAATGAGTAGGGGCTGTACTTGTGGAAAAAGCAAAATAATTAACTTCCTTCCATCCAAGCCATAACCAGTCTCTCCTCTTGCTGTCCCCAGATTTGGTCTAAAATGAGTTAGGGAATTAGGACTTGATCTTTGATGAGTTATTTTACTTAATGTTTCTGGGATCCTTGGCAATTCTGTTATTCTAAGCAATTCTTCATTGTCTGATAAAATTTAGATACTACCTGATGTTCCTATCCACTGGAGCTTTAAATTCATTCAAAATTCTTACTTGTTAGGTACTATTTGGTTACAGTGTTGCTACTTGTCTCTCAGTGCCTGGTTCATGTTGACAATGGTGACTGAGGTGACACATGGAGAGATATTTACACATATGTTCAGCTGGTGCTCTTGCTAATCCAGTTGAATTATTTCCAGACTATTTGAGCTCTGTCAGAGCAGAAGACTGGGCTCAGTGGGCAGAGATAGGTCGCATATGGTTTTGTTCTAACATCTTAATTACTTCAATTCATTTTATCAAATGTGGGATCAGCTGCAAAAACTTACAGATATCTAGAAACAATTTATCATGAGCTTGTGCATATAAATAGGCTCAATATATAAACAAATTAGTACTTAAAAAAAGCAAAACCAATTATATTCAAAAAGTCAAGGAAAATCAGAATGGCTCATGAAGTCCAGGAGTTTATGTATATTTTATATCAGTTCAGAAACAAAATGGCAAACTGGCAGTTTTTTTAATTTTTGTCTAATATCAAATATGTACATAAATCTGTAACAGGGGCACTGACGGGAGTACTCCCTGTGCACAGAAGGAAAGTTTGGCAGTCTAATTTCACACAGGAAGATATACTTCTGACTGTCTAGTCCCTCTTGTGACAAAATGATGTAATGACACGGCTTATATTAGACACAGGTCAAAGCATTCTCCCTTTTTATGAAAAAATACCCTGCGAGCAGTTTTAAGAGATGTATTATCTAGCAAACTAATACAAGCAGAGTGTTTGGATTGTTTATTTTCAACATGGCTTTTATATTTACAATAAAATATAGACTTACCATGTCAAATAGAATATCCTGTGATGTCTATATCTATCCTTTTTAAAACTGGGTTGCCATTGTTAAAAAAGCAGTAGAAATTGTATTTAAGCATTTTATTAAGTATACACCATATATGCCAATGGGACCATTACTCATCTTTGCCTGGTTTAAAGAAAACAGAAAAGAACATCCATACTTACAGCACCAGCAAATGATACAGAATTTAACCTGAAAAGTAGGCATCCCACTGTCTCCTGCCAAGTCACATTCCTCTGGTGGCCCTGTCCCAGGATTCTTCTGCAGACTCAAGCTTAGTCTAATCATGTTTCTGCCTCACCTTACCTTATGTGTGTTGTTTAAAGCTCTGATACTTGCTTCAGGCAGTTTTAGAATTTTCCTTAAAGAAATTACATGCTACAGACCTAATGTAAAACCTATTATTATTGAGAACGTTATAAGTGCCAGTACTATTGTTACTCCTAATAACTGTATTATTAATTATGCCTGCAGAACATATGATACACTAGAAGTTTGTTAACAGATTAAATCCTGTGTTCTAATCATAAAAACAGGAGCCGTGGGAGTTGATTGATATGCCAACTAGCTTCTCTGTGCGATAATTTCACAATGCATCCATGTGTCAAATATCATCTGTGATTTTGATTTTTTTACATTCAAAACCTGTGGTGTGTGTGTTTGAGAGAGATGGGGGGGGAGAGAGGGAGAGAGAGAGAGAGAGAGAGAGAGAGAGAGAGAGAGAGAGAGAGAGAGAGAGGATAACTTTTGGGAATCAGTTCTCTTTACAGTGTGGGTCCCAGGGAACCAACCCAAGACATTAGGTAAATAGGGTTACCCTCTGAGTCATCTTGCCAACCCAGTCCATTTCTAAGAGTAAACTGTTTTCTGTCGAACATGACCCACTAAACCTGAAAAAATTAAAGCCATCATGGATGAATTCTCTATTTCAGTAAAGCTATATATTTTAAAATGCATTCATGTTGATGTGTAGCTACAACTGCTTTTCTTTTCTTTTTAATTAAAGTGTTCCATTGAATAGATGTATAATATTTGTTAATTCATCATGCTACTCAGGGAATCTTGAGGAGTTGAATTTTTTGGTGAAGCTGTATACTGTTCAGTTGAAAACTGTTTGATTCATAACTTTCAACTTTATTTAGGGATTTCTGAGCATTATACAGAGTTGCCACCTATGAATATATTTAATTTTATTGTTTAGTATCAGATTTTCCCATATTATTACATATTTGCAAACCTGAGAGCCATGTGACACAGTTTCTTTTGTTTCAAGAGTATTCCAGGCCCCAGGACATGTCCTTACAGTTTTGACAGCCTGATTTCATAGATACTCTCTTATACTGGATGTAATTAACTTTTGTATTTCTAATGAAGCCTCCTGCCTCCACTTGCTCATTGCCCACCTGGATTCCTTCTTTTGGAAGTGTCTGCTTAATCAACCTATTTTCTTCTTACTAATTTGTTCTCCTTTCAAATATTGATGGTAGGTAGGCTTGGTTTTCAGTAAATATGACATTTTGTCAGTCTTATGTACTAACTTTCTGCTTTCACTTTCTTGTTTTTCTTTTATAAGAAAATCTTTAACGGTACCTCAATGAATATCAACATTTCCATCTTATTTAATGAGTTCTTTCTGTCTCATAATTCTAGGTTCGGCTTATTGAGTTTCTTGAAAATCTTATTACAGCTTTGACTAGAATTGAATTGACTCTATGGTATAAGTCGATCTGTGGAAAACTAAGATCACTATGAATGTGTCTTGCTAGCCCAGATGATTTATCACTTGGGGTAGTTTGATGTCTTCAGTGATGAAATGTTATAGTTGTTTCCATAAAGACCATGTATAGCTTGTGGAATTTCATTTGTTGTAAGTGATATCACATAAGATTATAAGCTGTAGGAGTGTGTGTGTGTGTGTGTGTGCATGTGTGTATGTGACTTTTACTTGATTAAAAATTTTCTAGTGTTCATTTATTGGTGACTTTAGTATTGAAAGGAATTGATTTTTTTGTTGTGATTTTCTTGCATCTCTTGAGATGATACAGCTTATTTCTTTACTGTTAATTTCAATAGTTAATTTCCTAAAAATAATAACCTTTATAGAGCAAACCAATGAGATAATGTGTGTTGTTTTACATACCTGACTGGACTCTCAGTTATTTTTGGAGGATGGTTGCATCTGTGGTCACTAATGTGGCTGTCATGTTAAGTTCTTTCCTTGGTCATTCCCTATATGGTTTCAATAGTTAGGCAATTTTACTTTATTATATGGGATTACAATTACATCTTTTTTTCAAGGGTGGGAAATCCTCCTTTTGAATTTTATCTTGAGTTTTAAGGCTCATTTTCAGACTATCCATTCATGAATTTCATGTACAAATGTTGGTTGAATATGAAACTTTTTTGTTACCCTGTGTTTGGTTGGGAGTCTCAAGGAAAGGACCTTGGACTGAGGATCTGGATAATGTTCCCTAACAACAGTCTGGTTTGTTGCTGCATTTTAAGAATATAATAAAATGCTAGGCTCTTTTAGGAAAGGCCGTCGGCTCACCAACATGGAAAACTACCCAGAGAGAGGATGCAGTAATTCCTCATAGAGGACATTTTTTTCAATAAGTCCGTAAGATTAGAAAACAAGGAATTGTATTATAGTCAAAAACTTAAAAAGAATGCTGCAGCCAGGCTTCAATTTAGGCTCCTCACTGTGTAGTCTCCTACACTGGGAAGAGCCAACTTTCATAGCCAGTGTGGAAAAGATACTGTGTAAAGTCTTATAAACTGCTCTGCCTTCTGCCTTTCCTAGCTGGACTATTAGTTCTGAGGGGCATCTAGTTGCCATTTCCCTAAAAGCCTCATAAAAAGTTCGCATGGCAAAGAACGGAAATCTTCTGCCAATAGCCTGAGAGAAACAAAGTCATCCCAGCCACGAGTGGGCCATTTTGGAAGTAGATGTTCTAGCCTCCAGGGCCCCTCAACTGACTACAGCCCTTGTGGAGAGCTGTGCTAAGTACATGAGTTGATTATTTACATATTATTTTTCTATTATTCCTAAATGTGGTTTTGAAGAAAAAAAGGCATTATATATTGACTATTTAAAACAACTTCGTCGCTTAAATTAAATACATTTTCAATCTAACATTGGCAGATTGAATCTTGAAAACCTATTTTCAAATTTAAATGTGACTTGTGGTCATTCTCTTTAATACCTTTTAGTTCCTTTTTGTGGTCTTCTTAATCTTCCCTCATATGCCATACCATTAATTCCAAGATAGTTACTTACATTTCAATATACCCCTCACCCTTTCTGGAGTCTCCATTTCAGTATTCAAAATTGTCAGATTCCAAGATAACTCTATTCTGCTGCATGCCCTGCTCCGTGCTGGGTGTGACTTTTAGTCCTATGAGTCTCACAGTATTAGATAATGAACTACCAGGCAAAAAAAAAATCCCAAACTGAGCAGATAGATACTTTTGTTCTCACATAATATCTGTGCAGAAAAAGGAGCACAAACATGACTTGCTGTTTCTAGAAAGAAAACCAAGAAAAATATGGCTGTCCAACAGTAGATCAAGGACCTTCCTGCATTAGATACACTTGCATGGAAGGTTTTTTTACCCCATAAAGACAAGAAGGAAATAGATGAGCATGTTCTGTCCTTTCTGCCAAAATGAGGAAGCACTAGAGGCTGTACTTCCCCAGGGAAGAAGCGAACAAGGGGTGGGGCAAGCATCAATCATTTTCTCACAGAAGTGCTTCCTTAAGTTGTGAGTTTAGGTCATACAGGGAAGCACCGCTTCAGTGAGAAAGGTTATATCTGATGTAGCATTTTATCTCAAAGGTAGTAATTTACCTTATGTAGATTTTATTAAATTTGTGATGATGATGCTGACCTTGCAATGCTATCTTCTAAAGTGTTTTTTCCAAGGAATGTGAGCTGCATGTTCACGCATTCAACAAGCACTCAGACAGAAACCACAAACACTGCGTCCAATAGTGAGAACTAAGTAACTAAAGTAACCCAGCTGCAACTCTCTGGAGACACTCTGCAGAGTCACAGACTACATAGTGATCCTCAACGACTTGCCTCACAACTTTCTTGCGAAGTGATCGAACATTTCAAATGCTCATCTAGCAAATAGATTTACACTAAAATACTGCGTAGAAATTTGCTTTTGGAAGGGTGAGTAAAGTACATTGAAAACTCTCTATCAACTCTGTATTTTCTCTTTGAGAGAAAGTTGTTGACCTTCACATACAAGTTGGGTAAAGTTGACAAGCACAAGGTGAATTGAGGTGTTGAAGAGACTGGCAGTAAAGAACGAGCTCTGGCAAGAGTAGCCCAAGACCGTTATGCTCAAGGGCATTTCCCAGTGCAGAGCCAGGCCATTTAACAAGGAGGACAGAAGCCTGTGAAAGGGGTGGTGTCCTCTGGATAGTTTCCTGTGTTCTAACATCTGGAATAGAACCCATTTAGAACTACCTCTTCCAGACATCAGCACATAAAAACTGAAAAATGCTAGCTTGGCCTATGAGATGATTCAGCTGGTCCAGGTCAGTCATGTTGCTTTATAATGAATCAAAATGGATGTAAGCTATTAGGCTGTTCATCTTGGTCTTTGGGACTGTCATCGAGAAGGGCAGTCACATCAGTAAATTGAATCTGACACCATTATTCTCCACTCCAACAGTTGCAGGGCAAGAAACCCATTTTCATTGGTATGAGATGTTGAGAATTGACTTGATGGATATATTCAAAGATAATGTCACTAATCCTAAACGTTGATAAGTACATTATTCACGGAGTTTTAATTTCTGTGAAGGAGTTTTAAATGGAGTGTATTTAACTTGAAGTTAAATAATAAAAGATAAATTATAAGTAGATAATGTCAGAAATATAATTTTATTTGTCTGAAAATCATTCAACAAAATGAGTTTCCTAATATTCCTCCTTTTATTGTCACGAACCAGCATCTTATTCTTTATTTCATTATTTTGTTTTGACTCCTCCAAAACTGAGGAAAAGCTGAAAATAAAATAGGTAGCAAATATTTCCTCTTGAGTTCTCAAATGAGGTAGTAGACTTACATAACATTTAGAAGGCTACTGCTACAATTGATTGTGTCCAATCTCAAACTATAAAAAAAGTATTGTTGAATGTATCAGGAGAAATTTCTTGGGAGCAAGTTAC